>NC_135746.1:45020000-45320000 GCF_041903045.1 Epinephelus lanceolatus
CATTGTCTACGTGAGCTGGAGGCCGACAGCGAGAGTCCGAGGTCCCGAACTTTTTTCTGCATGCCTAGTTTTTTAAGTTTTTAAATATTGAAATCTTTAGTTTGACTCTTTACCCTTGACTGCTGTAACACTGGAATTTCTCAATTGTGGGATCAATAAAGGTGTATTTTATCTTATCTTATCTTATCTTATCTTATCTCTCACCTACCATGACTTTGCAGTCACTGATCTCTTTCATATAACATTGTCTACACAAGGTCTAGTCCACCTGTGTGCTCCATCCACACCATGATAAAACAGCTTGAACCCTGCTCCTAAGCTTATAGCCTTGCTACCTTTCCACCTGGTCTCCTGAACACACAGTATATCCACCTTCCTCCTCTGCATCATGTCAGCCAACTGTCTAGCTCTCTCTGTCATAGTCCCAAAATTCAAAGTCCCTACTGTCAGTTCTAGACTCTTGCCATTCCTCTTCTCTCTCTGCCTACAGACACGCATTCCTCCTCTCAGTAGTCCAATTTCCACCGCCACCCTGTAGGTCAACAGCACCGATGGCGGTCGTTGTTAACCTGGGCCTCGACCAATCCGGTATGGAAGTCATATTTGTGATTGGCATGTTTGACTTGGCATAGGTTTTATGTATGCAGAGAGAGAGAGAGAGAAGGAGAGAAAGGGCTCAGGGTATCACAGGAGGTCCCCTACACCGGACCTGTTTTTTTTTTTTTTTTGCTGTCGCTTGGTTCACCCCTTTGACATCGCTTAATCGCTCAGTTGCACTCGCTCGTCAATGTGGCAGAAATCAACAGACTTGCTTTTTCACTTTGATGACGTCATTGAAGCGATCAAGGAATTTTTTTTTTGGGGGGGGGGTCACTTGACTGTCATGACATGTCAGCTTCATTAAAAGTATAGCTGCAAATTAAAAGCAACAATAGATGTAAAAACACACAGAGACAATACATCTGAACATTTATACCTCCGACCAGCGGCTGAAAATTATACATTTTGATACATACAGGTATACATATTGCAAAACTCTGTAAAAGTACACCAAAGCATACATTTTCGTTTCCAAATATTTATTTGAAAACAGACCATTCATACGGTCAATAAAAAAACATTTTGTTAATAATAAAAAACGAATGTAATAATCTCAACAGTGACCGTGCCAGCCGTGTGTGTGCATGGGTGCGTGTGTGTTGTGTGTGTGTGTTAGTTTGTCAGAGAGGAGGAGTATCAATAAAAAAAAGTTTCCACTAATTATTTCGGTGTTTATTTCTTTTATTCTTAAGGTTTTTTTCATTAAAATGCGTAATATAGCCAACAATATTATAGACCAAAAGTTAATCTAATTTATTATTGTAGAATGTATTTAGCAAATCACCACTTTCTGGAGACATGGCGCAGCAGCAGCAAAACAAAAAAAAGGCATTATAAAAAGCCGACAAATAGTGTTAATTAATTGACATGAGACATTGGAGAGGTTGTCAGTCCTATTCTATAGTCTGTAATACTTTTTTTATTTTATCATAACTTCTCGGAAATTACTCAAAAATGCATTCATTGTGTGCTTCTGAGCACACGGGCAGCATAAAAAATGAAGTTACATATGATGGTCTGGCAGATCGTTGCGGCGCTTGGAGGCAGTTGACAGTGACAGTTTTTTCAGCAGCCATTTTTCTTCCTACCAATAACCTATGGTTGAGGCAGCTCCAGCTCCAACTCCGCTCACATGCTCTGACTCAGGCATCAGAGCCTCTGAGCTACAGCGATAGATGCATTGGCGCTGTCCGTGGTGCTTTACACTAGGACCGCCAGGATTACAGCGCCCCTTCAAGTGCCGCAGTCCCGCCGGCTGGCACGGTCACTGTTGAGATTACATTCGTTTTTTACAAAAAAATTTTTATTGACAGTATGAATGACAGTATGAATGGTTTCATTTTGAAATAAATATTTGGAAACGAAAATGTATGCTTTGGTGTACTTTTACAGAGTTTTGCAATATGTATATAGCCTACCTGTATGTATCAAAATGTATAATTTCGGTCGGAGGTATAAATGCTCAGAAGTCTAGTGTGTTTCATTTTTGTAACTTAAAGGCTTCAGAAAACATACAAGACACATTTTTAGGAAAAGTCATAGGAAGAGAAGCTTGTAGGTTTAGTTATTTAGTTATTTACATTATAAAAACCGTCGTGGCAGTTCTAGGACAAGTGCACTTACATTGATCACTTTAATAAAATAAAACGAGAAATTGGAGAAGATTGAAAAAAATGTTAAAATTAAATTAGGGAACTGATCACAGATGCATTGTGTCTGTGTGTTTTTACATCTATTGTTGCTTTTAATTTGCAGCTATACTTTTAATGAAGCTGACATGTTATGACAGTCAAGCACCCCCCCAGGATTACGGCAGCCAATCAGCGTTGAGCTGACAGGACCCAGCGAAATACCGCTCCAGATGAGATTTCTCATCTCAAGCAACGAGCGAAAAATCGTTCTGTCGTTCTGTCGCTGTCGCTCTGAGCCCGAGCAATTTTTCTCCTGGGCGAATATACGCTCAATCGCCCGTTTGCATTGACTTTGTATGTAAACTCGTCGCTAGCGAAAAAAAAAAACAGGTCCGGTGTGAACACACCTTAACAGACTAGACCTATATTAGCCTAATTAGGGGCTGGTCCAAGGCAAGCCTGCGCTAGCCCTATCTCTAAGCTTTATCAAAAAGGAAGGTCTTCAAGATAGTCTTGAATGTGGAGATGGTGACAGCCTCCGGGAGTAAGACAGGAAGATTGTTCCATAGAAGGGGAGCCTCATAGCTGAAGGCTCTGGCTCCCATTCTACTTTGGGGGACTTCAGGAACCACAAGTAAACCTTGCATTCTCAGAGTGCAGTGCTTTGGTGGGATAATAGGGTACTATGAGCTAGTGCTGCACAATTTGATAAAAATGTGCAATTGCGATTATGGTGGACAATATCGGGATTTGTGATTGCAATTACAATATAATTACTAGGGTTGGGAACGATTAACCGATACGACCGGATATCCGGTTTGACAAGCGAGAGATACGGCTGCATTGGTAGCAGCCTCCTCAATTGATACAAATCAGCCATGAATCCTTAGATGAATCGATTGTAGAGTCATGGATCGGGTATCGCGAGACTAGCAATAGGTTGACTGGCTTCAACAGTTTGCATCTCTAAAACAACGCGAAAGCCGGCGGCATGCTCCGTAGCAGGCATTACTGACAACGATAATGGATGTAAACATCAGCGCCAGCTTGACTGGTGGAGCTGAGGAACAGAAGCTAATGCTGGTTGGATAAACCAGGGAGCAGCCAAGCCGCAGCAGAAACTAAAGGCGAATCCTGCCGGTTGTGGGTTGAACGGGGGTCACAGACACCGAAATAGAAATACATATTCCTGTGAAATACGGAGGCCATAGTGGCCTCGGCGGCGACTGAGAAGCCCGGCTCCAGGTCCAAGAAGTCTTCGTCGGTGTCATGACTGCCCAAAAATACCTGAACAGCCAAGCTGTGGCAGCACCAGCACACAGGTATATGACGTGTCAGAGGAGAAACGAGCCGTTCACATTTCCACAAACCTCACCGCACTTTAGGGACTGTTCTTTACCTGTCAGGGGAGGAGAGTGGCTGGTTGATTTTGATTTTATTTATTTATTTTATTTTGATCCCCCCTATGTTAATCACTTATTGATGCTGTTTTTGAAGTATGAATAAGTCAATAAGTAATTTATTCCATTGAAATATCATTGATGTATTATAGAAAAGTGATTTATCTTTTTATAAATGACAAACACAGAGTACAGCAAACACAGAGAAATAGTCTGACATGCTGTCAGTGATAAGCTGCTAGTCATCACAGTCCATGATACGTATCAACTAATAACAGGAGATGTCAGATTCTGCCCCTACATTGCATGTTATTATTTTATTCTGCTTTATGTTTATATTGTACAGCGTTATGATAAACTTTATTCCAGACTCAAGTCCATATAAGATACATACAAAAACACAGACAATGTGTGATTTTGTGGTTGTTTGTCTTTTTATTTTATTTTTGCCAGTGTCATACAGCAACAATGCTTGGGGATGTGGTCTTTTACAATTTTGAAAATACTGTAAGAATGTCACTTTTATAGAATTGGCTTCTTTATTTTATAATATATACATCAACAAATGTTAACCATAGAATCGTATCAAATCGTATCGAATCATAACGTGCCTACACTGTATCGAATCGTATTGAATCGTATCGTCCCTACATCGTATCGAATCGTCCTGTATTAAAAATATATTGTTTTTGAATCGTATTGTAACCCGTGTATCTAGATACGTATCAAATCATCTATCACAGAGAGATTCCCAACCCTAATAATTACAATATACAATATAATAAATAAATGGCATCATGAGTCTTTTTGCTTGATTCAGTGTTTCCCCTACATTATATGAGGGGGGCACTGACCTGACCTGACATAGTTATTGTTATGGACAGACAGTGTGTCAATGACCATCAACAGAGTGAGCACAGTCAGACATGCTGCTCACACAGCAGCGTAGCACGGAACTGTACACACAGCGGATTTGTCACGTAAATGACAAATTCCAGCATGCCATAGCACAACACATCAGCATGTCAAGTGGGCCAAAACCGAGCAAAATTGTTCAATTTTTCATTTGTTATGGAGTCCATGATGTCCCTGTGACACTTACAAATGTTTGCTTATCTGTGCTTGGATGTTGTTTTATGAGGCTCTGGCGGCTTTCAGTTGTCTCTTTGTCTTTAACTTTACATGGCTCGGCTTTCTCTCGCATGCACTTTTCCTACTTTTCCCTGTGCTGTCTCAGGTGTTACAGATTGGTCGTGTTGCCGCGGGATGTGGTGACTTTAACTTTTAAACTTTTACACAGCACGTCTTTCAGGTATGGCGACGTTGGACAGAAAGAAGTGCTGTGTAAAAGTTTAAAAGTTAAAGTCATCACGTCCCATCTCAAGTGCTGATATAGATTGGTTGTGTTGCCGCGGGACGTGGCGACTTTAACTTTTACACTTACACAGCACGTCTTTCTGTTCAACATCGCTGTACCTGAATCCAAAGTATCGCCATGTAGCCTAATAGGCGTTTTTTTTGCCACCAACTCAGCCTGTTCATGGTCGTGCTCATGCTCTTCTTCAGCGTCTGTGTTGGTCACTGCTGCACGCCGGCTGCACGCACCAGGATAGCTTGTGGGCATGAGGTCAACAAACTCCACACACTACAGGAGAGGCAGTCAAGTTCACAGGCACACACGTTAACATTTATTTACATTAAATTGCAAATCGCAGCCATTTATGCGGTTATGTAATCGCACACCCTGACATCGACATCGCAATTGCGATTGCGATTGCGGTTGCGATTGCAATTAGATTAATTGTGCAGCACTACTATGAGCTCACTAAGATATGACAGAGCTTTGTAGATAAGGAAAATAATTTTAAATTCAGGATTCTGGATTTTTGAGTGAGCCAGCGCAGAGAAGCTAAAACAGGAGAAACGTGATCTATTTTCTTAGTTTTTGTCAGTATGAATGCCGCCACATTCTGGATCAGTTGGAGAGTTTTAAAGACTTGCTCTAGCAAACTGCTAATCAGTAATTGCAGTAATCCATCCTCGAGTTAACAAATGCATGGACCAATGTTTCTGCGTCATTTGTTCATCTCAAATATTTTATTTACATCTTTATTATTTACTTTAGACACTGACACAAACAATAGAAAGCAATACTAGAATATCATATTATTATACAACACTATATGAATATTGTATTATCACGACATGACATGACATGACATGACTGTATTGTGTTATATTGTATTGGTTATATCATATTGGTGGTTAAAACAAATGCCTGAATGATGCATATATAATTCCTATCTAACTTGTTTGTAAATGTAAAGTAGCTACCAGTAGCTTAGGCTGTATAGTAAGTGACCTTAGACAGTATGGCTGATGCTGCTTGGGTTCAGCAGGATCCCACTAGTTGTCTCAGATTTGCATCAGAACCTTTGACTGAACAAGTGTAGCAACTGTCACCATTTCACATCACTGCTTGTATGAATAGTTTTGATGTGAAATATTTTCAGGTGAGTATTTTGTATTTTGGTGTTGTTAATTTGTTCGTGCGGGAAGTTCCACATCTGTCACTGAATAAAAATACAAACATTAGTCTGTCAAACAATGAAGCTGGATAAATTCACTATATCATTTTTTTGTTTTTTCTGTTCCTCTCAACTATTCTCAAAAGGAATGGCAATATATAAGAATGGCTTGACCATCTGCGCCCTTCTAGTGACTCTCACTATTTTGGAAACAGGGAACTTCAGTGATTCTTCAAGTCAGGTTTTACCGGTAGGTCCACCGTGTTTATGATACTGAACAGAAAATATGGGGTCACAAGTTTTGTTAAATAACACAAAGCAATTCTTTAACCCTGTTTTCGCAGGTACACAATGAAGAAGAACCCTTTCTACCTCACACCAGGGAGAAAAGGAATGGTTTGTCTGATTAATAAATATTATCAAAAATGATACGAATATTGGAAAATACACTTTTAGGCTTCCTAACTGAAAGTTAGATGAGAAGATTGATACGCTTTCTCATTTGTCTGTCTGAGAATACATTAGTTTAACATTACCTAATCAGGGGGAACAGTTACACAGTCTTTTGTGTTGTTGTTATGAGGTTGCTAAGCAACCAGCAATGTTTTCAGGAAGACATTGTTCCCAGCCAGGCTTTGACGGAGTGGCCAGACTGTGGAATTACAACTTCATGGTCCGTCACATATTGCCATGGAGCCCAAAAAGCCTTTTTTCACAGAATTACATTGTGAAAGAGATGACTGTAAATCAGTGGATACATTTTTTGAGCATCACAATCCTGGCAAAATTACTTGTTTTACTATCAGGATTTAATCCATTCAGTCCAATAGCATTTAGAAAGTCTAGAAGTTAAAGTCTCTGGTGCGCTTGCTCTGTGGGCCCAAGCTATGGCTGGGAAGGTGAACTTTTTGGCTTCATAAGCGACTAAGCAACTTTTAATAGGAATGAAAGGGTATCTCCTCAAAGCTATATCCAGTTCTCTCAACATGTCCTCGTCCCAGTTTGTTAAATACTGCCACTTTGTCAGCGGCCATACACATCAAAATATGGTGTGTTAGCAGTGTTGAGAGGATATCTTTCAAAATGTATTCTACTACAGATCATTGAACACATTCCATTAGATTACTCAAACTAAGTAACTCCCTCTAAATACTGTATCCTGTCTGTACGTCTCACCTGCCACTGTGGTGTGGCAAGTGCACTTCACACACTTTTTTAAAAATCTGTTGATGGGAAATGTGTGCCTCATGATTTCACATGGTGTCCTAACAGCAAGCAAGCATGGCTTTCTGTCCACACTGAATCTGTTAAATATGCACCTCTGTTACGTCATGGATACAAACCATGTAGCCATCAGCGGTATGCTCGATGGGAGACGTAACCACTGCTAAGAAACTGTCCTGCACAAATTACATTAATATAGCCAACAGCATGCTGGTTGTTATTAACAATGGACATTACCAGGAACTTTCAGCTCCCTGGTGGTCTCTGTCGTCAGCTGTAATCTTTAGGTTTTTGCAGTTAAATGTGGAGGTGTTGTGCAGATAACTCCCCATTTCAACTCCATAAATCAGCTCTTTTTCATCTATTGCAAAGCTTTAAATACAAGTGATGGGAATAAATAAAAACAGGGTGCCTCACAAAAGTTTAACTCACAATGTCAGTGCTGCATTATTCCAGGCCAGTTGTAACAATGCTATAGAAAGCAATGCAATCAATCTGACACTTGCTCACGCTGCATTCAGTTAAGATACAGTGTTTCAAAATCAAAACAAATAAAGTAATCCCTTCAGGTTATGTATTTTTAAAGACAGTAACTGTAGTCACAATAACCACAATTTTAACTGTAATGAATACAGATACTCTTATTCATATTTTAAATATGTAACTCAGTTACTCGTATTCTGTTACTCCCCAGCCCAGCACGTTAGGTACCCTCCTGCATCAGTTTTGGATGTTCAGGGATGACGTGTCAGTTTACACCCGTTATATGCACTGTGTCTTTTTTGCAATACACCTCTATTTTCACAGGAAATGTACAGTCTTAAGTCTTATGTTTATTATCTTAGATTTAGGCAATGAAAGCACATGCTCCTGATTGAAAGTGCAGAGTTCGTTGGACCTATCCAACAAACTCTACTGTCCACTACTACTGAAAATCTGTTTATGGGAAATGTGTGCCTCATGATGGCCAGCATCCACTACTGCCTGCCCTATACAATCTTTCTCACTCTTTATATGTGACAGTAATTGCTGACAGCATTACAAACAGCTGCTGACTGGTGTGTTTCATACTGCTGTGAAGGGTGCCTCTCCTTTTTGTCTTTTGTATGGACATGTTAATTAGAGAGTTTTAGAGGTACTGGTAGGTGGATTTTTCCCCTTTTCTTATGCTAAGCTAGGCTCAGTGTCTCCTGGGCATAGTTAAAAATTAGTGTAAAGACATGAATGTGGTGTCAGTCTTATTTAACTTATTTAAAAACTTATTTACTTATTTACTTATTTAAAAACTGGAATTAGCAAATTTTCAAAATATCAGCCTATAAAAAGTTTTATACCTTGTATATCATGAATGTATGGTTGTCAAATATTCACATACTTTTTTATCTAATTTCAATCTTCAGTGCCTACAGGCCAATGGAATTACATCATTGATGTTGTCGTGAATGCCTCTAATGTAGAAACATTTGAGCAGATTCGGTCCTCATTGAATGCCACTAGTCTTCCCAATCAACTGGATAACAACACAAAGGTCTCTGACATTAGCATCACAACAGGTGAGAAACAATCTTCTTTAAACAATTTGATGATAAACATATTACCAAGTTTAATACTATATAAATACAACCTTTCTCCTCTGACAGTGTGTTCCTCGACTGGAACTGGCTCCCTGTGCAGATGTGAGGAACATTTTGCTTGGCCATACAGCAGCTGTGTCACATATGGAGCCTGTGATCACTTATCCAGTGGCATCTGTAAATGCATCAATGTCATTCCAGCTGATGGCCAGTTCTGTCAGCCAATATCAGGTGATCAAGTCATAACTAATTATTAAATCTAGTTACAAGGGCATCCATTTCTTGTCATTGCTAACTGGCAGCATTGGCCAGATAAAAGGGGGGTAATAGTTATATTCTGTTTAGTTTAATTCAGTGCAAATCCATGCATGTTAGTTCAGTTACACAAGCTGTGTTCAATCTCCACGGGTGAGCTGAAGTGGCTATAGCCCATATTTTTTATACAGTATTAACAGTGGATCACATGATGACTTGTATTTTGAAATGGTCATGCATTGTGATGAGCAAACACATAATTAACACTAGACTCTGTTCTTCCTCTGAACTCTACAGAGCCTTTTCATCTCTTTTATCTTATTTTTTTCAGGCCCACAACTTTACCATTTTGGCTCAGTTTCACTGCTCTCATCTGTGTCATTTCCAGATGCACAAGGCTGCTGTTTTTAGTCAAAACATATATACTACATATCACTACTAAACCCACTGTGCACTTCCTGGCCAGCACCAAATAGGAGATAGACTATATACTAGCTGGCAAACAAAGCGAAGCATTTAGCAGTTATACTGTATAGAGATAAAGGCACACATATATTTTCAGGAGATGACTGAAACCAAAACAGAGCTAAAAGTAGAGTGAGTAACCAATATGACTAAGTCACTAATATTCATTCTTAGATTCATTTGATTCATTTGCTTGTCAGCAAACAGTAAAACTGTTTGCTGACAAGTTCGCCTCAACTTTTATCAAGTTGATATGGCGAAGCTGATATGTAAAAAAACTGTAAGTCTTGTGTTGGTCTTGACAGTTCATCTCCAAAGCTTGTTTCCACTGCCCCCAAGTGGTATATGATAATGATTGCAGCTCTAAAAATACTAAACACAAATATCTATTAAGCACAAGACACAAAAGTACAAATAAATATATGAAAATTATATAAACATATAAATAGATGTTAATGTGGAGACTTACATTACCCTGCACAGGAGGCCCAAGAGTACAGAACTACTGTAATCAAAAATAAATGAATAATAGATAAATATATGATGAATGAAGTTCCTGGCTAAAGACCTCAGCAGAAATTGAATGACTCTTTAAAGTAATTTTGCCATTTCACAACATATGTCCCTGTCCATAGCTTTAAGAAATATCAAATTCATGTATTGCAATTTTAATAGCGCCGGGTATCTAAAATCACACACTAGGGCAGCATTATATCAGTGGAGCAGGTGATCGACATGTCTCCTCCAGATGAGATAATCACTGGTTTCACCTGTATATGACAGGGAACCTGTTGAAGCCACTTTGCACCTTTGGTATAGTCCAGTGCGAGAACCTTGCATCCAAATGTGAATGTCCGCAACTCTGATTTTGCTCATCGTTTCACTTGAGCGCTCTGTTGACAGTGCACCACCTCTCCTGTCTTTTGAGGTGTCAGGAGGTCAAGTCAAGTGTGCAGTTGTCTCTTGAGCATAGCTGAAGCAACACATTTGTCTTAGCATGAGGTGTGTTTCTATACAACAGGAAAGCACTGAGACCTCGGTTAAGGGACTGTGTGCCTTGAGAGGACTTGAGAGCTTGCTTCACTGTGTGTACAAATCTTTTGGCGAGCCCATATGTAGCTGGGTGATATGGCGCAGATTTGATGTGCCAGATACCCTTCTCTTCCATGAATGTTTTGAACTCTTCAGACACTAGCTGTGGACTGTTATCACTGTTGGGGTAGGCCAAAATGACTGGAGATAGACCTTAGCTCTTCAATAGTTTGCTCTGAAGACGTGCTCTTCATAACAGTAACTTCTGGCCATTTGCTATGGGCCAGGCTTCAAACTTGGTGTCATCTCCAGCCAAACCTGAAAAAAGTCATCAATGAGGGGTAGTGGATACTGTTCTACAGTCACAGTGACTCTGAAACCACCACAGATTCTTGGTAAATCAATGTTGCATTTCTCTCATGCGCGCGTGCACTCTCTTTTTCTCTCTCGCAGTCTCACTCTGTTTCTTTTCTTTTGGCTTTTCTAAGATGACAGATGCTGAATATATACTCCCTATCTGATGCTGTGGCTGTTTGTGGTTGGCTGAGAGGGATGTGAGCTCATTAGTTTTGTTAATCAAATCAGGTTGGGTTTCCATTACGCGTGCCAAACGTGCCAGACGGTGCCAATCCCCTTTGATCTGACATCAGATGTGACGGGACAGTAAATATAGAGATACATTTATGTGCTGATTGCAGATAGTTGCATTGAATAGTGTTTTTTTGGGTATTTATTGCATTATTAATGTGCCTGATATTCTGGAAACCTGCCTGTCAGGTTTTGGTGACATGTGCGCACTGTCCGCTGGTCAGCCAAACTTCGGCTTACACCGGCTGCGCTCCCCTGCGCTGACAGTAGAGGTGGTTTCAGCTGGCGAGCTTTTGGCGCACCTTCGACGGAGCCTTTTGGCATGAAACTGTCACTGCGCCAAGCTGGATCTGTCGACACCTCCCCCTGCTGCGCTGCCACACCCATCTCAGCACACCTCGGTCTGCCAAACTACCAAATTGAGCGCGCCTCGGGTTGCGCTGCTCGAAACTAGCTCAGCGTGGGGTTCGCCACCCTGCGCCACCCTGCGCTGCGCCAGCAAACTAGAGCCCCATGTCTTTACACCAACACCCTTGTGCCAGGTGCCCTGTTTTCCCACAACAGTAGCATGGCTTGTCAGCTGCTGTATTGTTTTTGGCAGCCATTTCCATCAACGTTCTAATCTCTTTGGCTTTCTCCAGTCTCAAATTAGCCTCAGTAAGTTGTTGTTTATGAATAGCTTTGCTGCCTAGACCACACATCAATCTGTCATGTATGGTGTCATTTAGTGCAAGTCCAAATTCACAGGGTTCAGATAACCGTTTCACTAACCAACACAAAATGTGAAACAGATTCCTTCTTTTCCACATTCCTTTTATGAAATTGGATCCTCTCTGCAATAACCAGTGAGAGAATAGTGCTCTCTTAATATTTTTACTATTTATCTCCAGGCTTGTCACATTGCACAAGGCTGCAAGTAGGTTGACTGTTTTTTCCATACATAACACTTAAAAATGTCAGCACAAGCACATCCTCTTTAATCTTGTTATCAAGGACAAAACACTTAAATCTCTTAGTATATGAGCTCCACTGTTCTGTGTTTTCCCTTGAATAGTCCTATGTTTCCAATGAGTGCTGCCATTTTTGTTATATCCCACCGGCTTCAGCAATTAGTTTTATCCCTGTACTTATGTGCACTGCCAGTTAGTTCTTTTCCTTGTTTTATCTGACTTACTCATCTTTTGTTATTTTACAGTTCCAACACACTCCTTGCTTTCATAGTTCCAGTCTCTTATCCACCGCAGAGATTCCTCTTACCTCCTGCAGCAGCACAGTCCTCCGTGCCGGCCTGGCTCTGGTCACGCAGTGGCAACCAGCGTACACTGCACCTCAGTTAGCTGAGAGCTAGCATTACACATCCTTAAAAAACTTGCAAACTCACACCTCCTACCGAAACAACAAACACTACGTGAGGATGCATCTCCTTGTCACCAGTTTTGTTGTTTAGTCCACTTATTTTGGATTACAACCAATAATGAGGAAACAGGAGACAAGGTAGAACTTGCCAGCAGGCATGTATTCAGTATTTCCATCAGAGCAGGATAATGTACCAGTTACTACACATAAAACTGGAGGGAGAAACGCTATCTCTGAAGGAACAAACGTGTACTGTCAACAGTTATTACTCACCTATGAACCGTAACTATAATCCACATATATGCCAACAAAAATGCTGCTCATACAATCTTCATACACTCTCAAAGAACCAGACAGAAATTTAATTTACTGTGGGTAGTTATGTAGGTAGTAGATGCATGAAGATAAAGATGACCTATTTCTTCAGTATTTAAGCAAGATTATTGTTTTTGTTTTTTTTAAAAATCTTTTACAGTTTCAAAATAAAAAACATGTAAAGGGCTTGGGCAAAAGTTTGGGCATGTATGATCAGTACTTAGTAATGCCCCCTTTGGCAGGTATCACAGCTTTTAAATGCTTTTTGTAACCAGCTAAGAGTCTTTCAATTCTTGTTTGGGGGATTTTCACCCATTCTTGCTGCAGAAGGCTTCTAGTTTTGTGAGATTCTTGAGCCGTCTGGCATGTACTGCTCTTTTGAGGTATCTATCTTTGAGGTATCTATGCACAGATTTCCAGTGATGTTTAGGTTGGGCACTTGTGAAGGCTGTGGCAAAATCCTGAGCTTACGCCTCTTTAGGTAGTCCCTTGTGGATTTCAAGGTGTGTTTAGGATCGTTGTCCTGTTGTAGAAGCCATCCTCTCTTCATCTTCAGCTTTATTTCTTTTTACAGATGGTGTGATGTTTGCTTCAAGAATCTCCTGGAATTTAACTAAATACATTGTTCCCTCTACCTGTGAAATGTTCCCTGTGCCACTGGCTGCAAAGCAAGATTGATCCACCTCTGTGCTTAACAGCTGGACAGGTGTTCTTTAATGAAATTCTGCACCCTTTTTTCTCCATACATACCATTGCTCATTGTGTCCAAAAAGTTCTATTTAAAGTTCATCAGTCCACAGGACTTGTTTCCAGAAAGCATCATGCTTATTAAGATGTCCCTTTTCAAACTTCTGACATTAAATTTTGTGGTGAGGACACAGGAGAGATTTCCTTCCGATGACTCTTCTATGAAGGTCATATTTGTACAGGTTTCGCTGCACAGTAGCACAGTGGACCACCACTCAAGAGTCTGACAAAGCTTCCTGCAGGTCTTTTGCAGTCAAACAGGAGGTTTGATTTGCCTTTCCAGCAATACTATGAGCAGCTCACTTGGAAAGTTTTCTTGGTCTTCCAGATCTCAACTTGACCTGTTAACTGCTACTAATTTCTTAATAACATTACAAACTCAGGAAACAGCTACCTTCTAACAGTTTGGTGTGTTCTTATAGCCTTCTCCTGCTTTGTAGGCATTAGTTATTTTAGTTTTCAGACTGCTAGGCAGCTGTTTAGAAAAGCCCATGGCCGCTGTTTGTTGTGACAAGGTTTCAGGAGTCATAGTATTTACAAAGCTTTGACAATTGCATCACTTGGCCTTTCCTAACCAGCTTATTATGGTCTGAGACCCTGGTAAAAGTTATCCGAGAGCTCAAATGATTTGGGGTGTCCAAACTTTTGCATGGTGCTTTATTCCTTTTTTTCACTTTGTACAAAAACTGTACAAAACAAAAATAATACTCCAATCTTGCTGAAAATGTTGCAAAGCATGTTTTATGTTTAACTAAATGTCTTTTGGAGATCAGTTTACCTTCTACTCACTTAACTAGTCACAGTGAACAAAATTTTGACCAGGTGTGCCCAAACTTTTGCATGCCACTCTATTTAGTCCAAACAAATACTAAAAATAGTCTAGACAGTAAGATCTTAAACAGACATTTATGTCTTTGTTGATTTATTTTTCACACATAATCACATATTCAGTACATTGTTTTACCCTCTTTTTTTGAAAAGTGCCTGATTGAAAAATTAGAAATCCTGTAAAATGTTTCTTTTCGGTGATAACAGGTGAGGCTTTGTAATATGGTCTCATTGTGTTTTCCAGCTATTAAGTCCCAGCTATAGTCATTAGCAGCAACAAAAAATGTTTCTTTCAGTGTGTTGAAACTTACATAACTCAATGACAGAAACAGTTACAGTGATTCTGACTGAGAGAAAAAAATACTTTTGTGTCAACTTTCAAATGAGATCATGCATGCACATGTAGTAAACATGGAACTTTCAGTTTACTCTGGATATGCCTTGGATTGATGTTTTAGGTGAATTTAGGTGAATTTGACAGGACCTTTCAAAGGACCATCAGCCTTCTCGGGAAACTGAAATCTAAATTTTACCTTAAACCAAGTTGTCTAAATTATTTGTGATCAAGCATCGATCCCGTTTCAATTGTATGTCCTGAAACCAAACAGACCCTAAATCATGTTATATTTTTCTAACAGCACTGCTAGCTCAGGTTGAGTATGCAGTGGATGTGGAGCTGAATGTAGCAGATTTTGAAACAGTGGACTACCTTAGGAGTTTCCTGGACAATGGCAACGTTCCTCTGACCTTGGCTCCCACTGTGAATGTCACACAAGTTGACATCACCACAGGTAAGAATGGAGCTTCCTCTGATCAGTTGACCGTAGATGATCATTTTGTGAATCAAGGCACAGTAAAGTGTGCTGTATCGAAGCGAATCGTGACCAATATTTAAATTGAAATGCATTTGCAGAAATGCTTTTTCATTTTAAGAATGTGGCTGCATTATTTGACTCATAAATAAAATTAGTCATCAATCATCCTATTTGCATTTTAATTTTCTTCTTCAAGACTGCTCATTCTTTCACTTGATTAAAATGAAAAAGAAAAAGACATTTGAGATTTAATTTTCAAAATATGCCCCAGCAAATAGATACCAAAATTCAATTTGAATTGTAAAATTTGAAAATTAAAATGCATTTGCAGAAATGCCTTTTCATTTTAAGAATGTGGCTGCATTATTTGACTCATAAATAAAATGAATAATCAATCAATCTATTTGCATTTTCTTCTTCAAGACTGCACATTTTATGCCATAATCAAAAAGAAAACAAAGAAGACATTGCTATTTCATTTTTGTGGTCTGCCCTGCAAAATAGTGCCCATAATTCGAAAATGATTTGGCAATCTGAGCGGCGCAGGAGAGTGACGTCAGTTGCCGCTCTTCTTCAGCTCCGTGCTGACCATGGTGCTACCCATCTAATACGGTAGGGGGCGGTGTGCACATTTGATATACGGATGCATCACAGATCATGGCGCTTCCTGAGATTGTGCTTTCTAAACATCGTAATTTCCCAAACCTGAATAAATACCACACATAGCAACACAAAACTGCTTTGCTAGCTCAATCATGTTGTAACTAAGATATCTGCTGGAAAAAATATTTTTTTCATGGACTGTCCATTGAGTTATGGAGTTAATACGTCTGCTGACTTGACAGTCATTTAAGCTAGTAGCAGCTTATAGGCTACTTGTACTTATAGTTTATACTTTGTAGACATTGTGATTTCCCAAAACTGAATAAATACCACACAGTCCAGCAACTTTTCAGGGGCAGAAATCCCGGGTGGGACAGGGGGGACATGACTCCCCCTTCAGTAAAGCTGTACCCCCCTAGAATCATTTGAGACACAATTAAAAATTTTTGAACAGTGCAGTAGTATTTATTAAAAGCACAATGTAAGTGGTGCTCATTATAATCGCGCAATAATGTGCTATTTAAATCTTAAAAGATTTAGTCCCCCCCTCCCATTCCTAGTAGTGGTATATCCCACACTCTTTCCAACAGGCGGGGCTGCTTGGCAGCAGTAGCAGGCTGTGGCTGGAACCGCTGCCCACATCGCAAATCGCAGGGTAAGATGTTCACTCACACAGACACAGTTTAACTTAGGCTACACATGTTACAACACATCCCATTTACTGTTACAACAAGCCCCAGGCCCAGGCTGATAATATAAACTGCAACATTTCTCCTGCATTGTTCAAAAGCCTACTCAATTACGAGTGCTGCTAAGCTAAAAGCTAATGATTAAGCTCAGAGTTTAGTGATAGAGAAGACAGGAGAGAAAGAAGAGGGAGAGGACAGGACAAGAGCAGTCAGTTGCGGAGCAATGGGTACCTGTCTGTAGGCTCTCCACCTGTCAGTGAGACAAACATGAATGACGTGCAGTCTAACTGACAAGGAGCGGTCATTACGTGCGACTATTACGCACGGTTGTGGTGGAGCGGCTCGTATGGGTACCTGTCTGTAGGCTCTCCACCTATCAGTGAGACAAACATGAAAGACGTGCAGACGAGGAGCAGTCATTACGAGCGACTATTACGCACGGTTGTGACGGAGCATAGCTAATGGTTACCTGTCTGTAGGCTCTCCTCCTGTCAGTGAGACAAACATCAAAGACGTGCAGACGAGGAGCGGTCATTACGCACGACTATTACGCACGGTTGTGAGGTGCGCAGCGGCAGATCTCACAGCACACTGTTTATAAACCAGTTTACCAGTTTAATTGCAGGAAATGTTTAGTTTTAGTTTTAGTTTAGTTAGTATAGACATTCACTTTGCCTGTTGGAGAGATACAGAGAAGATTAAAGCGTCAAATTGCGGTAAAAGATGCTGTATAAAAGACAGGCTACAATTTTTTTCCTTGTCCCCCCCTGGGATTATTCTCTAAAATTTTACTGTTTATTGTCCCCCCCAACTATAAAATGGGATGTTCGCCCCTGCCTGTGACATTGACACGTTAAATAATTTTCATACATACAAAGCGGCCTTGGTTTGATTCTAACCCATAAAATACGGTTGTCAAATACTGAATCTGCTGCATCGTGAAATTAATAAATTATGCACAGCTAAGATTAACTGATGATATGGAGTACCTATTGACATAAGTGTGTAATAAGCCTGGAGGCCATAGCTAACAAGCTGCAGTCAACAAAGACCCTTGTAAACTTGTATATGTTTCATAGATATATTTACACTACTATTAATTCAGCATGATCTTGATCATGATAGAAATTAAATTGCATCATGCCATCTTGCTGTTCTGCATTAAATTTTTAAGCAAAAAAATGGTATTGGGATGGTAAAGGAATTTTTGGACTGTATGTTTATCTATATTATCTATATATTTATCTAAATATTAGCACAATTTAATATCAATAAATCATTGCACACATAAGTAATCATCTTAAATATTTAGATTAATATAATTTAGATCTGCCCTGTAAAAGTGTATGTACAGTACAGGCCAAAAGTTTGGACACACCTTCTCATTCAGTGCGTTTTCTTTATTTTCATGACTATTTACATTGTAGATTCTCACTGAAGGCATCAAAACTATGAATGAACACATGTGGAGTTATGTACTTAACAAAAAAAGGTGAAATAACTGAAAACATGTTTTATATTCTAGTTTCTTCAAAATAGCCACCCTTTGCTCTGATTACTGCTTTGCACACTCTTGGCATTCTCTCCATGAGCTTCAAGAGGTAGTCACCTGAAATGGTTTCCACTTCACAGGTGTGCCTTATCAGGGTTAATTAGTGGAATTTCTTGCTTTATCAATGGGGTTGGGACCATCAGTTGTGTTGTGCAGAAGTCAGGTTAATACACAGCCGACAGCCCTATTGGACAACTGTTAAAATTCATATTATGGCAAGAACCAATCAGCTAACTAAAGAAAAACGAGTGGCCATCATTACTTTAAGAAATGAAGGTCAGTCAGTCCGGAAAATTGCAAAAACTTTAAATGTGTCCCCAAGTGGAGTCGCAAAAACCATCAAGCGCTACAACGAAACTGGCACACATGAGGACCGACCCAGGAAAGGAAGACCAAGAGTCACCTCTGCTTCTGAGGATAAGTTCATCTGAGTCACCAGCCTCAGAAATCGCAAGTTAACAGCAGCTCAGACCAGAGACCAGATGAATGCCACACAGAGTTCTAGCAGCAGACCCATCTCTAGAACAACTGTTAAGAGGAGACTGCGCCAATCAGGCCTTCATGGTCAAATAGCTGCTAGGAAACCACTGCTAAGGAGAGGCAACAAGCAGAAGAGATTTGTTTGGGCCAAGAAACACAAGGAATGGACATTAGACCAGTGGAAATCTGTGCTTTGGTCTGATGAGTCCAAATTTGAGATCTTTGGTTCCAACCGCCGTGTCTTTGTGAGACGCAGAAAAGGTGAACGGATGGATTCCACATGCCTGGTTCCCACTGTGAAGCATGGAGGAGGAGGTGTGATGGTGTGGGGGTGTTTTGCTGGTGACACTGTTGGGGATTTATTCAAAATTGAAGGCACACTGAACCAGCATGGCTACCACAGCATCCTGCAGCGACATGCCATCCCATCCGGTTTGCGTTTAGTTGGACGATAATTTCTTTTTCAACAGGACAATGACCCCAAACACACCTCCAGGCTGTGTAAGGGCTATTTGACCAAGAAGGAGAGTGATGGAGTGCCGCGGCAGATGACCTGGCCTCCACAGTCACCGGACCTGAACCCAATCGAGATGGTTTGGGGTGAGCTGGACCGCAGAGTGAAGGCAAAGGGGCCAACAAGTGCTAAACACCTCTGGGAACTCCTTCAAGACTGTTGGAAAACCATTTCAGGTGACTACCTCTTGAAGCTCATGGAGAGAATGCCAAGAGTGTGCAAAGCAGTAATCAGAGCAAAGGGTGGCTATTTTGAAGAAACTAGAATATAAAACATGTTTTCAGTTATTTCACCTTTTTTTGTTAAGTACATAACTCCACATGTGTTCATTCATAGTTTTGATGCCTTCAGTGAGAATCTACAATGTAAATAGTCATGAAAATAAAGAAAACGCATTGAATGAGAAGGTGTGTCCAAACTTTTGGCCTGTACTGTATAGCGCACTGAATGAGTGTTTTATGTGAAGATGTTATTACTGCTTGTCATAAGAAAACACAATGCGCTCACTTGTAAGGTCCTCTTCGCATCATTCAGTGCGCTATACACACACTTTTACAGGGCAGATCTAAATTATATTAGGCAGCTTTGTATGTCTGAAAATTATTTAACGTGTCAATGTCACAGGGTTTCCCCCTGAAAAGTTGCTGGACTGTGTGGTATTTATTCAGTTTTGGGAAATCACGATGTCTACAAAGTATAAACTATAAGTACAAGTAGCCTATAAGCTGCTACTAGCTTAAATGACTGTCAAGTCAGCAGACGTATTAACTCCATAACTCAATGGACAGTCCATGAAAAAAATATTTTTTCCAGCAGATATCTTAGTTACAACATGATTGAGCTAGCAAAGCAGTTTTGTGTTGCTATGTGTGGTATTTATTCAGGTTTGGGAAATTACGATGCGCCATGATCTGTGATGCATCCATATATCAAATGTGCACACCGCCCCCTACCGTATTAGTTTGTCTCACTGACAGGTGGAGAGCCTACAGACAGGTACCCATTGCTCCGCAACTGACTGCTCTTGTCCTGTCCTCTCCCTCTTCTTTCTCTCCTGTCTTCTCTATCACTAAACTCTGAGCTTAATCATTAGCTTTTAGCTTAGCAGCACTCGTAATTGAGTAGGCTTTTGAACAATGCAGGAGAAATGTTGCAGTTTATATTATCAGCCTGGGCCTGGGGCTTGTTGTAACAGGAAATGGGATATGTTGTAACATGTGTAGCCTAAGTTAAACTGTGTCTGTGTGAGTGAACATCTTACCCTGCGATTTGCGATGTGGGCAGCAGTTCCAGCCACAGCCTGCTACTGCTGCCAAGCAGCCCCGCCTGTTGGAAAGAGTGTGGGATATACCACTACTAGGAATGGGAGGGGGGGACTAAATCTTTTAAGATTTAAATAGCACATTATTGCGCGATTATAATGAGTACCACTTACATTGTGCTTTTAATAAATACTACTGCACTGTTCAAAAATTTTTAATTGTGTCTCAAATGATTCTAGGGGGGTACAGCTTTACTGAAGGGGGAGTCATGTCCCCCCTGTCCCACCCGGGATTTCTGCCCCTGAAAAGTTGCTGGACTGTGTGGTATTTATTCAGTTTTGGGAAATCACAATGTCTACAAAGTATAAACTATAAGTACAAGTAGCCTATAAGCTGCTACTAGCTTAAATGACTGTCAAGTCAGCAGACGTATTAACTCCATAACTCAATGGACAGTCCATGAAAAAAATATTTTTTCCAGCAGATATCTTAGTTACAACATGATTGAGCTAGCAAAGCAGTTTTGTGTTGCTATGTGTGGTATTTATTCAGGTTTGGGAAATTACGATGCGCCATGATCTGTGATGCATCCATATATCAAATGTGCACACCGCCCCCTACCGTATTAGATGGGTAGCACCATGGTCAGCACGGAGCTGAAGAAGAGCGGCTACTGACGTCACTCTCCTGCGCCGCTCAGATTGCCAAATCATTTTCGAATTATGGGCACTATTTTGCAGGGCAGACCACGAAAATGAAATAGCAATGTCTTCTTTGTTTTCTTTTTGATTATGGCATAAAATGTGCAGTCTTGAAGAAGAAAATGCAAATGCAAATAGGTTGATTGATTATTCATTTTATTTATGAGTCAAATAATGCAGCCACATTCTTAAAATGAAAAAGCATTTCTGCACATGCATTTTAATTTTCAAATTTTACATTTCAAAGTGAATTTTGGTATCTATTTGCTGGGGCATATTTTGAAAATTAAATCTCAAATGTCTTTTTCATTTTAATTAAGTGAAAGGATGAGCAGTCTTGAAGAAGAAAATGCAAATGCAAATAGGATGATTGATGACTAATTTTATTTATGAGTCAAATAATGCAGCCACATTCTTAAAATGAAAAAGCATTTCTGCAAATGCATTTTAATTTAAATATTGGTCACGATTCGCTTCGATAGTGTTGTTCCTATTAATTCCTTAAAATCACTTCCTGATGGGTTTCTGTCTATCATATATTGTTATTTCTGTCATGAAAGGATTTCTTGTATTTGACATGACATTACAGTTTCTTACAAGAATGCCTCTAACCAGTTGTCTGCTTGGCATTAAAGGGAAAGTTAAGATTTTTTTTCAATGGGTTATATAGGGTACTTATCCATGGACATTATAATACATACAGTAGATGTCAGTCGGCTCACCCCCACTTTGGAGAGGCAGGCCGAGGTCCGACATGGAAGCTAAGCAATCTACTGCTGTGGAGGGGTTTGCAAGAAAATGTTTTTTAGCCACCTAAAAGAGTCCCATCTATAAATTCAGTATCAGTTTAAGTGTACGCTATATTTAGAATATTTTCACTGCTCCACATTAATGTCAGATAGTGATTTCCAATGGGAAAATGATCCCCTTATATCACCCTCTTCAAAGCTAAACTACATTGAGAAAAACAGTGATTTAACATCATTGAACACAGGAGCTGCCTCCAACAGTTATCGTGTTTGTATTAATGTGACTTTTTGCGTTTAAAGGGTGAGTTCAGATTCACCGAAATCACAGAAAAACACAAACTAACTAACTGATTAAAGCAGCAGTAGAGCAGCAGCGCTGTGTTCAGCAAGCTAAAATTACTGTTTTTGTCAGTGGAGTCTGGTGGCTTTGACGAGAGCAGAGATGGGGAACTGAAGCAAATATCAATGGCTTCCCCATCAGAATGAGCTGTCTGATGGAAAGATTAAGCAGTAAAAATGCAACATAGCATACACTTAAAATGATGTTGATATTTTTTGGTAGGACTTCTTTAAGGAGGCTAAAATACATTTTGTTGCTGACCCCGATCCAAAGCAGTACATTGCTTAGCTTCTGGGTCAGACTTCAGCCTGCTTCTTAAAAGTGGGGGCGTGCCGACTGACAAGGAACCAGCACAGCAGCTAAAATCATGCACCTGTTCTCTTGACCCACATGACATTTCATATTATACAGTCCTTCCTTCTTACAAAGTGGACTTCCCCTCCTTCAATCAGTGAGAGGCAGGACTTGTCCAAATACTTCTGAACTGCCACTGTGTGTCAACAAAAAAGTTCCTCCTGGGCTTTACAGACAGGGCAACAGCAAGTCCTGTGCATACACGCACAAGTTAAAGTTCAACATACTAAATCCTGCAGTCACTGGGCCACATAGGGAACCCAACCCTGCCCAGTGACTGCAGATATGAAAAACAGTAGGTGACCTATCAATGATTGATCTGATAGTTGTTACATTTTCCTCATAGTTCTTAACCAAGTGTGAAATACATATCAAGAAGGCTGTGGATGGATGAAAATACCACGTCTTTGAACACCTTTAACACCTTTAATCACTGAGTAGTTTGTGCTTTCTTCTCTTTGTTCTCATGAATGTTTTGTCTTTGTTTAGTGTGTTATCTAAATGGTACCAACTCCCAGTGCCGATGTGAGGAACAGTATGTGTGGTCACATGGAGACTGTAATACGTATGGAGCCTGTGATGAGGTCATTGACGAAACGTGTGGGTGTATCAACAATATTCCAACCAATGGGCGATTCTGCAAGCCAAAGACAGGTGACAGAGACTTTGGATGGTTACTTCATGCTTAATGTAGGCTAATTATTAAATGTTCACTTTTACATTTCAGCAGCATCTTCAACCTGATCTCACAGAAATATGTGAATTGACCACTACCTCTTTACACTGCATTATGTGGTGTTGGCAGTTAGTTAAAATTATCTGCTGGAATGTTGGATGTAATTCATTTTCATGTCCAGCGAGTGGATGTTCGCCAGAAGGTCTTCATCAGGGCTGGAGAAACAGGTCCAGCCCTAATGAAGACCAACAGTGGTGGAAACATGTTGGCTTTTTAATGAGTTGGCCATTATATTAAAGGCTTTTTAATCTAAACTTTCCTTCCTCATTCTCATTTTTGTTTGGAGTGCCTGGATTCTTTTCCTGTTTGCAGTCTTCACCATTGCTCGAAAGCAGAGCCGATGTTGACCCGAGTTTTGGCTCTTGCAGCATGGAGCTCTCTCTTAGTGTTAGCTTTTTCTGCTATATTCTTTCTTTTGCCAACTGATTTCCCTGTTGGAGCGGCTGGAGGTGGAAGCAGTGGTCCGCATTTGTCTGCCATTGTTACCGAGAAAAGTTTATATCCACAGGCGTCCCTGTTACTAGTTTATATCCACAAGCGTCCCTGTTACTAGTTGATATCCACAAGTGTCCCTGTTACTGGTTTATATCCACAAGCATCCCTGTTAC
The DNA here is from genome assembly GCF_041903045.1 of Epinephelus lanceolatus. Classification (NCBI taxonomy): domain Eukaryota; kingdom Metazoa; phylum Chordata; class Actinopteri; order Perciformes; family Serranidae; genus Epinephelus; species Epinephelus lanceolatus. The sequence goes on from NC_135746.1 coordinate 45,043,947, forward strand.
TAGTTTATATCCACAAGCGTCCCTGTTACTAGCCTGTTTGTTGTCTCTGGTAAGTGGTAAGGTAAGTGCTGCTTTAACATAACAGAAGTAAAGTGCGTAAAAGTAAAATAGGTCAGCACTGATATTTGGTTTCACATGGGACACAAACAGCGGCCTCCTATTGTCATAACCCGGCTTAAAGGCAATGACAAAAACGGAGAGACACAGCGCAAACTCAAATACAAAAGTATATTTATTTAAACAAAGCAACATAAATGAACATAATGCAGGTATGGGGTGTGTTAGTCAGTGTGATCAGTAGTGTACATGTGGACGTGTGGAGCATGCGAGGTGTGGTGCTGTGGAGATAACCTAAATGAAAATAGAGTCAAACAAAAGTACGGGCGCTGGCAGAGGGAGGGAGGGAGGGGGAGGGGGAGGGAGAGAGAGAGAGAGAGAGAGAGAGAGAGAGAGAGAGAGATTTTTATAGTTCCTTTATTTTACGATTTAGGAACCCGCATTTTGATCAAAAAATGATCAAAAAGCACAGAGGAAATACAGTACATCTGTTAAAACCAATATTAAAATTCAAACTAAAACCAAAAAAGTCAATAAATACAAATAAATAAAACACATAGATTAGGTCGTGTAGACGGGGTTAGAGAGATGTATCACATGAGATGATTAGAGAAAACCAAAGTGTTGTCAGTGACTGAACACAGTGTGTTCGAATGAGTTCAGGTCTTAGTGAACTTGTCCATGTCATGCATCTGACTGTAATATTTAAAATCTATTTGGACCCTGGCCTTCACCATCCTGCTGAACAACAGCACTACATCTATATCCACCATGTCTTTCCTCTTCCTACTCACATATACTGCCATCTTAGCCTGCCCCAGAATGAAGTTTAAAAGTTTGCACTTCCTTTCTGCTGCCTTTCTGTACTTAAAACCCAAGATAAAAACCTGTACAGAGAACTTTTCTCCAGCACTGCTGAAAAGACTCTTCAGGAGGGTGAACAGAGGAGTGAGACGTGTGCACTCACTGTAGCAGTGGAAGACTGTCTCCCTCTCACCACAGAACACAGACCGGTCAGTGTGCCCTGGGGCAATGATGGACAGAAAGGAGTTCACTGCTACTATGCCATGCAGTACCCTCCACTGCAGGTCTGCCACTTTCTTAGTCAGAGGGCCTTTATAAAGACTCCTCCAGGAGGGCTTCACCTCATCGCCCAGCTGCAGGTGACCCCTCCATGGAGTGTCCACATGGTTCAAAGTCCTTTCATTGAGACACTTGACCATGACCATGTACAGGGCCTTGCCAGTGGCCTCCTGCAGGCTTAAAGTGCAGTGCTGTGCATTTAAAAACCAACCAGAGCAGTCTTTAAAAACTGGACAGACAGTGACAGAAGGAAATGGATCGTCAGTGCAGGGGGCAATAAAACCTTGGGAGTGCCGGCTCAGTAGGAGGTGTTGGTGTCCAGTCAGGCAGCCTCTCCAATGCTTCAGCAGTCTGCCCATGCTCCTCATGGACTGGATCCCCACACCAGCTGTCAGGGCAGCTGCATCTTGTAGTCCAGCTCCAGTCAGGTGAACCACAGAGCCCAGAGTCGTGATCCTGGCCTGACAGAAGATGTCCCTCATTGATATTCCTGCTCACACAGGGACTTGAGCTGTTCTCCATAAACCACAGGTTCCTGGAGCAGCCAGTGAAGGGAGACTGTGTTCTTCTCCCTCGCCATCGACTTCCACACAGTGAAGGCTCCCCGGTAGAAGGGTGGCAAGGTACGGAGGTCTGCTGTGCTGAGGTCCATGAGGAACAGATGATGTTTTAGACCCAGGCCAGCAAACTGCTGGAGGATCACATGGGCCAGCGGTCTCCAGACCAGATCCTTGGGGCCGTACAGCAGTCGCTGGATAAACTGCAGCCGTAAAGCCGCTCCCCTACTGGCCAAGTGGACGAATCCTTGACCGCCCTCCTCTTTAGGGAGATAGAGGACAGCTTGAGGGATCCAATGAAGTTTGTGCCAGAAAAAGTTGATTAACATAGTCTGTATTTTCGAAAGTAGGTTAGGAGGAGGGTCTACACAGGCCAATCTGTGCCACAGAGAGGATGACACCAAGTTGTTAATGATGAGTGCCCTCCCTCTGTATGACATGCTCGGTAGCAGCCATCTCCACCTCCTGAGCCTGCCTTCCATCTTTTCTAGCACGTTGTCCCAGTTCTTGTTTAAAACACTCTCCTCACCTAAGAACACCCCAAGGTATTTTATGCTCCCTGTCTTCCATGTCAGTCCTTCTGGTAAAACCAGGTTGGTTGTGGGCTTGTTGCTGATCATTACTGCTTTGCTCTTGCTCCAGTTCACCTTTGCTGATGACATCTTGTCAGTCCAATGTTCCTTTTTATTGTGTCAATGTCTTTTTGTGTGTTTACCATTAAAATGACATCATCAGCATAGGCAGACAGTTTAAAAACAGCAGGACATCCATTAAAAACAACACCATTGATATCTTTTCTTAGTTTGTGGAGCAGAGGCTCTATGGCTAGGGAGTATAGCATCCCTGATAGGGAGCATCCCTGCTGAACCCCCTCTCCACATTAAAAGAGCAGCCAGGCCACCATTAATCTTCAGTATGCCCGCAATGTCACAGTACAGAACCTGGATCTTAGCTATGAAACCTGGGTTGAACCCAAAAGCAGCCAGCGCCTGCCAGAGGTACTGGTGTTCAACCCGGTCAAAAGCTTTTTCCTGGTCTATGGAAATCAGACCAGTATCTGTGCCTAATGATCTAGAGACGTCCAAAATATGCCTAATTAAAGTGATGTTATCACTTATGGACCTGCCGGGCACACAGTAGGTTTGGTCCACACGGATGACCTCACTCACAACCTCCCTCAGCCTCAGGGCCAGGGCCTTGGATAGGATTTTGTAATCTCCACACAGCAGAGAAACCGGTCTCCAGTTCTTTAGGAGCTGCAGGTCTCCTTTCTTGGGGAGCATGGTGATTACAGCTCTCCTGCAGCTCAGTGGTAGTTGTCCCCAGTTCAGACTGTCCTGGAAAACCTCTAGCATGTCTTTACCAAGGACCGACCAGAAGGACTTGTAGAACTCCACAGGGAGCCCATCAATGCCTGGAGCCTTCTCATTGGCCAGGCTCATGAGGGCTGTGTGTAGTTCATTGACGGTCAGCTCGGAGTCCAGGGCTGTGTTGGAGGCAGCGTCCACCTGGGGCAGGTTGTTAAAAAACAGTCCACCCAGCTGCCACCCATCAGCCGCCGCATTAGCCACCGCGCCCTGGAACCCTGGCCACCGGCCCGCTGGATGCCGAAGCGCCCGGCTCACCGGGGGCCGAAGCGCCCGGTTCGCCGGGGGCCAAAGCCCCGGCGCGCCTGGATTAGGCACCGGGTTAAAGTTAAAGTTAAAAAGAGATTAAAGGTAATTTCATGTTCATGAAGGGAGTAAAAATATGGAGATGTATTTCATGTTTAATATTTATGGCATATATTGTAAAACAAGTCTACAATTCTGTAGAAGAGGTCAATTTGTTTTTCTCTGATGTTACTGGTAAAACGGGTTTGATGGGTACATTGCACTAATTTTTATTTTGCATTCATTTTATTTTATATTTTTTAAAAAATCAGGGATTACTTCTTTAACCATATATGTGTTGTGTTTGATTATTTCATTGAGAAGCCTTTTGCAATACGTGGTGTTTGGTGTTTATATTTTGATTTAAAGGGGAAGTTCATTCTTGGGGGTCAACGCCACTGAGGAAATCTGCGCCTAATTAAATTTTTAAAAAAAAGCCCTGTGTGATTTATCGTCACCGTCCAAAGTCTTAAGCCATTCCATAAACACAATTCAGCCTTGTCTAATCAGCGTTAACTCTAGCTAGGTTGTAATAAGCCTCAATTTAGTGTGTGCATGAGTATAAAAGCAGACCAGAACAGTCAATTGTTGAAAAGAGGATAATATGTTGCAAGAGGAAGGGAAAACGAGAGTCATGTTCCTCTCTCTGTCAGAACAAACCATGCTGATGGAGCTCTATGAAGAATATAAAGCGGTAATCGCTAAAAGGGGCAATACTTAACAAGGTGAAGGGACTGGCTTTGCAAAAAATGCAGACAGACCAAATGCATATGATATAAAACCCTCTTCATGTTTTTTTATTTGTATTTGATGATAAATGGACAGTCAGACAGGCTACAGTAAGACTGTGGCTATATTATCAGTAGGCCAGCTACAATCAGACTTGTGTTTAATGTTATGGTGTAGGCTAACTTAGGAGAACTGATATCACTACAATAAATTAACTGTAATTAGCCAAGTATGTTAAGGTGTGTGAAGCCTGCCTGACCTAACCTTTGGCTTATATTCATTCTTCTATTACATCTCAACAGGAGTCATCTCAAAAGCAAGAAAGGATTGTAGCAACAAGTGAAAATTAAATACAAAAACATTTTCCAGAGTGATAAGCATAGCCTATAACTAACTATTAATTACTCAGTCCAGCACAAGGCATGATGGAAAATGTGGTTGTTGCCACATTATACAGTCTAAACTAAAGGGTGATCATGAATACATTGGGGATTAACTAAAATAGGTTGGCCTGTGTCAAATAACCATTTGGCTTTTTTATGCAGTAAAAGTGGTAAGACATGATTTTTAAAACTTCATGCCTGGTTACATTGTGAGTATATCATCTGAAACATGGGATAAAAGTGTTTCCAATGTGAAAATGTACCATATAGAGCTGTCTTTTGGGATTCTTTGACATGTAGCTCCACAAAGGTTAACAGCTAGCCTGCCATAGAGCAGACTAGTTCAGCAGTATAAGTTACCATGGGTATTGAGCAGGGATTCATATGAGCCACAGTAATGGAACAGTTCTCTCACTTAAACTACTAAGACTTATTGAAATAAGCCAGGCTTTTCCTTGAGCCGCCTCAATGGAAAACCCCTCTGTGTTTTTTCTAAGTTAACACACGTTAAGCTACACTAAAGGAAAGCTAAGGAAATGTACTCTGGGATTCAGAGTTAATTTCTGAGTAATTTAATTCTTAAAGAACTCAGTGCCCTACCCACACTACTTTTATAGAAGGCAGAAGTGGTGCAATAAGGCAAACAAAACAAAGCATGACTGAAAAACATATGATCAAGAATCTGATTTACCTATTATCCATTTGATTTCTATTACACTTCTCTTCTCACCATAATCAAACTGTTGTAAGGTGTCCAATTGTTCTTCCCTAATATCTCTCTGCAGCTCCCCCAGTTGTTTACGAATACATCCTTTCTGTTGAGTTGAACATCTCAGATGTCACACTAATAAACCAACTCAGGATCATTCTGAAAAACATCAATCACCCCATCAACATCAACAACCAAATACAAATCAACAACGTCAACATTTCTACAGGTAGGAATAACGACTGTACACAACTCATTTCAACCGTTATTTATAGTGATTTTCTCTTGGACTGTTTTCATCTGTTATTTTATTCTGCTAAATCTGCTTTTTTAACAAAACACTGATGAATATCTGTCTCCAGTTTGCTCTCTGAGCAGTGGTGGTTACCAGTGCAGATGTGAGGACCAGTATCTTTGGTCATGTGACCAGTGCTTTACGTACGGGTCCTGCAACAACATCACTGATGACACATGTGGATGTATCAGTGCCATTCCCCGTGATGGAATATACTGCCAGCCTGCTGATTGGAACAGTAAGCTGTTTTTAACCAGGCTGTACTGGTTTGTTGAAGCATTGAAACTGTATATATGAAGGGAAAAACTACAACCTTTTTCAGCTTTTCAGTCATGATTCCTCCTTTATTGCAAATAACTAATTGCTTCTGTTACTGTACATCTAACTCTTGAAAGAAAAGAAGAGGTGATATCATAATATCCATTCAATCTGTTGGTACTCCTCCTCAGTGTTGACATTTCCTAACTGGTAATGCCTTCATTTAGCAATCAAGACAGCATAATTTTACTAACACAAAGCCCTATATTTCGTTTTCTTCTCTCTCTGTCTACAAACAGACTTCACAGCTTGTCCCCTAACAACAGTCTCTCCATCACCAACACCAACAAGTAAGCCCGAGAAGATAATAATGAATCAATAATTATTAATAACATACACATTCAAAGTAATGCAGCTAATATGACCGTTTCCATCTGCTTCATTTTCTCTCGCTGCAGCTCCTCCAGTTGTTTATGAATACATCTTTTCTATTGAGTTGAACATCTCAGATATTACAGTAGTAAATCAACTGAGGAACATTCTGAGAAACATCAATTACCCAATCAGCATCACCAACCGAATACAAATCAATGATGTCAACATTTCTACAGGTAGGATTTTTGTTTGAATCTGAATTCAATGGATTAAATGTTTTTGTAATAATGGTATATGGAGGATTGTAAGGGCCATAAATAAATATGTAAAAACATATATAATCAAATTTTTCCGCGTTTTTCCGCATTTTCTAGCCGACCAGAGGTCGTCGCGCATGCAACGTCATTTGAAACGTCATCAAGTGCGCTAATGGTATTGCAGTATGGAGAAACGCTCTGTATTGACATAAGAATTTGCACTGTTTAAATGCATACAATATGTGTTGAATGTATTAAAATGTTATTTTTACAGAAGATGTAGCTTACATGTTTTACAGTCACACTGTCTGGTTTTAGAGCTGAAATATTCACTCAGGATTTTTTGCAACATTATTGGAATCCATGTTTTGAAACGAATTAAATAAAAATTGTATAGATTTTGAATTAATTTGTTTTAAAATGTAATGCTTTGTTACAGAGTTGTATAGCATGCAGCATTTTACTTTGAAAAGTTAATGTTTTGTATAAATGTAATGCTTGTCATGATGGCTTAAGCTGTTCACTTGTGATCGGATCACCCAAGATGCATGTTAATACCAGGTGTAAACAGGCTCCAAATCTTGTATTTTTCATTACTATCTCCAGTTTGCTCTCTGGGAAGTGGTGGTTACCAGTGCAGATGTGAGGACCAGTATCGCTGGTCATGTGACCAGTGTTTCCTGTACAGATCCTGTGACAACATTACTGATGACACATGTGCATGTATCAGTGTCATTCCTCCTGATGGACAATACTGCAAGCCTGCTGATCAGCACAGTAAGCTGTGCTCTATCAAACACTTTAAAAGAAACAAAGTCTTTGAACAAAGAATTGATTCATGTCATTACAGTTCTTATCTAATTTACATATGACATGACTGTCTCAGTCAGACTGCCTGATGAAAAGTTATATGGTATTATTGATTTGTTTCAGTTTGTACAGCAAGATCTGAAGTATCTTAATCTTTACTTTTGAGATGAAAATATGTTGTCTATAGTCCACAGTATACCCAACAGTAACAACAGTGTGTTTGTGCACTTGTTCTTATTCAACTTTTCTCTTTCTTTTTCCTGACAGGATTCACCTCCTGTCCTGTTACAACACCCCCTCCATCACCAAGTACGACTGAGAAGACACCACTCATCGTAATAATCACGATACAGATCAGAAATTATGGACATTAATTCCCTTTTTTCTGTCTCGGCAGCTCCTCAAGTCGTCTATGAATACCTGATATCTATTGAGTTAAACACCACAGATGTTACAGTAATAGATAGACTGAGAACCTTCAGTTACCCAATCAGCATTAACGATGACGTTCAAGTCTCTGACATCAACATTACTACATGTAAGTACAATGCCTTTTAAGTGGACACATTTTCCACACTTTGATCTATTTTAAAAAGTAACACACATTGAATTTGTAGGGAAGATTTGTTTTTTCTTTTTTTTTTAAAAATCTCATTTGCTTTTCTCTTTCCATCTCTAAATTTGGCATGCATCATTTCTCAAGTTCTATGATAATGTTATGAACTAATTTTACATATTCCATTTCAATGTATTCTCATAGAACTGTTTGTAAGATATCCTATGAAAAGTGCAGGCACAACAGTTTGTATGACTGTTACGAATTTGTGCCCCACAAATTATGTTATGTTCTTAATGTACAGTTACATAATTAATGTAAAGTAAAGGAGGTTAAGTTTAGGCAATAAAAGTTACTGAGATTAGGTTTAGGAAAAGAAACATGGTGAGGACGTACCTTAAAATGACTCACTCATGAAGTTTGTTTTTTGTGATCGATCCACCACCCTAACCTGCCTTGTTACAAGCGACAAGACTTTGGGTACTTTGCTTGTTGTGGGCAACAAACAAAAAAATTATGAGAACAGCCTGCCTATTTCACTCATTCATTGCTGAGTAATCTATTTAAGTGTGACAGAATGAGTCCTAAGTTCAAATGCTCCAGCTGTTAGTCATGAAACTCAATGGAAAACATCAAGAAAACCTTTAGAAAGCAGCTCAGAAAAATCCTGTTTTCCTCAGAGTTTGCCATACCCACTCAAACTGATGCTGTATCTTTATCTGACTTTACCACCTGACCATGCCGTCAGGTCATACCTGTATGTAAAGTCAGGTGACACCAGTGCTTAATTTGAGCCGGAACGTACTGGAACGCATACCAGGATCTTTTCAGAAAAGGCCCTAGTGCGTTCGGGAACTAATTCGCATGGGTCTAGAACTTTTCACATCTAAAAACTACATACAGTATTGGCTGATGTCACTAGTGTTGCAGGGTGGAGTACCGTAGTACTACAGTGCCTCACGTACCACTACTGTGGGATAAGTTCAATCGCAAGAGGGTGAGTGTCCATGTGCCGTCCAATAAAGCGCTGGCCACCTGGCACTCAATATGCTGCTGTAGTGGTTTGTTTTCCAGACATGTGAGTATCTTTGAGCAGTGAAAGTTATTATTTATTTCTTTTTACTTGTCGGCAGTGATTTGTTTTCCACAGAGCTCTACGTGCAAGCATTTTACTCACATTTGCGACTAAAAATAGTTTTGTGCGAGCAAAATAAATCATTCAGCACGCTGTGCAAATACAGTTTCAACCAGCAGCAGAAACAAAAGGTGAATCCTGCGGGTTGAACGGGGGTCACAGACAGGAATATGGCGGAGAAGTCCGACTCCAGGTCCAGTAGCCTAATTTCCTCTTTCGTTGGCGTCATGACTGCTCAGTAGTACCTGGACAACCAAGCCGTGGCGGCACACAGGTATGTGGCGTGTCAGAGGAGAAACGAGCCGTTGACATTTCTGTCTTTGTGGCAGGTAACGGTCCACAAACCTCACCGCACTTTAGGGACTGTTCTTTACTTATGAAGGGACTGTTCTTTATTTGTCAGGGGAGGAGGGTGGCTGGTTGATTTTTATTTTATTTATTCATTTTATTTCAATCCCCCCCCTATGTTAATCACTTATTGATGCTGTTTTTGAAGTATGAATAAGTCAATAGGTAATTTATTCCATTGAAATATCACTGATGTATTATAGAAAAGTTATTTATCTTTTTATAAATGACAAAGGCACATCTGCCTAATTTTTGCTGTGGTATCGTGATGTTACTCAGAACCATGATACTTTCACTGGTATCGTACCGTGGGTCCCAATTTTGGTACTGCGACAACACTAGATGTCACAACCATTCCATCTGGAGTTGCCCAGTGAGGCGGCTCGGGTGCCGCTCAAAAAATTGTTCCCCCACTCTGCTCTCTCAGAGGCCCAAAGTGTTCCCCTACTTCTAATTTTACAAATTAAGCACTGGGTGACACAATGAGCAAATGTTAGGTATATTAGGAGAGTTCATCAGATGCTCTTGTGTATGTGTGCCCAATTTTCATTAAATTTAGCACATTGTAAACTCTGTTACATTATAGAAGCTTAGTGATTTTCAAATAAGAGTCCCTCCAGGATGTGGAGATGTTGTGATCACAACAATTAACACAAATTCGGCCAATCCCTGTGAATACTATACAACCTTAAAACTCATCACTGCAGCTTTACTGCAAATTTGTGTGTTTAAAACAGGTAAAATCTCATCAATCTCAATTATAGAGCTGTGTGCAGTGTATTGATTCGCTCAGCCCCTCTCTCTATGTTTCAGCATTGGCAGTATAAAAACAAAATCGGGGAGTGCAGCAAAATGCTGCAAGTAATAAAACGTGTAGCTCAGCGTGTGACGTAAACAGTGGGAGGGAAGGGAAGCCGCGGCTGGTCCTTATGCAATTCTCTCGTAAGTTGGCCCATCCTTTACCGTTCCCATCATCTGACGGTTAATGGCCTCTTCGTTTGCCAGGGCAAGGAGGGCGTGCAATTCCTTGTCTCCTCAGTTCCTCATCTTTACAGTGTCTGTCAGGTTTACGTTTCCCTCTTGCTACTCTGTTCGCTAATTCCTGCTATCAGCTGTTTCCTGTTTATCCACCACCAGTAGGTTGCACGTGCGCCGTCATCAACAGCTCCTCCCACCAGTCTTCAACAGCCTCTCCCGTTGCGGAAGGCCGCATTGGTCTTTTTAAATTAAAAGGGATCCGCCAATATGACTACCCTACGAGGCGGAAAATTGGGCACCTTCGATCAACTCGCCAATCCGGCTCTGTGTGCCTAAACGCACGCAGCTTGCCGACAAAACGGCCCAACATTCGCGGAAAATCTGGCAGTGTTAAAGGGGCGCCCAGACCCCAAGACCAGGGAGCCGCAGAGGCCGCAGGACACCACGCAGGCCCAAGGACCCAGGGCGGCGATGGCCGGCACCCCGAGAGAGCCAGACACACATCCCAGACAGGCGGGGCAGGAGGGCCCGCCCACCCACCGCCCACCGCCCCATCATGAAGCCCCCCAATCCATCCGTGGTCTGCACCTCGAAGAGTGAGTGTATGCGGTGCATTAAAACTGTGGAATGTGTGGTGAGTGAACTAAATGTGGTTTAGGAGGCTGGGCCAGTGTAGGCCCGGCCCGAGGGCCAGAGGGATGGATGGGAGGGGCTAGGAGGTGGCGCCAACCAGACCCCGGCGCCGCGAGGCCCCCAGCGCCCATGGACAGTGGGCCAGGCGGGCCCCAAGGAAACCCAACGGGCCCCCACCTAACCCCGCCCCCCAAGCAACTGCAGCGTCAGGCCCCCGCAGTGGTCCCGACCTGGGCCACACCGCCCGCAGCAAATCGACCCCCAGCAGAAGGACGAGGCGCGCCACCAGGGTGCACGGATGACGGGCCCCACCCAGCCCCCCCGAACCCCGACGCGCAGGAGCACAGGCCAACCCGCAACCCTGCCAGTACCCCCCCAGACCGCAACAGACCCAAAACCGGACCCCCAGCCCATCCGACCCGCCCCCTACCACCGGCCGCACACCAACGGGCAGGCCCACACTGTGCAGCACCAGAACACCCCCTGCGGGCAGCACCCAGCCCCCACACCAGGCCCCCCAACCCAGGGGAGGACCCCGGGCCTGCCCGAGGCCTGGAGAGAGGAGCAGGGAGGGACGGGGAGAGGGGGGAGGGAGGAGTGAGGGGGAAGGGCAGGAGCGGAGCGAAGGGGGAGGGGAGGAGGAGCCCACCCACCCCGCACCACCAGGGGCGGAAACAGCCCAGGGGGGGACCGGCCACGCCGCCCCAGGCCCAGGGAGCACGAGGAGACCCCGCCCCCCCCAGGCACACAGGGTGAGCAGTCCAGACGCACCTGCCCCCAGGGGAAACTGCCCGGCCCCGCAATCCCCCACAGAGCCAGGGAGCAGGCCCGGATTCAAGGAGAAGAAGGTGCACCTAACACATGCTTAAGACCTTGAGTTCTGATGAACCGCTGTGGTATATTGTGGTGAGAGAGATAGAGGGATTAGGGGTTACATCATTAACAGAAACACGTTACATATTACACAACAGTCTTTCTTGAGTTGTAATATTTATATGTACAGGTGGCATATGCTCACAGGCTGAGTGGCACTATACAGACACGTTTAGTGAGTGAATAAATGGTGACCATTTTTCTGTAAAGTATGTTAATTGGTTTCTGTGGCCAGCAGATATTTTCTCCAGCGAAATATGTTCTACAAGGTGATTCAGCAAATGGTTGATGTTGAGGGTCTGTTTATCTTTCCAGTTGACTAGGATTGTTTTCTTGGCGATGGCGAGAGCTACAAGAAGAGAGTTGCAGTGGCTGTTTGGGAGGTCAATTGTCATCAGGTCAGCAATTAAGCACAGGTTGGGAGATAATGGGATCCTGCAGTCCAAAATGGAGGAGAGTTTTTGAGTGACTGTTGACCAGAAGTGCTGGACGGGTGAACATAACCAGAGTGCATGAAAGTAGGTGTCTGCAGTGTTCTGAGTACACTGAGTGCATGTGTCAGATTGACTAAAGCCCATTCTATTCATCTTTTGTTGGGTGATGTGTGTTCTGTGGAGTACTTTAAATTAGATAAGTTGTATATTAGTGTGTCTTGTCATCTTAAATGTATTTTTGCATATCGGAGTCCAGAAGTCAGGGTCCGGTGATACACCCAGTTCTTTTTCCCATTTTAAAATTGGTAAATGTATAGAACTGGTCTTTGACAGTAATTTATAAATCTCAGAAAGGTTCTTCTTATTACTCGGAGAAAGCTTTGTAATATGTTTGGCAAATTCTGGTGGCTGCAAAGTGTCCTGAGGCGCTGGAATTCTCCTCTTGATTGTTTTTATCAATTGTAAATATTGTAGAAAATTGCCATTTCTTATTTCAAAAGTTTGAAATAAGGTTGTGTATGTCATAAGTATATTGTCTTGGAAAAGGTGATGGAGATGAGTTACTCCCTTCATCTCCCATGTGCTAAAATGGAGAGATCTTTTGTTAATTTCAAAATCTGGGTTGTGCCAAATTGGAGAGAGCAAGCAAGGTTCTATCGGAGAGTCTGTGATTTCTAGTGTTTTCCACCAGGCTGATAAGGTGGAAGCAATCATTGGGTTCTTAAAACAGTTATGACGTCTGAGTGTAGTGGTGATAAACGGGAGGTCAGAGAGTTTTATATTGTTGCAGTCCACCTGTTCTAGTTCGAGCCAGCAGTTGTAGTCTTCGTTAGGATATAACCATTTCAATGGGTATTGTAGCTGGTTAGCTAAATAGTAATGTTTAAAGTTAGGAGCGTCCAATCCCCCTTCCAATTTGTTTTTCTGAAGGGTGCTTAGGCTAATTTTTGCTGTTTTGTTCTTTGAATAGAATTTTATAATTGCAGAATCTAATGACAGGAACCATTTCGATGTGGGTGTGAATGGAATCATGGAAAAAAAATAGTTAATTTGGGGTAGAATTTTCATTTTAACTGTGGCTATTCGTCCCAGGAGGGAGATGGGAAGATTATTCCAGCGCTTCAGGTCACCACAGATCTTATCTAGCAGCGGGCTAAAGTTCAGGTGGACCAGGTCTGATAGTTTGGGTGAAATATTTATGCCAAGATATCTTATGTTGCCCACAGGGAGAGAAAATTTTTGGTCTGCAGGATTCCAAGAGTTCTCCGTTATTGGCATTATTGTCGATTTGGACCAATTGATGGAGTAGTCCGAAAGTTTAGAAAAATGTGTTATGAGATTAAATACTTCATGTAAAGACGATTTCGGTTCTTGTAGATAAAGTAAAATGTCGTCGGCATATAGATTAATTTTATGCTCTGAATTGGCGGAATGGATACCTATGATCTTGCTGTTCTGACGGACTACCATAGCCAATGGTTCGATGAATATTGCAAACAGTAGAGGTGAGAGTGGGCACCCTTGTCTGGTTCCTCTCTGCAAAATGAAGCTTTTAGATGTGATCCCGTTGGTGGTGACTGTGGCCTTAGGGGAATTGTATAAGGCTGATACCCACTGGATAAATGACTCTCCAAAGCCAAATCCACTCAGGGTGGCAAATAGGAAGGACCAGTTGACCTTGTCGAAGGCTTTTTCTGCATCAAGTGACAAAATAATTGCTTTTGTATTAACGCGTTGTGCTTTACTTATCAGATTAAGAACTCTTCTGACATTATTGCTTGAGTGTCTGCCATTAATGAAGCCCGTTTGATCATTATGAATTATTGATGCGATTATTTTCTCCAGTCTAGAAGCAAGTGCCTTTGAGATAATTTTGATATCACTGTTAATTAGTGATAGAGGACGGTAGCTAGAAGGAAGTGTGGGGTCTTTGTCTGGCTTTAGTAATAATTTGATTGCTGCTGTATTCATGTGAGGTCTTATACCTCCGTTCTTTTTGATCTCTGTCACTGTCCTGATGAAAAGTGGTGCTAATATTGTCCAGAAATGTTTTATAAATTCGGCAGGAAAGCCGTCTGGACCTGGAGCCTTACCTGTTGGCATTTTGTCTAATGCACTCTGCAGGTCATTAATAGTCAGGGGGGCGTCTAACATATTTCTGTGTTCCGTGGATAACTGAGGTAAATTTAGGTTATCGAGAAAAGCCTGAATATCTTCTGGGTTTGGATTGTTTACTGTTGAATATAAGTTATGGTAGAAAGAATAGAAAATCTGATTGATCTCCTGAGGAGATTGTGTGTAATTTCCGGACGGCCCCTGGATTGTTGGTATCAGAGATTTTTCTTTATTGCGTTGGAGCTGATTAGCCAAAAATTTTCCTGATTTGTTACTGTGTTCAAAATTATTATATCTTAGTTGCTGTATGATAAATTCAGTTTTCTTTGATAGAATATTGTCCAGTTGCGATTTTGTACACTGTAATTGGGTCCATACTTGATCACTTGGATTGTTTGCATATTCCTGTGTTAGTTTAATTTTTTCCTCAATGTTTTTTTCTGCTTGCAATTCCTTTTTCTTCTTGTAGGAGGAGTATGATATAATTTTTCCTCTGATTACTGCCTTCCCAGTTTCCCATATTAAAGACGGAGATAAAGTTGGAGAGTCATTGTCTTCAAGAAAGTTTGCCCACTCCCGTCTCACCATTTTGTCAAAGTCTGGGTCTTTAAGTAAAGAGATATTAAAGCGCCATGTTGGGGGCCGTTTATGGATGGTTTCTATTTGCAGAGTGAGTGATATTGGTGCATGGTCGCGGATAATGATCGGGTGTATTTTTGTGGTAATTTTTTGTGAGATGGAGTTATTTAAGAGAAAAAAGTCAATTCTTGAAAATGAGCGATGCACAGGAGAGAAGAAAGTATATTCCCTCTTCGATGGGTATTTGAGTCTCCAGCCATCGCCAAGCCCAAAATCATCCATGTATTCCTGTATTACCTTAGCCGATTGTGATTGCTTTGTGTGTACTGAGTTACTAGATCGGTCTAATGAAGCATTTAGGACTGTGTTAAAGTCTCCTCCAATTATAGTTGTCGAGCTGTCTGATAGGTTAGATAGTAAAGAGAAGATTGTGTGAAAGAAGGCTGGATCATCATTATTAGGGGCATACAGATTAACGATTGTATATAATTTGTTAAAGATTGTTGCCTGAATAATGATGTAGCGGCCTTCTGGGTCTGCTACCGTGCTGTTTAAAGTAAATGGTAGTCTCTTGTGGACCATGATAGAGACACCTCTTTGTCTGTTGTTATGGCAGGATGAAAAAATTTGATTAAAATTTGGATCTTTAAGAGGGGGACATGAAGGAGGGAAAAAAATAGAGAAGGAAAGGGAGAATGCTGGGTGGGGTATGTGAAGTGTACATTCACACCCTGTGAGATTTTTTTTTTTTGTTCCTTTTTTTCCTTTTCAATAAGTCAGTGTTGTGTTCATTATATATATATATATATATATATATATATATATATGTATATATATCCATATAACCACATGTACATACATATACATCTGCATATATACATACATACATACATATATACCAGGGCCGCATGATTAATTGCATTGCAATCGCAGGAATGCTTAATTATCTGTTGCAGGAGAAATGTGTCAGAGTACCATTTTGAATGAAATATACATACATATATTTATTTATTTATTTCAAGAATAGTGCAGCCCCAATATATATATACATGTATACACACATCTTTTGGTCTTTTTTTTAATTATTATTATTTTATTGCTTTTATGATACAATTAAGCTATGGTTCTACTTTGTTTTGTGGTTTTAGGGGCACTTATCTCACTTAGAAGAGCCATGGGGTGGTGGTAGAGTGGCGGAACAGCTGCCCATCTATGTATAATTTGTCGACCACAAGAGAGGTCCTATTTCCCTTCTGCCTGTGCTCTTTTAAAATGGGATATAACACTTTCCGCCTCTCGTTGATTTCCCTGGGGAACTGATCGTTCATACCGAACGAAGTGCCTTTTAGCTCTCGTCCTTTACTCTTAACGAGCATTTTCTGCTGATAATGTTCGAATTTGGCGATGATAGGACGAGGACGCTGGCCTCCTCGGGTCCGAGCCTGTGGACGCGGTGAAAGGTGATGTTGTTGACAGTCTCCGTCGGGATCTTGAGGGCCGTCACCATGAACTTTTTTACCTGGACTTCTGGGTTGTCTGGTGTGCTCTCCGGGACGCCAGAAATGATTAAATTGTCTCTCATACTTCTGGACTGCACGTCGAGGACAGTTTCCTTCAGGAGTTTATTTTCCTTTTTGAGAAGATCTACATCTGACGTGACCGCTGCTAAGGTGGAGCGGAGTTCAGTGTTGTTTTGCTGCAGGTCGCTAATCTGCTGGTAAGTGAACTCCAAGCTTACCTTCAGGTCTTTTATCTCCTGGTGAAGCATACCGAGCACTTCTAGCTTCTTGTTGATGGATTCCAAGACGGTAAATTTGGAGGATAACAGGTCTTGTGTATCGGTGGCTGAGTCGGTCTTCTTCCTCTTATTGGGGTTGTCGGCAGGACCCTCCATGACGCACTCGTAGATTCAACATGGCGCCGCCATGTTGAATCTCAAAATCCCACAGTGGTCTCGCGGTCTCACGCTGCCATCCGGTCTCCTCCATATGTATGTCTGTTTAATGTTTAGAGTGATTCCAGCATATGGTAGTCTGAGTAGACTGTTAGCATTGAAATATTTCCCCATAATTTACATGGAGTATTAGATTTCTAAAAGGTATCAAACTATCTGAATGCATTGTAAAGCAGAGAGTTTCACCCTCCTGGTCACAGGTTGAGGTGGATTAAAATGAGGTGTGTTAATTCAGCACCAGGGACAGCTCCACGGATTTATCATTAAACAGCGACCTGCTCCACCTCAACCTGTGATATCCACGGATTTGGGTCATTCAATTTTAATTATTAATAATTAATAGCGTAATAGGGTACGGGCAGATTAAAACCAGCAGACTTCTGTGTTATACTTTCTCCAACTATAGGCTTTATTGTGTGTAGAACCACTCTCTACAGGTGGCGGCTGGCTTAATTCATCAATAATGCACTGACAAAAATGGTTGAAGTCCAAAAAAGTAATTTATTACAAAAAAGTCAACAAAACAGGTTTCAAAATTCAAATTATACTTTGTTCAAACGAAATCTTCAATATGACACCTTATCGTTGGTTAATTTTCTGTCAAACATCTTTTTAAAGATGTGCACTCCAGAGACAGAAAGCACCGAACGGAGCGGGGTTTTTGAGCGTGCTCGGCTTTCAGTTAAAACTGACAGGACTGCAAATATAACACAAACACTTAAGATGTCA
The DNA here is from genome assembly GCF_041903045.1 of Epinephelus lanceolatus. NCBI lineage: Eukaryota > Metazoa > Chordata > Actinopteri > Perciformes > Serranidae > Epinephelus > Epinephelus lanceolatus. The sequence continues at coordinate 45,061,446 of NC_135746.1, forward strand.
TACTTTAAAACAAACTCTTAACTGGCCGGATCAACGAGATCCACCACCAGGGTCTAGGCTTGTGGCGCTGGTCCGACAGTGCAGTGGAGGTTCCAGCGCTGGAACACCGAGCGGCTGACAGCGTAACAGACGCCTGCACACACAAAGCTGGAAAGCGGGAGGACACTCCTAATTCCCCGATCCTTAACTAACCTCCACCTTACACCCCGGGACTTCTCCACCTACGCTGGCTGTCTTCAAATCCCGCCCCCCCCCCCCCCGGCCATGAAGGCAATAAAGGATTTCTTCGTTGGGCACTTTACAGCAGCTCCGCTTCCCAGAGCCAAACTGTCACTCGCTCGGATCTCCTTTCTCAGTTCGTGCCCTGCAATCAAGTCCAGCTCTGTATGATCAGTCCAGAGTCTCCGTCAGATCCACAGGTGAACGCATTGTCTTTGATTACTTGTCACCATGGCAACCGGCCCGCTCAACCCCAGTTCATTAGCCTGCAATATGAATAAATATTGGACGGAAAAATAGTTTCCCTGCACCATGTTGCAGGGAAACTATTTTTCAGGTTGACCCAGGAGCAGTAGTATCGCTATGCTAACTAGCTTGCTATGCTAATCAGACGTGCGTGCGTAGACACATCAAGTGATCACAGGGGTCAAAAGTGTCAGCTCTGGAAGCAACAACGCATCGTGTTACGGACGTGTGACACCAGAGATATTGGATGAAGCGAGATACCCCACCAGAGATATTGGATGAAGGGAGATACCCAACTGTAGGCTTATCCAATGTTAAGAAAACGGTTACTCTTCCTGTCTCCTAAGTGGGCGTGGTTAGCTCTCCCTCCAATCAGAGCCTGTTCTCCCTCAACCCCCCTCCCCACCACCGTGTTGAACAGAGGCTCTGTGGATGTCTGTGTATGCAGATCGAGAAGCAGGTGGAATGAAAATACATTCTTCCTATTATTGCAGCCTATTGCTGCACAAAGCTTGGGCATTTTTTATTTATTACTAGCGGTAAATAACTGTTTGTAAACTAACTGTGATTTTACCGCCTGTTTATCAAGATCACGAGATCTCGCGAGAACTTGTTTTCTGAGACGGACAGGGCTCAAACAAAGTTAACTTTCTCTTGATCTGTGCGGATGAAAAATACAGCTTTAGTGTCAGAATGTTGGTAAGATGTGTGGCTTGTGGAAAATGAACCCAATATTTACTTTAGTGACTACTGGGCGAAAGAATTGACCATAAATTGTGATCACGTTCATTTTCCTCATTGACGACAATACATTCAGAGCTGCCACAAGTCTCCTACGGGGGCGTGGCGCTGACGTCACTGAATCAGGAAGTGAGCTGAGTGGGGTATCTCGCTTCATCCAGTATCTCTGACCCCACTCAGCTCACTTCCTGATTCAGTGACGTCAGCGCCACGCCCCCGTAGGAGACTTGCGGCAGCTCTGAATGTATTGTTGTCAATGAGGAAAATGAACGTGATCACAATTTATGGTCAATTCTTTTTTCGCCTTATAGTCACTAAAGTAAATATTGGGTTTGTTTTCCACAAGCCAGACATTTTACCAACATTCTGACACTAAAGCTGCATTTTACATCCGCACAGATCAAGAGAAAATTAACTTTGTTTGAGCCCTGTCTGTCTCAGAAAACAAGTTCTCGCGAGATCTTGTGATCTTGACAGGTGGTAAAATCACAGTTAGCTTACAAACAGTTATTTACCGCTAGTAATAAAAAAAAATGCCCAAGCTTTGTGCAACAATAGGCTGCAATAATAGGAAGAATGTATTTTCATTCCGCCTGCTTCTCGATCCGCATACACAGACATCCACACAGCCTCTGTTCAACACGGTGGTGGGGAGGGGGGTTTGAGAGAGAACAGGCTCTGATTGGAGGGAGAGCTAACCACGCCCACTTAGGAGACAGGAAGAGTAACCGTTTTCTTAACATTGGATAAGCCTACGGTGGGGTATCTCGCTTCATCCAATATCTCTGGTTACACGTAGCATCGCTATGCTAACTAGCTTGCTATGCTAATCAGACGTGTGTGTGTAGACACGTCATGTGATCACAGGGGTCAAAAGTGTCAGCTCTTGAAGCAACAACGCGTCATGTTACGGACATGTGACACGAATATATATAGGCTATATAGGCTAGATCTACTGTATACATATATATATATACACACACATATATATATATATATATATATATATATATATATATATATACATACATACATACATACATACATACATACATGCATGCATGCTATAAGTGTAGCCTATATATATATTTACACAGTATCTATCTATCTATCTATCTATCTATTTTCTTTCCTTGTTCAGGCACTATTTTTAGCACATCTACAACAGATCATTTGTTAGCCTATAATAATAGGATACTTGCAGCTTTATGTTGTTAATGAATTTAAGAAGAAAGCAGGAAAAGCTCGCACACTGATCAGAAAAATGGATTGTCCACTCCAGAGGTTGATGGATGTTAAGCATGTTTAATGGTCCATCAAAAATATATACAAAAATATATAACGTGCTACCATAGTGTGAAAAACAAAAAGAAACAAAAGAAAACTGACCAGAAACGTTTCGGCTACACAGCCATCCTCAGTCTGCCTAAAGGGGCAAATCACACACCTGTGCTCTATTTGTAGATTGGGGGCAGAGTCAATCAGTGCATGGATCCATACATGTTCCAGGGCCACAAGTACAACTACACAAAGGATGATATCTAAAGCTATTATAGCATATTAAAGTATCATCAGATTACTAAGAGAAGAGGCCTGATTTTAGATCAACACTAACAGTTTTAAAACTAGCAATTACAAAATATATAGAAGGATAGAAAGACACATTTCTCATCCCTGATCATGGCAGACAACAAACACACACTACCCCAAGGGTTCTAAATGAAACAATTTAATACAATTTCTTTGTTTAAACCTTTTGGATGCAGAGTTTGGAGATAAAATATCCATTTACACTCTGCCTGTAAAAGAAGACGTTCCATGTCACCTCCCCTATGTGGTATTTTAATCTGCTGGATAACACAGAAGGTGAGAGAGGAAACAGGGTGGTTAGCATCTCTGAAATGACGAGCAATAGAGGATTTTTCATCTACCCTCCTAATTGCATTTTTGTGTTCAATTATCCTTGTTTTTATTTGTCTTGTCGTTTTGCCAACATATTGGAGTCCACATGGACATGAAATTAGATATATGACATTACTAGAACTGCATGTGGAAAACTGTCTTATATCATACTTTTTGCCAGTAGTATGACTGACAAAAGTGCTAGTACAATTGCATGAATTGCATGAAAAAAGAAAAAAAGGAAAACAGAAAAAAAGGACATTACATTTTATTTGGAGAAAAACAATATCGACAGAAGACATCTTTTATTTTTAAAGTTTCATATCCACAAAAGCAAGTGGACGGAAAGGAAACCCAATATACACCAGTTAAAATATGAACTGGCCAATATGAAAGCCATCAGGACTTTGAATGTTTATGAAGCCGTAAAATCCTCTCTATAGCTTGAATGTACTCATGACTTTGTATAATTGTTTTTATTTATTTACATCCATGCTCATGAATTAAAATAAAATTGGAGGGAAAAAACAGTTACACAGTAATGAAAACATATTCCGGCTGCCAGCATTTTCTGGTGAGAGGCTATGTTAAACAGAAAGTAGTGGGGAAATTTCTGGAGGAACTCTAGAGGAAAGAGAAGTTGCAGAAGAGCAGGCTTCATTATTAAGCAGCTACAGTGGCAGTGGAATTAATGTAAGTGCATTAGAATGCTAGAAAATAGCTATTTTAAAATAAGAGCCTTCTAAAAAGTCAAATATGAGGTGTTTTCTCATATTTGACTTTTTAAGAAGGCTCTTATTTTGAAATTCTACATCAGAATCAAATGAAATTTAGTGTGTGACATTCTGAGGTGGTCTACTATCAATCTGAAGTGAAACCATCCTCTGGAAACATGAGACTATACCAGACTGTATAGAGATTTCATTTTTATTTTGAATAAAAATGAAATCTCTATACAGTCTGGTATTATGGCACTGACTCACAAACCCCAGACTCCACCTTGTGGCAGGAACAGGCAACAACACACAGCACCCCAACTGCTGTGGAAATAAGTAGGTATAAGTAGGTATAATAAGTAATATAACAATTTCATGAGACACAATTTGTTCCCCTTGATATAAAGATGCAAGTATCTGTTATTATAGGCTAACAAATTATCTGTTGTAAATAGTGCCTGAACAAGGAAAGAAAATAGATAGATAGATAGATAGATAGACATCCAATTGAAATCCTGCATGCAGAGTTCTGCAGAAGTCTCCTCCAGGTGCAGAGAAGAACTCCAAACTCTGCATGCAGAGCTGAATTTGGCCAGAATCCTCTACTGTTAAATATCAAAAAACGAGCCCTAAATTTCTGGAACCACATTAAAACAAGTGACCCACTCTCAATTTCCTATAAAGCCTTATGCTGCCAGGAGCTGAACCCACAAAGGAGTCCCCTCTACCTGCTTGTCCAGAGTCTGTCCAAACCTTCAACCACTCAGGTCACTACATCACAACCACCTCAGCTTCAGGACACATGCTCCCCCCCCCCCCCCCCCCCCCCCCCCACCCCACCCCCCACCCCCGAAAATTAGACCCAACCAAATTATGACAAAAGAAAAAGAAAAATACAGAGAATATTGGACAGAACTAATAAAATCCCAGAGCAAAATGGAAACATATAAAGCCCTCAATAGACAGTACTCTGTGGCAATCTACCTGAGCACAGAGTCTGATAGAAATATGAGGAAAACGATGACTAAGTACAGACTGAGTGAGCACAACCTAGCAGTAGAACTCAATGTGACAAATATAAATGCATTAGAGGAGAGTATTTTGCAAAAATAATAAAGATATTCCCAGAGTTCTTGCACTTAAACCTAGAGAAACTTCCGGTCCTACTGGGAGAGAGGGAGGACTGTTGTGTACTGGCGGCAAAATATGTAACAGCCTGCCATCAACTTCACATCACACATGATGATTGATAATTGTTTATATATTGATAATTAATCTGTTGTATAAATTAATTTCTTTACGACTTTTACCCTGCCATAGCCACTCATGCTCTCCATGTTTTGTTTTTTTAATTGCAATTATTATAAATGTATTGTTATTGTTTATGCTTGTTATATTTGTGTTATATTGTGTTAATATGCTTTGGCAACATTGTTTTGAATGCAGTCATAAAGCAGCTTGAACCTGAACTAGATAGATAGATAGATAGATAGATGGATATAGGCTACACTTATAGCATATATATATATATATATATATATATATATATATACAGTACAGGCCAAAAGTTTGGACACACCTTCTCATTCAATGCATTTTCTTTATTTTCATGACTATTTACATTGTAGATTCTCACTGAAGGCATCAAAACTATGAATGAACACGTGGAGTTATGTACTTAACAAAAAAAGGTGAAATAATTGAAAACATGTTTTATATTCTAGTTTCTTCAAAATAGCCACCCTTTGCTCTGATTACTGCTTTGCACACTCTTGGCATTCTCTCCATGAGCTTCAAGAGGTAGTCACCTGAAATGGTTTCCACTTCACAGGTGTGCCTTATCAGGGTTAATTAGTGGAATTTCTTGCTTTATCAGTGGGGTTGGGACCATCAGTTGTGTTGTGCAGAAGTCAGGTTAATACACAGCCGACAGCCCTATTGGACAACTGTTAAAATTCATATTATGGCAAGAACCAATCAGCTAACTAAAGAAAAACGAGTGGCCATCATTACTTTAAGAAATGAAGGTCAGTCAGTCCGGAAAATTGCAAAAACTTTAAATGTGTCCCCAAGTGGAGTCGCAAAAACCATCAAGCGCTACAACGAAACTGGCACACATGAGGACCGACCCAGGAAAGGAAGACCAAGAGTCACCTCTGCTTCTGAGGATAAGTTCATCCGAGTCACCAGCCTCAGAAATCGCAAGTTAACAGCAGCTCAGATCAGAGACCAGATGAATGCCACCCAGAGTTCTAGCAGCAGACTGTGCGAATCAGGCCTTCATGGTCAAATAGCTGCTAGGAAACCACTGCTAAGGAGAGGCAACAAGCAGAAGAGATTTGTTTGGGCCAAGAAACCCAAGGAATGTCCAGTGGAAATCTGTGCTTTGGTCTGATGAGTCCAAATTTGAGATCTTTGGTTCCAACCGCCGTGTCTTTGTGAGACGCAGAAAAGGTGAACGGATGGATTCCACATGCCTGGTTCCCACTGTGAAGCATGGAGGAGGAGGTGTGATGGTGTGGGGGTGTTTTACTGGTGACACTGTTGGGGATTTATTCAAAATTGAAGGCACACTGAACCAGCATGGCTACCACAGCATCCTGCAGCGACATGCCATCCCATCCGGTTTGCATTTAGTTGGACGATCATTTATTTTTCAACAGGACAATGACCCCAAACACACCTCCAGGGTGTGTAAGGGCTATTTGACCAAGAAGGAGAGTGATGGAGTGCTGCGGCAGATGACCTGGCCTCCACAGTCACCGGACCTGAACCCAATCGAGATGGTTTGGGGTGAGCTGGACCGCAGAGTGAAGGCAAAGGGGCCAACAAGTGCTAAACACCTCTGGGAACTCCTTCAAGACTGTTGGAAAACCATTTCAGGTGACTACCTCTTGAAGCTCATCGAGAGAATGCCAGAGTGTGCAAAGCAGTAATCAGAGCAAAGGGTGGCTATTTTGAAGAAACTAGAATATAAAACATGTTTTCAGTTATTTCACCTTTTTTTGTTAAGTACATAACTCCACATGTGTTCATTCATAGTTTTGATGCCTTCAGTGAGAATCTACAATGTAAATAGTCATGAAAATAAAGAAAACGCATTGAATGAGAAGGTGTGTCCAAACTTTTGGCCTGTACTGTATATATATATATATATATATATATATACATACGGGTCAAAGACGTGGCAATTCTGGTGTCCCAAGCATATTTATAATGTTAAAAATATATAAATATTTCAAAACACTACATTATGTTACTCAGCTCTCCCCTCTTCACTTACTCATATGAGTATTCACTATAAGAAATGAAAATTTAAGGAGCTATTGAGCTCAAAAGTACCGAACTGTCCTTCCTGGGTAACGTCCCCGCTTAAATCTAAGTACAAAAATGTGCCAAAAATGTCAGAAATCTTGATAAAAGCATTAATTATCTACTGGGGCATAATTGTGTTCATGTTTGCAATGACATCTGCAAATATGGTAACAATGCTAAGCTTATTTACATTTTAACGTAAGAAATACTTTTGTCTCCATATTTGGATTTCCATAATGTTCTTCCTGGGTAACAGACTATAGTTGCTATATGTTACCATATTTTGATTTGGATAGTCATGTGACAGACTGTTGCATCAGCCAGAAGATTCTGAAGGACCCCCAAAACACATTACAAGGTCAGAAAGTCTCTTAAAATGTTGATATTTTGACCTTTTCGGTCACTGGTGTGATATGTCCTTAAATCATGTGTCTTTCTGGATAACGCTAATAAAACATTTATGATGTTTATATATTCAAAAACTACCAATTTCATGTGAAATATGACATTGATGTGTTGAAGTTTAAGTTATAGTTTTCCACAGTAGGCCTAGTTAAAGCCTGATTATAAAGGGAAAATTGTTTTTTCGTCCTTCATGTCCTCCCTGGATAAGATCTTCTGTTACCCAGGACATGTCCTCTGTTATCCAGAGTGGACATGTTGATCAATACAGATTTGTATTAGTATCTGTATCTTTTTAGGCATTGACTTGATATTGTTATATAATATAATATAATATAATATAATATAATATAATATAATATAATATAATAATATATATTAATAAAAATATTATGTTTTTTTTTTTAATTTTTATGGCATTTTCTGTTATTTATCTTGAATTCATCTGATTCAGTGAACACAGGCCATTATCATAGATTTTTGTGAAGTTATTGTCCAAACATGAACCAGTAATATGCTATAATCTAATATTTATGTTTTTAATAAGGTTTTAGTATAGTTTTTGATGTTTCAGGGTCAGTTTTGTTCTTCCAGATGCAGCTGTCTAATAAAGAGAGGCAGAGACTATACAGGGCCAGGAAGAATGCTGATCCACAAGCTAGGGCTGAGTGTCTTGAGGAAAAGAGAGCAAGGTATTGTGATTTAGTGAAGGCAGATCAGTAAAAAGGAAAAAAATATCAAAATAGGTTTACACTCATTGCAAAAGGCTTAGATGTTTTAGTTAACCCTTCTGTTATGTTGTGGGTCAAACTGACTCGTTTCAAAGTTTAAGAACACAGAAAACATGTTATTAAGTTTTGGAGCATGAAACCGTTTCTGCTGGACTTGATTAGTGTAATGAACATGTCAATGAAAAATGACTACTGACACGGCAGTGATAATGGAGGAAGGGTAAAAATATCACATTTCTTGCAAATCTAGACACAAGAGAAGAGAATGACAGCCCAGGAGGCTCTGGAACATATCCTTGATCAGGATAGTGAAGTTGAGGAGGAACTGTCTGAAAATTAAGATGATCTTGAGATCAACTCTGATCATGATGATGAATTTTCAGATGATGAGAGTATTGTCCAACACACATCAACTCCAAGAGAAACATTCATATCAAAAAATGGCCAAATAGAATATTGAATGCCTTAATTTTTGCCAGTGTACTAAAATAAATCAGTTTGAAAGTTTATTTTTTAATGAAAAACGAGTGAATTCTCATAAGTAAACCATGATCTGTAAGGGGTGAAACACTTGATTACATTAAATAATGATTACATTAATGTCAATTGAGCTAATGATAATGTTTATAGAGAAAAATATATTTACCTCTGCCAAGGAGGTTATGTTTTCACCGGCGTTGGTCTGTTTGTTTGTCTGTTTGTTTGTTTGTTTGTGTGCAAAATAACTAAAAAACTGAGAAACGGATTTTGATTAGATTTTCAGGAAAGGTGGATAATGGGACAAGGAACAAATGATAAACTTTTGGTGGTGATTGGTTGAAGCAAAGTGGATAAAATAATAAAGTCTATGGTCTGACAGCCTCAGCAGCAATTAAAACGGTGAAAGTAGCGCCATCTGGAGGCTGGAAAGCACGTCTTGTTCTACTTGCTAAATATTGTTGTAATTCTAAAGTTGAAATTAATGTTCTTTGTTGGAAAAAAGAAAGTGAAAAATACAAAACAACATTATATTCTGTGTTGGTACAAAATAAAAATGAAATAAATACACCACAGTGTCTCCATGGTGAAGGCATATATAACCTAATAATGATAGAAATGCAAATAAGCTAATTGTGATGCAGGCTGCAAAATCTGATGCAGAGGGGGAGGGAATATTACTTACTTGGTGGAGGTCTGCAATCTCTGAGTTTCTAGTTTTAAACTACTTTCAGATGGTTAAATATCCACCGGGTCAATTTGACCCGGGAACATCATTGCATTGCTTGATAAATGAGTTACATTGTTGCATGAAATGAAAGATTAAAAAACATCTTTTCAGATCTTTAACAGCTGTCAGTCTCTTAGTATTATGTATGTTTGTTGAAAAAATGATGTTCTGAGACAGCCTTTAATGATAATTACTTTGAAATCTTGCAGTATGTCATTCCTGGCTAACAGCATGTCATTCCGGGTAACAATGACACAGTCAAGTAATTTAACCCAGATTTTCATGTTATATTACTCAATCATGTTTCTTGAGTTGAGGATACAATAACAACCCTTTTACCTTTACTATAAAACATTTTAAGACATTTTCCATCTTTTTTCTCTTTTTGGCATGGAACATTGTGTGATCAACAGCAACTAATGAACCCATTTCAGTATAAATATCCAAATATATTACATTAATTGTGATGAAAATGTTGTTTTCTGAGCAGTAACTGTTTGTTGAGCTCTAACTATAGTTATGTATAAACTTTTATATGCCAACAGTGGTAGACATTTTAATTAATTTTCAATTCTATTCCAGGAAGGACATTTTCCATGGGATTATCCATATGATTGACTGAAAAATGTTAATTGCATTTTTAAAATCAATTATTTTTGTTGAGTTGTATACAGAACACTCTAATAAAAATAGAAAGTGTCTAAATTGGCATTTTTAGCCAATTTGATTTATTTTCAATTTTCAAATTCTTATTCGTCTTTGACCCACACACACACACACACACATATATATATATATATATCTATATATACAGTGGTGGTTTTCGGACACCCCGTGCATTTGTGAAATATTGCATTAAGAATCACTCTTAGGTCTTCAAGTGCAATTTCTTTTAGTACAGTCACAGCCAAAATACTAAATAAATCCTAAAAAAGCCATTAAAAACTTAAAATTGATTGGTTCCATAAAAATACATAAGAAATTTTGAGTATTGGGTCATTTTGGTACCAGTGATGAAGGTCGTTCTTTTTATTAAAAGACACAATTTTTGTTGCCAGGCTTCGTGTCTACATAAAGCCAGCACATTTGAAAGTTCTTCAGACACAAAAATGGCTAAAACAAGGAACCTAACGCAGGAAACACACCTGAAGATAAAGATTCTCAGCCAGGAAGGGTACAGCTGCCGCCAGATAGCCAGGAAGTGCAGATGCAGTCCTTCAGCAGTTGGATACACTCTGCAGAAATACAGACGAACCAACAGCTTGGAAGACAAACCAAGATCTGGGCGTCCAAGGGTTTCTTCAGCAAGAAATGACCGCATCCTGATCCGCATGTGCAGGCAAAACCGCCGAATGACATCACAGGAGCTTCAGCAGCAGTGGTCAAACCAAACTGGTGTCCAGTGTTCCACCCGCACTGTACGTGGCCGACTTTTAGATCATGGCTTAAAGTCCTACAAGGCTATCAAGAAGCCCCTGATCAATGAGAGACAGAGGTTAGCCCGGCGTGGTTGGGCCCAGGCACACAAGAACTGGACAGCCAGGAATTGGAAGAAGATTTTGTGGTCAGATGAGTCCAGTTTCCAGCTTTATCTTCCTCCTACTAATGTGAGGGTGAGCATGTACAGTACCTACTGTCAAGCATGGTGGAGGCAGTATCATGGTTTGGGGATGCATGAGTGCTGCCGGTGTTGGTCATCTCACTGTCTGTGATGGCACATTGAACTCTACCAAGTATTGTACCATTCTCGAAACCCACACACTCCCTTCTGCGTGTGCACTGTTCCGGCGAGGTAAAAACTGGATGTTTCAACAGGATAATGCCCCTTGCCACACATCCAAGGCCAGTAGAACTTGGCTGCAGGAGTACAGTATCCAGGTCTTAGAGTGGCCAGCTCAATCCCCGGACATGAGCCCCATTGAAAATCTGTGGTGGATTATCAAAAGGTCTGTTTCAAAGCATAAACCAAAGAATTTAGAAGAATTAAAAGCAGTAATTCAAGAAGAATGGGACAAGATTACCCCTCAACAGTGTGAAAGGCTCATGGGGAACATGCCAGCCAGGATTAGAGCTCTACTACGTGCCAATGGCAGGACTACTAAATATTAATTTGATGATGTGATGGTTTATTTATTTTTTGTTCAGTTTTGAACACATTCTCTGTTATTTGTTGACTTTGATACCGACAATGTTGAGAACTGACATACTGAAACTGTCAAGAATTTAGTTTTGTTATTTTTTCTTGTAAACAATAAACAAAAAAATATAATTTGTATTTGTTTGTATCTGTCTAATGCAGCCACACCTTTTGAAACACAAAAAAGATTTTTCCACAAATATTTCATGATAATATTTGAGATTGTGTAAAATTTTAAGGGTGTCCGAAAACTTTTTTCCACCACTGTATATATATATATATATATATATATGTATATATTATACAGTATATATATGTAGCCTGTATATATATACATGTCACACATCCGTAACACGATGTGTTGTTGCTTCCAGAGCTGACACTTTTGACCCCTGTGATCACATGACGTGTCTACGCACGCACGTCTGACTAGCATAGCAAGCTAGTTAGTATAGCGATACTACGTGTCACACGTCCGTAACACGACGCGTTGTTGCTTCCAGAGCTGACACTTTTGACCCCTGTGATCACATGATGTGTCTACGCACGCACGTCTGATTAGCATAGCCAGCTAGTTAGCATAGCGATGCTACTGCTCCTGGGTCGACCCGAAAAATAGTTTCCCTGCACCATGTTGGAGGAATTTCTAATCACCGTCCAATATTTATTCATATTGCAGGCTAATGAACTGGGGTTGAGCGGACCGGTTACCATGGCGACAAGTAATCAAAGACAATGCGTTCACCTGTGGATCTGACAGAGACTCTGGACTGATCATACAGAGCTGGACTTGACTGCAGGGCACGAACTGAGAAAGGAGATCCGAGCGAGCGACAGTTTGGCTCTGGGAAGCGGAGCTGCTGTAAAGTGCCCGACGAAGCCACCTTTATTGCATTCACGGCCGGGAGGGGGAGCGAAGACAGCCAGCGTAGGTGGAGAAGTTCCGGGGGTAGGGTGGAGGTTAGTTAAGGATCGGGGAATTAGGAGTGTCCTCCCGCTTTCCAGCTTTGTGTGTGTGGGCGTCTGTCACGCTGTCAGCCGCTCGGTGTTCCAGCCAGAGGCGAAAATCCCATTTCATAGTTGGGGGGACAATAAACAGTAAAATTTTAGAGAATAATTCCAGGGGGGGGACAAGGAAAAAAAGTTGTAGCCTGTCTTTTAAACAGCATCTTTTAGCCTACCACAATTTGACGCTTTAATCTTCTCTCTGTCTCCCTGTGTGAATATTTATGCTATTAAGTAAAAGGAGAAAACATGTCTGTCATTGTTTAATAGCAGCAAAACAATAAGGCTTCATTCATCAAAGACAGAAACTCGATCTCTCTCCTCTCCCTCTTTTTTTCCCTGGCTCAGGTGTGTGGAATGGATCCTTCATCTCTGGCTGGCTGCAGGAGCAAACCGTTTTTTTTGTTTCGTTGTTTTTTTTTTTTTTACCGGCAGTGAGATCATAACTTTAAAAAATGTTTGAGAGAAAAGTAACCAAAGAAAATGTGTAATACTGAATATTTCGTTTGTTTACAAGGTATTTTGAATTTTGAAACCTGTTTTATTGACCTGTTCGTAATAAATTACTTTTTTTGGACTTTTTGGAAATTGTATGATATTGCTCCAATGCGTTAACCAATCTTTGTGCATAATCACACAGCCTGATATGCCCTGCAAACACGGTGGGACTATTTTCTGAAAGCACAGAGCAAAGAAATGTCTTTTTTTTCTCCCCTGGTCTGCTGTCAGCAGCAGCGGTGGCTGCAGCAGGGATTTCAGCACAACGGACAGCGCGCGTACAAAGACTTGACAAGTGTCTCCTTTAGATGTGTTTGCTGCTAGAGAAATTATACATAATAAATGAAAACAGTGACATTTTCAGTAAAAAACAATGAGTTGAACGTTCATTTCAAGCTTTTGTAGTACAACGAATTTCAGAATTGTGCAAATGACGGAGAGTGGGCGGCAGTGTTTAATGCAGGAAACGATATGGACTTGAAAATCAATTTCGGAGTGGGGGTTTTGGAACAGTCAAATTCGCAAAAGGGCAAAATGCGAAAAAAATGTTTATGAAAACACAACTATTGATTAAAACATACAGATGGAGGTTTTGTGAGGATAAAATGAAAACTTAAAAAAATCATGCGTGTGTATATGCAGGCGTATGCCTGCTGCGACTTGATTCATTTATTCATTTCACTCTTGCGAAGCACACGCACACACGCCTTCCTGCACGTGTAAACGATGGAGACAGACAGTTTGCCAAAGTAATTTGACGCGTTCAGGTGTTAATGATGTGTACATGCACTGTGTGTGTGTGTGTGTGTGCGAGATTCGCACGCATACGCACGTGTAGTGTATGTGTAGCGTTTGTAACGCGCTGTGCACACGCACTGATAAGACGTGTGAGCACGTCATGTAGCGGGCGTGTGTGTAACACTCGTGTCTCCATAGTAACCCTATGTAAAATGTAGGCGTGCGCTCAAGTGGTTTGATTAGATCTGATGTGTCCTAAGTAGGCGCAAGTGACACACACACACACAAACACACACAGTGACAGAGCTAACTGTTAGCATTACAGGGCTAACCTTACCCAACAGTTATTAACATGTTTACCAAAATAGTTGAGCTGCTTCATTATCGATGAGAGATTACTGTCAGATGTTTTATTGCTGCTGCAGGGCTTCTTTTCAAGAAGCTTAATATGATGAGTAGGGATTGGATCACGTTGTGCTGTGTAAGCTTGTGCTAACTGGGCAGAGAGAGCAGCAGGAGAGCCTCTCAAGGAGACGGTCTTTCAGTGCTGCCTTGAAAGGCATCAACAGGTGATCTTTTGCAATCAGCTGTTGCTGACAGTATCACAACATATTTTTGCAAATTCCGCTTGCCCCCACAATTTAATCACAAAAAAAATACATCTAGAAACATGAGAAATTGCATTGCAATTATTTTTTTTTAGAAAACCTGCTGTGAAATCAGGCATTTCAGGTAACAACAAATCCAGAGACAGTCTGTGAAATCCTGGGGGGACAGAAATATCAGTACACATCAACAAAATCATTGGTATGTACATTACATATTTACAAATTTCAGCCTTAGCACATTACTCATCACTCAACACACATTTATATCTAAGCCCTATTTGTACAGGATTGTATTACCTGGGGACTGCTAGGAATTTTTAATAATTGCAGAGGTTGTCTGTGACCTTTATCCCAGGCAAATCTGGCATGTCTGTAATTTGTTAAGTAGAAATTCCACTACAAATTTCCTTTTTAGATTACTGTTTGTTCCATGCAAATTGGCATCTCTGTAAATACTTTGAGTTGTATTAGTTTTTTTTTTCAGTGCCTCTTTCCCACATCATTCCCAATGTTGCACTGAATTCTGTGATGTGCCAGATTCTGTGACCCAGCTCCTAACCCCTAACCCTAGCCACTACGACTCAGAAAACTCAGAAGAAAAAAAAAAAAGTTTTAAGAATCTGACGGGCCACAGATGATGGTGTTACAACAGCAGAAAATTATGGAGGCTACTTTGGCAATTCTAAATGTTTAATTGAATAAATTAATTTAAATTGGATAGTAAAATTTAAAACAAAAAAAAGTTTTGACAAGCTCATGAGATGGATGACATGTAACATGGTGTGGCAGAATTAGTTCTGTTTGTTTAACCCACATTAAAAAAGATAAAAAGGAAGCTAACACTATAGATGCTGTGTAGAGTTTGTGTTGTGTTAGAGTGGAGTTATAAATGACTGTGTGAGTCACATCGGGGGGATGATGTCAGTAAAGTCCCTTGGCAATTCTAGTCATGTGGCTTTAGAAATGTGTTATGCACATTTTAACACAATGTATGTGATTATTTCCAGTCTGCTCTCTGAGCAGTGGTGGTTACCAGTGCAGTTGTGAAGACCAGTATCGTTGGTCATGTGACCAGTGTTTCCTGTATGGATCCTGTGACAACATCACTGATGACACATGTGGATGTATCAGTGCCATTCCTCCTGATGGACAATACTGCCAGCCTGCTAATCAGCACAGTAAGTTGTTTTCTAGTAATTATAGCATTGGAGCCAACATGTGATGTGCCTTACTGTAGAATCCATAGATATTGAAACACAGATGCCTCATTGCCCTCTGGATTGTACGTCAGCAGTGCCACCACATTTAAGAGTGCAAGACTTCCCTGTAAACAAATGGGAGCTGCAGTTTTTCTGGATAAAAAGCACTGTAACATTTATATTTTCCAACCGATTTCAGTGGGTCATTTTTATTTTCACGGGTGTATGATCTATATGCAGTAAAGAACAAAGTTTGCTAGTTTATTATAATCTCAATATTTAGGCTAAAATCACTGCTGGAGGCTCAGAAGAGAAGTGTATGTTAGGCTTAGATGAACTAAATTACTTATGTGGTGTAAAATAATTCCTTGTCATGAGGAATTGTAAAAACACAGTGTGTCAAGCATGAATCTGGTTTATTTTCCTCAGTGAATACTTGTGGAGACATCCCTATATAAAATAATCTAATGTGGATAGACAATTTATCAAGTTGCTACCATGCTAGCTGACTAAAACTGTCTGCCTATTAAATCCTTGATCATAACAAAATATGAATACAGTAATGTGGAATAAACTGTAATGTCCTGAATGAACAGTCCCAGACTTCTCAGACTCTTTTAGCAACTTACCACTCAGAGGGAACTCATTCAGTGACTCCTTTGGCAGCAGCACGGCATCACTCTCTCGCCGTGTGCACGCGGGAGTCGGTGTCGTCCAGTGATTTTGTCATAAACCTTTGGTAATGTAAGCTTATGCAATGCTCACAGTTTGACAAAAACAGCATGTGCAATAGTTATCATAGCATAACAGCCTTTCAAAAAAAGAAATAGGTCTGTTTGTGTGTGTGAGTGGGTCTGATGGTCAACATTAAATGACATAGGTTACAGCAGGATGATTACTGGAGAAAAGGCACAGCACAAAGCTCAGTCATTTAGGATTCCTTCATAAGAGAAGGAAATTGTTTGTTGATTTATGTATATATGTAGGCCAGAGTTTTTTTTTGTATTTGGTACCTGTTTAAATTTGTAATATGTGGAAAATTTCCCTGATCGGGATGATCTGATACATCACAACATCAGTGGAATTTCATTCCAGAGGGAAGACAGATAAGTGATTAAAACCAAGTGTATCACTTCCAAGTTTGATATTTAATTTGTTTTCTGATTCACCATTGAGTTACAAATCTGAACAACAAAAGAAAACACAGCAGCTGATCCAGCTGTAATCGCTGCCGCTGTCATCAGAAATAGACGGTGCTTTACGTGACGCTTTAGGTGACGCTTCAGGTGAAAGGACATCTCATTTCTCCAAAGACATATTTCCAC
Organism: Epinephelus lanceolatus; assembly: GCF_041903045.1. Lineage (NCBI taxonomy): Eukaryota > Metazoa > Chordata > Actinopteri > Perciformes > Serranidae > Epinephelus > Epinephelus lanceolatus. Next base: position 45,078,435 of record NC_135746.1, read on the forward strand.
GTTTCTTCTCTCCTCACGTCTCACCCTCGTATCTCTCCCCCGTGTCTTACGAGGGGGGAGCTGAGATGTGAGGAAAAGACGCAAGTGAGGGAAATGTGGATGCAAGATCGGGTATTGGGTTAACCCCATATTTTCAAATGTAACATGCAGAAAAATACAGGAAGCTATATTCAAGCTATTACAGTGTGGAACATATTGTTACAGTGGTAATTATCTTAGAAGTGTTATTCTCTTTATTTGAATTTATTCAGCAGTGTTTTCTCTTCCTGCATACAGACTTTACAGCTTGTCCTCTTACAACAACTCCATCACCAACAGGTAAGACTGAAAAGACAGTATTTTAATTTTGAAAATGTCAAAAAACAAGCACAGTACTGATTGCAAGTTATACTGCAACTGTAGTAAATTTATGAATCTTTCTTTTGAATTCAGCCTCTGCAGCTCCTCCAGTTGTTTATGAATACATCATTTCTGTTGAGCTGAACATCTCAGATGTCACACTAATAAATCAACTCAGGACCATACTGAGAAATATCAGTTACCCTGTCAGCATCAACAACCAAATACAAATCACAAGCATCGACCTCTCTACAGGTAGGATTCACGACTTTCAAAATTAAATTTCAGACTATTTCTGAACGAATAGTAATGCATTTTCAGCTTATTGTGTTAATACATATCTTTTTTGCACTAAAGACCTCTTAACAATTCAAGTAATTAAAGTAAGAAATTAAACATATGTATTAAATGAAATATGTTGTCAACAATCTGACTGTCCAAATCTGAAAGTTTGCTTTCCGAGCACCTCCCCTCCTGCCTGTCTGCCCTATAGGGAATTTTCAGCTCTTTGTATTACATTGTTGACATTGGCATTACAAACTGACTCTGCCCTGCAGCGCTACAAACTGACGCCACTCGGCAGTATATCGTATCACTGCAAAAGGTGCCTTTGTGCGTCAGTATCTGATGTCAAAATCACAGACAAAGCGGCAGTATTTGACAAGTTTGGAATAATAATGGGCTGAATTCTCAATGCATCACAAGTATAAAAACTCATGACATATTCAGTTTCCCTAAATGAAATGCGGTTTTCTCTCCAGTTTGCTCTCCGAGCAGTGGTAGTTACCACTGCAGATGTGAGGACCAGTATCGTTGGTCATGTGACAAGTGCTCTATGTACGGATCCTGTGACAACATCACTGATGACACATGTGGATGTATCAGCACCATTGCTCCTGATGGACAATACTGCCAGCCTGTTGATCAGCACAGTAAGAATTAACAAGCAGTTTTGAATAGGTGTGGAAATAAACAAAGTATTTTCTAAGAAGAGTCAGTGTCCATGTGTGTTTGTAATCAGCATCTACTTCTCTCTCTTCTTCTATACAGACTTCACAGTTTGTTCTGAAACAACACCTGCTCCATCTCCAACATGTAAGGCTAAGAAGACAGCACTTAAAGGGAAATTTCGGTTTATTTCAACCCGTCTGCCATTGTCCTAAATTTGTTTCAAGTGACTAGTGACATAGAAATAATAGTTAGCATGTTAGCCGTTAGCCTAGATACGCGCATAGTAGCGTCAGACCTGTTAAAACGTAAGTGAACGGGCATACCTTCAAGTGCAAAGTTAGTCCACTAAACAAGCTTTTTTTCCACAAAGACCACCTCATATCGTTAGGATAAATGACAGAGAACATATAGAGAATGACATGTAAACGTGTTGTCTTACCTTACCGGTGTGGTGCCATGTTAGCTGTGCTTTCCAAAGCTTGGCCGAAATATATCTCGCAAGCTCTAGATAAAGCCCAGCTGGATACTAACGTTACTCCAGGTGGAGGTGTCTTGTCCTCAGTCACATCCAGACCTTGAAAATAAGGCTGCAACCAGTCCCATTCCTTGCAACAGAGGCATTCCTCTTCTTTTAATCAACGAAGAACATGAAATTATTATTACAATTGCTTCTTCAAACACCAACATTTCTCTTTACACTAAACCATGTTTCTTTTAATATCTCTGCAGCTCCTCTGGCTCTTTATGAATACATCATTTCTGTTGAGTTGAACATCTCAGATGTCACACTACTAAATCAACTCAGGACCATTCTGAGACACATCAGTTACCCTGTCAGCATCAACAACCAAATACAAATCCATGATGTCAACATCACTACAGGTAACAACAGTAACAAATCCATAGAATTAATTAGCATGCACTGAAAATCATAGCACATTATGTTAACACATTTATATGCTAATATGTCTGATTTCTTTTCATTTTCTGTGTAGTTTGTTACCCAAACGGTAAAACATTCCAGTGCAAATGTGAAGAACAGTATCGTTGGCCCTGTCAGATGTGCTCTACTTTTGGCAACTGTGATGATATAATTGACAATACTTGTGAATGCATCAATGCCATTCCTCCATATGGGCTTTATTGCCAGACAGTGTCCGGTAGGAACTGACCTCTTTTGAATTCCTTTTGTTTGGTATACATTTTTAATTTATTCTTTCTATTTGGGTTCAGTAGGACCTGATAAGTATAAATAACTTGACATTATCTCTGAAGACTAAGGAGTATTTGAAAAAATGATGTCCTCATATGTGGACATTGGATTGCTTTTTAAAAGTGTATAATAAAGTGTCAACCTATTTTTTTTTTGTCAATTTCTGAACAAATTACAAACAATGCAACATTTGTTCACTGTTGAGTAACTTTACAGGTTAGAGGTCAAGTCCAAGTTAAAATCTAAAACTGTTCAAACTGTTCATTTCATTGCCTGAACATGGCTGTGCCATAGCAAAATTGCAAATAATGTAACATATCTAAAAGCCTTGTGACTTGTTCATTTCATAACTCTGTAGGAATTTTCCTTGCTCCACATGCCAAGCTAAAATGCTGCAGTAATACCATAATAAAGTCCCAATGTCCTTAAACAAGATGATAATTAAGTTACAATGTCCCAAAACAAGAACTTCCAAATTATCAGTGTCTTAGCTTGTTACTATTACTACAACTGGTAAAATTTGTGTGCCATATTAAACTACAAACATTATTAAACATAAATAAACAAGCTCAAACATTAAAATTGGATCAGGTTTTGTGATAGGATTGGCTGTATGCTGACTTGGCAGATATGGCTGCCATGTTTTTACATGGATTATTGTATTGTGGTCTCACTACCATTAGATGGCGTATAAAAGGGGTCTGAGTTAAGTGGAATAAAGTATGAAGTACAGAAAACACATAATGTCATGTCCTTGTATGAGGACACAGGGTGACAGGAGATAAAGATTTGAGCACTACTGTTTGTTTCAGAAATTAATCTCTGTTTTTGTTTTTTTGTTGTTGTTTTTTCAAACAGATCTCTTTATTTGCCCATCACCAAATCCTCCAAATGGTATGAAATACCAATGCATTTTTCAAACTTGTATAAATTGTAAAGTATTTATTGTATACCACACTAAATAGAAATACCGTAATGTTTTGGTGCCCCTTTTCTACCTCTTTTCCCAACCTGTCACTTACTCATTCTGTTTCATCAAGGTTCTGATATGTGATCTGAGTCAGGAGAGCTAAAGTTCACAATATTTTTGCTGTTTCAGCAAACAACGGTTTGTTTTCATTTTGTATTTCTAAAATCACAGGTACAACAACTGTTGCACCAACACAGAACACTACAATCTTAACACCACCCCCTACAGTCATAACTGGTAAGTATTGACTCTGACTTCAGTTTTTCAGTTAGCGATAAAGATCTTGCTAGATCATGTTACTACAACATCTACAACTACCACAACAACAAATGTGAACAGTTCAGTAACAAAAGGGTTAACCTTATACTGTACAAGCTAACACTTCAGATAACACCAGTGTATGCACATCTGTAGTGCTATCATCACCTCCGATGCATGGCACTGCAAATAATAGAGCAATAGTGGAATCCATAGTATATGAGTACTCCATAGTGTATGAGTAGTCCATTAAATTGATTGTAACAAACTGATATTTAAAGACTCGACACCTGTTGTTACAACAGATCTAATCGCCACAACAGCTATAAACACTGTAATAAGAGATTTGTTATCATTGTTGTGATGTCATTCATTGCTCTAACAAAAACAGCATGTAGCAAAAACATGAAAGCCTTATGATTAGTGTTTCATGGTTTAGTCATTTATCTTATGTAACACATGGTCATAAATTGCCTTTTCAGACACAACACTGATTTATACAACAAACTTGAACACAACACCTGTGACTGTAGTGACCAGTAAGTACTTACAGATAAGGTATGAGTAACACTTCAGATTCAACACCTGTTACTACAACATTTTTGTCAATTTTTTTGTTTAACAATCTCTAAATTAAATTGTTAGACTGGTCACCTACAATAACAGTATACTACATATCTGAACACTATGACTCTTCAAACTACAGCAAGACAAAATTGAACTGAAACAATTCAATGTAATAGTTATTTGTTTTCTTTATTGGCCTATATATACATACATACATACATACATACATACATATATATATATATATATATATATATATATACATATACATATATATCCTGTTGCCTGACAGGCCATGTCCCCACAGTATTAACCTGGGGCCATTCATTGCATGGTGTCCCTATGAGATGCAGCCTTTTTTTTTTTTTTTTTTCCCAAAAATGGTTAACAGGCCAGGCTTTGTACAATATGTTTCCCAGACTTACAGTAGTTGCTGGAACGTGAAGAAAATTTCCTGCCCACCTAGTTGTCAGTAGTTAATATTTCAATAATTTTAACAGCGTAAATGCTGATATTAAATTTCACCTTTGGAGTTCAAGAAAAAAAATACACTGTCAATAATAATAACAATATATCAGAAATGTTGTGTACTAGTTTCTTCCAGGTCATCATTGAAGTAAGGCTATATGAAGTTTACCCTGAGTAAAATATACCAACATGATCTCATCCTATTTTGTCATATTTTGACGACTGGACAGTGGCAGCCTTTTGCATTGTATCTTGACACGGATCTTGATGCACAAAGGGTTGATGGTAAATCACGAGTCAACTCACCTGATTACAGTCAACATCACTAACAACTCACATGTCTAATGAGCGACTAATGACTCAAGTGACTGATTAACAAGTGACTAAAGACTCATATGACGAAGCTAACTGACTAATGACTTCCGGTTTAGGCGTCATGGTGTAGAGACACGCCGAGTCTCACTCCCGCAACTGACTCTTTAAAAACTAAGTAACTTCAGTTTTGTTACATACAGAGCAGACTTAATCACTTTAAGTGATACACTGACGAAACATGACAGGCAAAGTAACTAGACAAAAAAAGAGCAGAGTGGTTCAAATGAGTCTAGTGGTGAAGCCAGCGGTGAAGTCAGCATGGCATCCATAGCCGGCCTTCTAGATGAGCACTGAAAATCTCTCTCCGCTGACTTCAAAACAAATATCTCGACACTTGAGACAAAGTTAGACCGCATTCAGTCCACGGTGTCAGACCACGCTCTTAAGATTACGGCGCTCAAGTCCAATGCCAATCTACAAGACTAATGTCTGCTCGCACTTGAGGCTACGTGTGCTAAGCTAACGGAGAACAACGCCAAGCTGTCAGCCAAAGTCACCGACCTCGAGTCGCGCAACAACATCAGATTCATCGGCCTACCTGAGTCCATCGAGGGGCCTCGCCCTACCGCCTTCTTCTCAGCGCTGCTTGTGGAGGTCTTCGGCACTGACGTCCTGGATTCACCGCCCAAGTGTGACAGAGCCCACTGGGCTCTCACCGACAAACCGAGGTTGGGACAGAAACCCAGACCCGTCATTATCCAGCTGCACCGCTTCTAGCAGAAAGAGAAGATCATCCGTGAAGCCCACACCAGGAGAGGTGAGCTGAAGTACCGAGGCACCCCCATAGCTGTCTATGAAGACTACGCTCTGGAGGTAATGGAGCAGCGTAACACCTACCGTGAGGTGATGGCCGAGCTGTACAACCTAGACCTCCGGCCAGCCTTGCTATTTCCTGCCAGACTCACCATCACCATGAAGGAGGGAGGTAGGAAAAAGTTTCCTTCGGTGGAGGAGGCTAAAGACTACGTAGCATCAATCCGTGCTAATATTGATTAGTATGGCTGCTTAAAATGAACATATCCGACTATTCGTCGGACTGTTGCTAACGCTACCAGATGACCTCTTTCCTGCTACATTGGCCTGTTGCTAAACTAGCCTCCTTGTTAAAAGACTGTATATTTGGACTGCGTGGACCTTTTTCTGAACTGATAGTTATAACAGCTGACCGAAAGCGACCGTTTCTTTAAAATGTATTTTGTTCTTTTCTACATAAAATGATGACTTATGAAAGTTTCTGAAGGCTACATTTATGTCTGAGGTCGGTCAGGTTTTTTTGTTGTTGTTGTTGTTTTTTTTCTCTTTGTTTAGTAAAATTATAGCTTGAGGAAGCATCACCCTGAAGCATTTATCAATTAAAAAGGTGGTGATATATTATAAACGTTTTTGTTTGTTGTGCTTGCTCCAAGGTGCTGATAACAAAGAGTCTCTGTTTTGACATTTAGCCCTTATTTTCAGATATAGAGATGATTTATATTTATTTATTTATTTATATTTTTAATATTTCTTGAGGGTAATTAACATCACAGATAAAAAAAATGAAGCTAAAAGAAAAGGGTTTTGGTTTAATGTAGCTTTTCTTGGGCGTTATACACGCCACTCTGTTATTTATTTTTTACTCACTTTATTACTTTTTTGGGGGGGGGGGGGGTAAAATGTGTAAAGGGGCCTCTGGCTCTGATTGTAAGTATAGTATAAGCATAGTCAGCTCTAGACATTTATCTTGGTTTATTAAAGGGGGAAAAAGAGGAAAAAAATATTTATTTATTTATTATTACCTTTTTTTTCATTTTTCTTTTCCTTTTTTCCCTCCTCTTTTTTCTTTCTCAGAACTATCAACATGATGTTGCGGGAGAAGAGGGTTAGGGAGTGGGAAGTATAAAGATATGCTGATTATTATATCAGAGTGTCTGCTGCTGTTTTTTTGGCAGCAACTGGGCTAGGGCTTAGGTTAAGGGGAGGGGTTGGGTGGGGGGAAGATTATATGTTTGTTTCATCAGTTAGGTTTCTTATTTTGTTTTATTTTCTTTTATTGTGTTGTTCTCACTTGAGTGCCATAGTTAAATACAAATACTTAACTCGGCTAGGTGCTTTAGTTTCTCTAGGTGTGCTGCTAGCTAACAGGCAGCGGGTGCCAGTCATGGGGGAAAGAGGTGTCCAAGCTCACCACCCACCCAAATCTCAGTATATTAACTCATTTACTAGTTGGAACGTTAAGGGTCTGCATTCACCTATAAAATGCAGTAAGGTGATTAACCATTTAAAACATTTAAACACTAAAATCGCCTTTTTGCAGGAAACCCACCTCAAGCCATCAGATCACCTTAAGCTCTGCAGAGGATGGGTAGGCCAGCTATATCACTCTTCATTCTCAAGTAAGGCCCGGGGGACTGCAATTCTTATCCATAAATCAGTTCCACTTTCTGTGTCTAAAGTCATATCTGACCCTAATGGTCATTTTATTATTATTACAGGGAAGATCTCACATACTAATTTGATTTTAGCTAATGTGTATGGTCCAAACTTTCTTTTCTCCATCCCTGATCTGAACTCCTCTCAGCTCATTCTCGGAGGCGATTTTAACTGTTGCCTTGACCCTGTACTTGATCGATCATCTAACAAACCACTTACTCAGTCGAAATCATCTAAAATCATTCAACTGTTTATGGAACAATATGCGATTTCAGATGTCTGGCGTTTTTTTAATTCAAGCAGTAAGCAGTTCTCTTTTTTTCTCCTGTTCAAGGTACCTTTTCTCAAATTGATTTCTTTCTTATCGATAATAAATTACTTCCATCTGTCACATCATGTTCTTACAGTCCCATTGTAATATCAGACCATGCGACAGTTACAGTTGACATCTCCCTCACTGGCAGGTCCCTGTCACGATCTCCTTGGCGATTCAATTCGCTACTACTTACAAACCCTGATTTTTTTAAAACCATCAAAAACTGCACTGATTTTTTTATTTCCACCAATGTTAATTCAGATGTATCCGCAGCAACAATTTGGGAAACCTGCAAAGCCTATCTACGGGCAGAAACTATATCTTATTCTGCCCAACAGGTAAAGATAAATAGGGAAAAAAATAAATGTCTGTCCAGGGCCCTGTCAGACCTGCAGGCAAGATGTGCAGAAAATCCTAACTTGGATTTACTTAAAGAACTGCTCACAAAAAAGGCTGAGCTTGACATCTTGGCTTCAAACGTGGCTACTAATTTGCTGCTAAAAACACGCGATAATCATTATGAGTTTGGAGATAAACCAAGCAAATTACTACCTCACCAAATTCAACAGTTTTCTTCATCATCACATATCACTCAAATTAACTGTCCCTACCATTGATTCTGAAATATCCAGGAATCTGGATGAGCCCTTCACAATAGGTGACATCAAAAATGCTATCATGGCGATGCCGAATGGAAAATCTCCAGGCCCTGACGGCTTTCCTGCCGAATTTTAAAGACCTTTGTTGATAAATTATCACCTCTGTTGTTAAACATGTTCAACGAATCACTCAAGCTTGGTATTCTTCCCCCAACATTACGCCAGGCTACCATTTCTCTTATATTAAAGAAGGACAAAGATCCTTTATCCTGCAGTAACTATCACCCCATTTCTTTGCTTTGTGCGGATGTTAAGGTATTAGCTAAAATGCTAGTAAGGCGTCTAGAATCTGTTCTACCAACTATTATTTCCATTGATCAAATGGGTTTTGTTAAAGACAGACACTCATTTCACAATGTTAGACGGCTTTTTGATATTCTGTACTCACCACCCTCTCTCGACACTCCAGAACTGGTCATTTCAATGATGCCGAGAAGGCGTTTGATCGGGTGGAATGGCCGTATTTGTTTTACACTTTGAGGAAATTCGGTTTTGGTCACAAATTCATTTCATGGATCAAACTTTTATATACATGCCCCTTAGTTTCCATCCACACAAACAATGATTATTCCAATTACTTTTCTCTCAAACGTGGAGCTTGACAAGGCTGCCCCCTCTCCCCTCTACTGTTTGCCATTGCCATCGAACCGCTGGTGGTGGCTCTTCGATCTAGCCAGATGCAGGGCATCTCAAGGGGAGGCATAGAACACAAACTGTCCTTGTACGCTGACGACCTTCTTTTGTTTATCTCTGACCCAGACAGGTCGATTCCTACTGTGACAGCCTTGCTGCAGGAGTTTGGGCAAATTTCAGGCTATAAGTTAAACTTTCAGAAAAGAGAACTTATGCCCATTAATACTGCAGCTACAATCTACCCCCTCTTGATGTTGCCGTTTAAAATTAATCTAGAAAATTTTAAATATTTAGGCATTTGGGTAACTAATGTAATTACACCCCTCTGCTCACCCGATTGACTCAAGATTTTCATCACTGGTCTCTCTTGCCTTTATCTCTGGCTGGGAGAATGAACTGTGTTAAAATGAACATGCTCCCTAAACGTCTCCATCTTTTTCAATGTATACCTGTTTTTATTCCAAAACAATTTTTTTGTTCACTAGATAGCTCTATCTCTCAGTTCACATGGAATAAAAAAAATCCTAGAATCCGGAAAGATATTCTACAAAAATCCAAAGAAATGGGTGGACTAGCACTACCAAACTTTTTATTTTACTACTGGGCTGCAAATATTCCTACTATTTTACACTGGCACTCCATTAATAACCAACCTCCACCTTGGGTACAGATTGAAGAAGCCTCATGTAGCTCCTCTTTAACATCTCTCTTGTGTCTTCCTCTGTCAAGTCCACCACTAAAACACTCCAATAATATTGTGGTTAAAAACTGTCTTAAGCTCTGGACTCAATTCAAACACCATTTTGGTATTCAGTCGATACTTCTTTTATCCCCGATACATTCCAATCCTATGTTCCTTCCTTCTGTTACCGACATGGCTTTCAAAGCACTGGCAGAACATGGGATCACCTCGTTTAAGCATTTTTATATTGATGGAACATTTGCATCTTATGATCAGTTAGCTCATGTATTTAATTTAACAAGAATTCACTTTTTCAAATACCTTCAAATCCGTGACTTTGCTCGTACACATTTCTCTGGGTTCCCCACAATTCCTTCTTCTAATCTGGTTGATACTGTTTTTAAAATGAACCCTCATCAATTAACCTCTGATAAGCTACAAACTACTTGGTCTGAAGAACTCAATATGGCGATGGAGACGTATACATGGCAGTCTATCCTGAAACGTGTTCATTCATCTTCTATCTGTGCCCGTCATGGAGTAATACAATGTAAAGTAGTCCATAGAGCCCACTGGTCCAAAAGCAAACTTGCTCGAATCTTTCCTGGCTCTGACCCAAACTGCAACAAATGTCATCTAGGACCGGCTAATCTTACCCACACGTTCTGGACCTGCACCACTCTCTCTTCATTCTGGAAATCCGTGTTTGATTCACTTTCCGCCATTACATCAGCCAATATTCACCCGTCACCCTTACTCGGCCTGTTTGGTGTTTTAACTACTGACCATTCATTGCCCTCTTATTTTGTTGAACTGCTAGCCTTTCTTACACTGCTTGCGAGGCGTGTTATTCTAAGGCATTGGAAAAGCCCTCATCCTCCATCTCATACCCATTGGGTAAAAGATGCCATATCGTTTGTGAAATTAGAGAAAATTAAACATACGATTAGAGGCTCCTACATAAAATTTGAAAAAATCTGGCATCCATTTTTGGAGCATGTCAGATCTCTTCAGCTGGATGTTGCCCCCATTGACTGAGCTACCCCCTGCACTGTACTGCTAAACCGAGTTTTGCTCACAGTGAGAATACCGTGAATTTCTAATTGAATGTATATTTTTATTATTATGACTTTTTTTTCTTATTTTTTTTGGGGGGGGGGGGTTTGGGGCTGTTTTTTTCTGTTTGTCTGTCTTCTTGTTTTTGTTTGTTTTTTCTTTTTTTCTTTTTCTTAATTGTATTACTTTTTATTTGAAGAGGAAGTGTTTTCACACACAGTGTGCATTAGTTGGTGCAATCTGAACGATGCTAACAAAGCTTTTTGTGATCTTGTTGTCTGTGTCTTGACAGATTTAGGAGAGGAACCTCTTCTGGTCATTCCCCTCCTTTTTTTTAATTTTTATTTTTTTCTTGCCGGTTTTCTCCTTTTTTTTTAAACAGAGAACCGTAAAGAGGCTTGAATATATGTGGACATTGACCTCTGTCTACAGTACCTCTGATGATCCACTGAAATGTACTCTTTCCAAATTTTTCTTACGCCATTCTTTTGTACTAAGAAAAAGGGAAAAAAAAGTCAACTTCTCTATACAACTATATACATGCCATACGTATGTGTGTAAAAATGCTATAAATAAATCAGATATACATTTTTTTTTTAAAAAAGCTAAATGACTAATAAGTGGGAAGTCGCAGGCGGGTGCCATCTTGGCATCTAGTATCTAGGTATTATTACAAATATATGCTAACAACTGACTCTTCGCTAAATCCCGCCCCCAGATGCAAACTGGCCAATCTTAACGTAGCAGCAGGCCGGCTCAGAACAGGGTCCTACAACAACATAGCTGTGCTTCATTGACTCTAATGCAGTGTTTCAGATTTCCTTCATTTTCAGGCTGGTTTTGTGGATTTCGAGCTATACGTTGTGTCTGGGGCACGTGTATTAATGATACTCTTTACCTGGAGAGGTTGGAAAGAGATATATGTTTCTTCCCTGTTCCAAAACCAAAATCAAACCCTGAAAAGTGTAGGATTAGCTGGCTACTTACCGAAGATAAAACCTACTGAATGTATACACATGCTGCTTTTGCTTTTTAAAGAGGACATATAATGCTGGGGTTTTCCCTCTTCCTTAGTATGTTATATAGCATTTTTCTGCCTCTATAAGGTCTGCTAAGTAAAAAAAAAAAAAAAAAAAAAAAAAAAGTCCAGGCTAAAGGGATGCCTGTGTCCCCACAGACACACAGCTCCTGAAACAGTTCGCTTGAATTTTTCGCCTTTACTTCCGCGAAGTTATTTCCTAACAATGTAACAAATTAGCAATGGACACAGTGCCTGCTTGCTGGCCACTGAGCTGCACCCCGAAAAGAACTTGCTCCGAGCAGAGCTGGAGCAGAGGCTGCAGAGTTTGAACCGTTGAGAAGCTGTTGAGGAGACACCATGTCTAGGTGACGCTGCTTTCTTAATTTTGACCAAAATTTGTTTGGACTGCCAAAGGACGAAGGAACAAAGAAGAAGTGGTTGGAATTTATTTTTGATACAATTCCTCCACAATACAACCTGGAGATTTTTTTGTGTTGCCTCTATTTTCCTGAGGACTGCTTCACAAACTGGCAACAGTTTTCTGATGGATTTTCAAAGCCATTACATTTGAAAGATAGGAAAGCTCCCACTTTGTTGGGCATATCTGGAGATTCAGGATCACAGCCTGTAAGTATACTTTACGAGTTGTGAATTTGTGGTGTAAAACAAACTAGGCTGCTACTAGCTGCTAATGAGTGTTGAAGTGTGGAGTAGATGGCTGTAGGAGCTAACGTTAGGCTGTACACCCAGTGTTTAGCTGTAGGCCTTGGCTAACTGGCTAACCAAAGCTATTGTTTTTGAAATGCTTTTGCTATCAATCAATTTTATTCTCGGCTTACAGTAAGTTAAACTGCTAGCTGGGTGGTGTCAGTAAGATGAATTCAACGATTAAATTGTGGAGACTCTAACAAAGCTAACAATGTTTCTCATGTCCATATTGACAAAAGTTAAAACATTTCTTTATGTTGTGCCTGAGCTAAGCAGCTACTGCCTCTAGCTTGAGCGATTAGCCGACACCATGGCAGCAATCAGACCTGGGGTCGAATTAAGACCTGCATTCATTTGTCAAAATGTGTGGCTGCACAAGTGTGATTGTAAATCGGCTTTTGAGGAGGACCTATTATGCTTTCTCCCTTTTCCTTTGTGTTTTACACAGCATTGTAGCAGTAGGCCTCCGCTAACTGGCTAACCAATGTTATTGTTTTGAAACGCTTTTGCTACGCGGCGTACATTAAGTTACACTGTTAGTCTCAGTAAGATGAATTTAACAATTAATTTGTGGAGAATCTAACAGAGCGAACACTGTGCAACATGTCCATATTGACAAAAGGGTCGACATTTCAATGTGTGATGCCCGATCTCAGCAGCTAACTGCCACTAGCTAGAGCGATTAGCCAACAGTACAGTTGGAAGTAAGACCTGCATTTATTTGTCAAAATGTGTGGCTGTACCCAAAGTTTGAGTGTGAATCAGCTTTTATCATACGTTTTATGGAAGATGTACAATAATATAATTATCAAATAATTGAAAATAAAATGTCACACACCATTATTATTAATTAAAACAGGTGCAGCAGCACCTACAGATGAGGCATTAGCAGAGGAAGCAGTTTCACCTGAACCCCCCAGGGAAGCAACCTGCTCCTGACGAAGTGGCTAGCTGCTGCGCCTCCTCCTTCATGCCAACCGAGGGAAAGCTGCACCGAAGCCTCACAAAATGGTATGACAAGTTAAATCCCAAGAACTAAGACTGGTGTTTTGGCTCTACAACTACACATGCAAAACAAAACCCAAAAAACACCACAAGTGGGCAACAAACTTGGGCAACTACCTACTGATAGCCCAAAGAACAGTCAGAGCTACAGGCTACGGTGAGGGTAAAAACAGAGTTCATATGACATTTTTTCAAACAACTTTTTATGTCGGGGCTTCGGCACACTTGGATCACTACGGATGAGCAGTATGGAGATACTTTGTGGATTAAATTTTGTGTTCTTGGACGTTAGTCTAGGGCGCCGTCTGCCATTAGGTGTGCTAGCCGCTCCCCCCGCTGATCTCCGCAAGGGATGTGAGGACTCTAAAACTTCACCTGGGCCTCCATCGGCATATGGGTGAGTAGATAATGGCTGAATTTTCATTTTTGGGTGCACTATCCCTTTAATGAGAGAGCGGAGGGTGGGGGGAGGGGGGGAGATCAACGCCTCCGCCCGCTCGACACTAAAGGCCTCTGAACATGATCAGCTCTAAAAACGCTTTGCGCTGGCTGTCCCATTGTTTGTCTATGGAGGGGGATGGCAACGCCTGACAAAGCGGCACCGCTACCCTTGGCGTTGCGCACCATTTGGATTTTCTGCCCGAGCGCTGCGCTCAGAGTTGAAATTATTTGCACTTTGACTGCGCCGCACCTGGCGGTGAGCGAAGCACATTGTTCTTATCATGTGAAGTCCGCTTAACGCGCATGTCGCGGACCGGTGAACAAACTAAACAACACAATGTCAGGAGAAATTGAAAAGATATGGCGTCTATGTAAAGTCAACTTGCTAATTAAGGAGCCATTACATGTTCAAGAGCTTTATAAAGCTGCTCAAATGCCAAAGAGAGGCTATAAGTGAACGTTTCAGCGGCAACTACCAAAATGCCCGTTTCACACACAGAAGAACAAAGGAAGAATGGCAGAGCGCATTACCTGAACAGAGGATTGTGTGCTGCGACGGCCACGTCAGATAGGCCACATCTAGCAGGATGGAAGCGGAGGAAAGAGAGAGAGACAGGTGTAGCCACACTTCTATATATAAGGGCGCACGGTGCCTCCCTACAATCTGTATGCGCAGCAAGTACCCCCCACTGTTGCATTGTCCACCTGGCAATGAACAGAAAAGAAAGATACACAAACTAACTCCAAGGCCTGAAAATGGCAACCTTGGCCTTAGACACAGGATCTGAGCCATTGCTCGCAGTGTGTCCCGCTGGCCGGCAGGCTGAGGAAGGTGGTAATTATTAGAGTGCTGGCCAGCTGTAATGCAAGTTGTTCTGTGTAACGCCTGCTGACTAGTACTCGGGTGATCGGTTGGGGACAATGACGAGGCTGGTGTATCTACCTTTATTAGAAAGAGAAGGATAAACCCCTTGAGTTGCACCAACTCGTTTTCGAGGGGGTCCTTAACACAAATAAAAATAAATACAACACAAGACAACACAACACAGTAACATCCATACAGACACAAAAAGAAGCTCCCCACTGACATGGGACTTGAAAGAGAGTTGGGGATCGAGCCAGAGACCCAGATATTTAAATTTCTCCACAGTTTCAAGTTCTGTCCCATCCAAGCATTCAATAGGTAGACAGAGGGAATGTGGTCTTATGGCAAACAGCATACAACATGTCTTCTTCTTGTTCTGAGATAATTTGTTAAAATGAAACCATTTTTGCACAGAGTCAAAGTTCGCCTGGAGTGTATGCTGAGTCTGAGAGATGTGCGAGTTTGAGGAATATATGACTGTGTCATCAGCATGTAATTGACTATTGCAGTCAGTGCAGCTATTAGACAGGTTATTAATAAATATAGAAAACAGCAGTGGCCCTAAGGAAGAACCTTGCGGGACTCCTTTCTCCACAATCAAAGAACCTGACTGACTGCACCAATAGGAGACACACTGCTGTCTAAGATGGAGGTAGGAATTAAACCAAAGTAGGGTTTGTCTTGAGAGACCTATTGCATAGAGGTTGGCAAGAAGGAGATAGTGATCAACCATGTCAAAAGCCTTAGAAAGATCTATAAATATTGCACCTGTTAACATGCTGTTATCAAAGGAAGAGAAAGTGTCATTGCAGTGGTTATGGAAAAGTTAGATCTAAATCGGGATTGAAATGGAGATAATATATGAAAGTCATTGAGGTACTGTGATAGTTGGTTGAAGATAAGCTTTTCAAATATCTTAACTGTACTATTAATAATAGAGATGGGTCTGTAATTGTTGACGTCATGAGGATAACCACCCTTATGCAGTGGGATGATTCTGGAACACTTCTAGCTTGGTGGGAATTCACATGTAGATAAAGATAAATTGAATAACATGGCAAGGGGATATGATAAAACATGAGCTGCAATCTTTATAAACCTAAGCTCTAGACCATCTAGGCCAACAGCGTTACCTGAAGTTAATTCACGGATCACCTTTTCCTCATCAACAAGACGAATCCTTTGGAAGGAAAAGGATCTGCCGCATTTAGGATTAACAAGGGAAACATCAGAGTAGGGAAGATCAGAAAATTGGGAGCTACAGACAGAAGAAAAGTGCTGGGCAAGGCATCAGCAATTGTCGAGGGATCATTAGTTAAGTTATTATGAACTCTGATATGATTTGTGTTTGAGTTAGCTTTATTAAATAGACTATTAATTCTATTCCAGAATTGTTTTGGGTTGTTGAAATCATTATTCAGACAGTCCCTATAATAATTTGATTTGGCAATTCTTATTTTGGTTGTGCATATATTTCTTAATTGTTTGTATATAATCCAATCAGCAGGATCTTTTGTGGTATGATACTTTGACCAAGCCTTACCCCTTTGTTTAAAAAGATGTATGAGGTCACCATTGATCCATGGTAAATGCCTCCCTTTAACCTTAATGGTTATGCAAGGGGCATGCCAGTCAATAACGTTAATCAGCTTGGTATAAAAGAAATTCCAGGCATCTTCAATAGATGGAATTAGCTGAAGCCTGTTCCAATTAATGTTGTTCAAATCCTGAATGAGAACCTCAGTGTTCAAATTTTTAAGCTGCATTACTCTGATGTATTTTGGAGGAATGCGAGGCAATTTGATCTTCCAGACACAAAAAATAATGGAGTGATCACTGAAACAATCGGACAGTTCCCCAGATTTTTGGATATGATCGGGATGGGTGACTAGAATCCAGTCTAGAAGTGACCTAGTCAGATGAAAGGAGTCAACTCTGGTAGGCTTGTTTATAAGTTGAGTGAAATTAGCACCAGGCCTGGAATTTTGTCATTTTAGGGGCAAGGCCACTTGGCCTTTCGTGTTGTCAATTTTTTGAGGGCACAAAGGCCAAAAGCCAGGGCAGCAAGGCCATGAAATAAAACAATGATTTTAAGTCCACGTCCATAATGAATTTAAGGACTAACGATGTATTCTGTGAAATGGACTAACGATGTATTCTGTGAAATGAATAAATAAAACAAGCTCAAGTAATAATAATGAGTATATTAAGTAATAATGTGATTTATTTAATAGCACTAATAAACCCAGTGTGTTTTAAATATAGAATAACCAGGTTTATGTATTTATAAGCAAACAATCTTAAATATTAGGCCTAAATATTTTTTGAGTGTACATGATAAAATGATTCACTGAACAAGACTGGCTTACAATTATTTTTGATGTGTTGTTAGATAGTTAACAAACAAACAAACTACAGCAGGGCTATTCAATTAGGCTACTATTTCAACTGGGCTGCATTTCAAAACCAGATAATGTCGACGGGCCACATTTTTAGCAGCGAGCAACCGATCCACTTTTTTTTTTTTTTTTGCATACATATTATATATACAGGCATGGCCCTCCTCAACATGATGCAGAAACAGACTAAAAGAGAGCTATCAATGCACAGAAGCATAGTAAGTGACATTAACAGTATCTAATAACACACAGTATCTCTCTACCAGCATCTCCCTCTCCCCTCTCCTCCACACACACACATGCACACGCCTCACCTCCTGATGCTTTCCTTACAGGTCAGTTACACAGGATATAGTTTTATACAGTCCATGGCAGCAACAGTCATGTGTACAACAACAAAGTCACTATTTAAAACCCAATAATATCTCACTGGAATATTAATATTCCTCCTGACATCACAATACTGAGTGAAGAAAGGCACGTTATCCAGCATGAAGACAAACCTCAGTATCATTCATCCTGCTCTCTGTCCCTCTTCTACTGAGGACACTCACTGTCTGCAGGTCGGCTGCCTCAGGTACATCTTCAGATAAAGTGTTAGTCTACATACAGACAGCTTTCATTTAGTTTGTCTTTAACACTTTGCTGTTAGCACCGCGAGCGCGATGTGCTTGTGTCGACCGTGATCATAAATCATAATAGTGGTGAATGAGAGACTGCGGACAGAGCAAATTGAAATATTCTATGTGCTGATCACATGTATTGATAAACTATTGGCTTGGCTGGCAGAGGTGACATGTGAGGGATGACATGCAGAGAGCAGGAGAGAGGCTGCAGAATGATGATGAAACCGAAACTTTAAAAAGTAACGCCGATAATGGCGGAGCTTACTATTATTACGGTGTTGATTAAAATTGCCTTGGGTTGTTTAATACGAGGTCTCGGAACCGATCCCTGGCCGGGCGTTTGATGAAGTCTCCTGGTTGGCCGATGATAGACTGGTGTAAAACTGTTGTTATAGTCCATCCGTTTTCAAGAGCACTGGGCCAAATGAGGAGGGCACCATGGCCCTCGTGGCCCTCGTGAAATTCCTGCCCTGATTAGCACTATTAATAAGGTTCCGATCCTTAAAGGATGAATGTTCAAGCCAATTCTTATTAAAGTCACCCAGAATGATGCATTCATTTAAGCGATCTATGGAGTTAATGGTAGACAAAATGCTTTGTGTAGATTCAACAGGAGCATCTGGAGGTCTGTAAATATTTCCTACAATTATTTTTTTATTTTCATGAAAAGTAATTTTAATGAAAAGGCATTCAAAGTGCAAAGGCTTCACATTTGGTGTGACAAGCTCAGAGCATAGGTTTGATGAGACATATGTTGCCACTCCTCCTCCTCCTCTAGAACCCCGTCTGCTCTGTACAAGACATAATTTTCAATTTCGATGGCATTATCGGCAATAGTATTATTCAAATGTGTTTCTGAGACTGTAATTACACTAGTTTTGTTATAAGTCACGGCCGCGCTTTGGAAAGCAGAGCTAAATGGTAAACGAACATGGCACCACACCGGTAAGGTAAGACAACACGTTTACATGTCATTTTCTATATGTTCTCTGACATTTATCCTAATGATATGAGGCGGTCTTTGTGGAAAAAAGCTTGTTTTGTAGACTAACTTTGCACTTGAAGGTTGCCTGTTCACTTACGTTTTAACAGGTCTGACGCTACTATGCGGCTGTATCTACTGTAGGCTAACGGCTAACATGCTAACTATTATTTTTATGTCACTAGTCACTTGAAACAAATTTAGGACGATAGGAGACAGGTTGAAATAAATGGAAATTTCCCTTTAAGGAATCAATTTTACGGAATATGCTCCTGATGTTCACATGAATTACATAAAGACCTTTTGTCATAATGAATAAGTGAATGGAGAGAAATATGCACTGGCATACGAAGTCTGATACAGAAGAGGGGGTAGAGGATGAGGGTAGGGAAGGCATCCTGGGTGAGAGCAACACACACGCACGCACACACACACACACATCCACACAGGCAGACACGCACAGACGCAGATAAGACATAGATAAGAGCAAGGGCAGAGGGGAGCTCAAAGAAAAACGGAGCTCAAACAAAGCTCGGTCTGCAAGCTTACAGGGGCAAGCCTACTGATGAAACAAAAATAACCTACATTGGGCAGGAATACAACTAACACGAGCCTTTCTTACTACCTCATATATTCAGTAAACAAAGTCATAGCCTACATAAGTCCGATGGGGAATGAGACTACACATGAAAGAGCGACCATCAAGAAAAATAAATAAATAATAAGTGAAGAGCATAAATAAATAATTAAAAATAATACAAAGACATCAGTTGCTGTATGCCTTCACATGTCTTTACATCGGATCACTGTAGTTAAGTGACTAGTTTTACAGCAGGCGATAGATTTTACGGCAAAGACAAAGTTATACGGCACTCTTCCAGCCTCACAGTGAAATTTTCAAAATAACAGTTTATTTTAAGCCTTAAATCCCCCAAACTCAAAGGCATACTACATGGCGCAGGATAGGATAGCAGCCGAAAGAAGATAAACAGTTCTTGAGTGAAAATAGGAGAGCAAGAGTGGAGGAAAAAAAGAGCAAAAGTTAGTTACCGAAGGAGCTATGGAGATTTCATTGGGATGTCCCGGAGGAAGGCATCGGCATCATCCGGACAGTTGAACGTAGTGGATTTGCCATCAGTAAATATTCTAAGCCTGGCCGGATAGAGCAAGGAATATTTTAGATCTCGGTCCCGAAGTTTTTTCTTGAACGGATCAAACTCCTGACGTCTCTACAGCAGTGTGGTGCTGAAGTCGGGAAAGATGTGGATTCGCACACTGTTGAACACCAGCTCCTTCTTCTCCCGGGCCAGATGCAGGATCTTCACCTTGTCCTGGAAGTTAAGGAGTTTGACAAGGACTGGCCTTGGGCCGGCTTTGGTATCCTGGTGGCGAAATGTTGGAGTGCGATGGACTTTATCCAGAATCAGCGGAGATGGGAAATTCTCTTTGCTGAGAAGAGAGGGGAACAGCTGTGTCATGAAGCCTGCAATGTCACGGCCCTCAGCCTGTTCGGCAACAAGTTCAAGCTCCGAGACATGGTCACCCAGGGTGGACAGCTTCGCATTTATAGTGTTCAGGCTCCTTTCTATATTGTCCATTGTTGCATCAAAGTGGGACAGCAGCTCCAACTTAAGTTGCTGGATGGTGTCCACAAGGGCCTGATTGAGAGTTGGTATTTGATCCATGATCAGGATATTGAACAATGAAAGTAGGCTTCCACTGTTACCTTGTGAGATAAGAAAAATTCCGTAGGCACTGTCTTATCAAGGTAACGATCTGGGGTAATCAAGACTTGGGTATAAGTTACAGAGGCCAAACTAGATTAGTTTCAAATGCAGACTGAGGCATCAACAAACGCTCACGCCTGCTTCACGGCAGCCATGTTTTGGTGGTGAGACACTCTCATGTACTGGGGATGTTGCCAGAGTGAGACTGCCCTAAAGAGGGGCCAAAACAGTCTGTAGGACACGAGGCACCTTGGGTAGCTACAGGTGGCTGACAAGATGTTCCAGGGACCATGAACCACACTTCACTGTCACTGGACGACTCACCATCTAGTGCCACCATGGCAGGCAGAGAAGGCGCCCTTGGTGGGTGGTCGGCAGCTTCAGGCTGGACTTAAGCCTTCATCATGTCCCGCATATTCTGGACCTTGTGTAGGTTGTTCACAGGAGCAACAGTGTAAACCGCTCCTTCGCCGGCAGGGACCCTCACAACCTGATAGACCATCAGGCCAGAGATCTTGGATTTTCTGGAGCCCTCTAACACTGTGGGCCCTCAAGTACACCAGCTCGCCCACTGGAAGAGGTGCCTCCTGGACCTGCTGATCATGCCACTCTTTCCGTCGGCCAGCAGCAGCCAAGATCCTCTCACGAGCACCCTCAAAAGCAACTTGGAGTCTGGCCTGGTGTTCAGCCACCCAGTCCTGTACCTGGCCTGGTACTGAATCCTGGACACACCCCAAGAAAAAGTCAACCGGAAGCCAAGGTTCCTGTCCAAACATGAGGTAGAAAGGAAACTCGCCTGTGCTCTAGTGAGGAGTTGTGTTGTAACAGAAAAGCACCTGTGGCAAACAGGCGGCCCAATCCCCTTTCTGGAAAACTGGAAGGGTACGAAGGAGGTTATGAAGAGTTCGGTTAAACCGCTTGCATTGATCATTACCCACAGGGTGGTACAGAGTGGTACTGGACTTTTTGCAACACCTTACAAAAGGCAGAGCTGGTGAATCAGCAATCTCTCAAAGCTCCTTCCTTGGTCCGAGTGAAGGCGGCTTGGAATGCCAAATTTGTAAAGCCACTCAGAGATCAAGACCTGGGCCACAGTGGAGGCCCGTTGATCCCGAGTAGGGACAGCTACGGTGAATTTACTCAACGCATCAGTCATGATCAGGACGTTCTTGTACCCAACGTGAAATCAATGGCCAAAATCTCATTAGGTTGGGAGGCGAGCAAGTGACCCACAAAGCTATTTGGCCCTTGTCCAGAGACATTCCTGGCCAATGGCAATGATGCTGGACCAACTGGGTGGTCCATTCTATTCCCTGGTGGCCATGTTCGTGATGCTTGATGCCACAGCCAAAATAAGCTGGAGAGATCTGGAATGTCGACGGGCCCCCATCTGGACAGAACACTGTGTCTTTCCACCAGACAGTCCCATTGTTGAAAAAGTGCTATTGCCGACTTGGAAAGCTGTTGCCTCTACACTGAGGTAGGTGGAACCTTCCGCTGCCTAAACACAAGTACATCCTTAAGGAGGGAATCAGCCTCCTGCAAGGAATGAAGATCAGCAGCACAGTGAGAGGAAAGAGCTGAGACCACAGACTGGGTGGCCGACGCCAAAGGATCAAGGAGTGGATCTTGCTGGAGACACTCAAAAATGACTTAAAAAACAGGAGCTACTTAGACTTGCTGCCACTCTAAACGGGGCATCATTCAGTTGGACATATTGTGCTCAGTGGGCCAAAGACCTCTGCTGGCATAGGCCACCGGTCTAACACCATTGTCCGTCTCCTGTGAGAGGAAAGCCCCAAGGCCACTGTGGCTGGCATTGCCATAAAAGGGCGCGAAAAGTCAGCCTAGGTCAGCACTGGGGCTGAAACGAACTTTGATTTCAAAGCCTCAAAGCTCTCTCCACACTGAGGTGTCCATGCAGCATCCAGAGCCTGACCTGACCCCTTCTTTGACTTTGTGCCTGCCAGCTCACCCACCAGCCGATGCAGGGTACCTGCCAGCTTGGGAAGCTCAGAAAGGAACACAGCTCAGACACATGACTGGGGCAACGCCAGTTAGCCACAGCCTCAGTCTTCTTGGGGTCTGTGGCCACTACCTGGCTTGAAATGATGAGCCAACCTCCTGCTGAAAAAAAGTGCACTTCTTGAGTTTTGCCTTGAGGCCCTCCTTCTGGAACTGACCAAGCACCATTTCCAGCCACTGGAGATGTTGCTCAACAGAGGAGGGGTAGACAACAATGTTGTCAAGAAAGAGCAGCAAGGACTGACTCTACTGATTGCTGAACATCCTCTGCATGAGCCGCTAGAAGGTGCTTGGGATGCTACACAGGCCAAAAGGCATGCTGTTAAGCTCAAAAAGGCCAAAAGGTGTACAGAAGGCAGTTTTGGCCCGGTCCTGCTCTGACACAGGGACCTGATCGTAGCCACTGGCCAGATTGACCGTGGAGGACCAGCAGGCCCCCAACAGTGCATCCAGAGTCTCCTCAATGCAAGGCAGAGGGAATGCATCCTTCCTGGTCTTGCTGTTTAGGAGGCGGTAGTCCATGTGCATGCGCAGACTCCCATCCTTCTTCCGGACCAAGATGATGAGAGATGCGTAGGGACTACTGCTCTCCGTAATGACCTGAGACTCAAGAAGCTGATTGATATGAGCCTTCACCCCCTCGTACTCCGATGAAGGGATGCGTCGATACCTCTGCCTGACTGGAACATCATCAAGCAGAGGTATATCATGCTAGATAAGGTTGGTGCAGCCCAAGTCACTATCATCATACCTGTGCCGCAGAGACTGTATGCCAGTCTGCTCCTGCTCAGTCAATGTGGACAAATCAAGGGACTCTATCCTACTTGGCACTGAGGGGGCAGCTGTTTGGGAGGAAATAGTCGCCAAAGTGGGCTCCACCTCAGTCACACCAGCAGGCAGGCTGACAACCTGGGCAAGGATGCCAAGACCAGTCCGTGGGTAAAGGAGAATCTCTGTTGTCCCAACGTTGACCACCGGTACATACACTGTACCCCGGATAACCTGTACAGAGCAAGGAGAGGTTAGCCGCCCAGCTGGTAGACCTGATCAGGGGCTTCAAACAATGCACTTTGACCAGAAAACTGCTGAGGACAGGTGCTAGCGACCGACTTCATCACTCCACCAGGTATGCACACAGCTTGCTTGCCCCGGACCCTCACAGTGCCAGTTGGGCCCCCTAGAACTTGAGTGGTCTACTGGTGGCACCTCTGTGAGGCTGCAATGACTGGATCAGGCGCCTATGAAACAAAAGGTGAATTGAAAAGAGAGAGGCCATATGCACAAGAGTTCTCGGTGGCATGGATGAAGCACATTCATCCCTAGCATCCCAGGGAAAGAAGACACAATGCCAGGGGGGTCCTTAACAACAAAGATTCCACAGCGGGGCATAACCTTACCGAAGAGTTCCACATCAAGCTCCAGATAGCCGATGTATGGAATCTCTAGGCCATTAGTCGCTCGCAGCTATAACCAGTGGCAAGAATGAAGGCTATCATGGCTCCAAGGTGCAATCGGCTCCAGAAAGAAACTTTCAGTAATTGTGGACACCATGAAACCAGTGTCCACCAAGCATGCCACAGGGACCCCTCCAACAGAGGCATCAATATTTGAACAAGGAGCAATTAATTCAGCCACTGAACCTTTCTGTGAGCCTATAGACTCCCCAACTGAACTGTGGCTCAGCTGTGGGCTTCAGTTTTCAGATGTGTGGGAAGAATGAGCGAGCCCAGTATTTTTGGAGTTTGAGCCAGCCACCATATTAGCACGGCATCTAGGGGGAGCGCGCTCACCATCACATTCTTGAGCAAAATGGCCAGGCTGCTGACACCTTCTGCAGATTAAAGGGCCATTGCAAGAAAGTCTATCTTGGGAGCGGGGAGCCTGCAGGGAGGCTACTGTCTGGGTCTGGTGGTTAATCTGCTGGGGCTTCAAAACATCCAGCAGTTCACTAAAATCTGGCCCATGTGAAGTGACATTAGGGGTAGGCTGGACACGGACCTGCACTCCATACTGCAGGCCGTAAGTTGATGGCAGAGAAGCATTACACCCCCTAGCACCCCCTGGAAGACCTTCCCTCTCCCATCTAATAGCCTCACTCCAACAGGATGGCAGTTGGCTGGTGGCGAACAAATTGCTTGATCTCCCACCGGAGAGAACAATCAAGAACATGCTCAATGAATTGATCCCAAAGGAGAACATCAGTATTTGGCATCCCGTCAGGCGCATACTGCTTGACCTGTGCCATTAAAGCCATAAGAGCTAAGGAAAACTCATGCAGTGTCTCCCCTTCAAGTTGGTGCAGAGAAAAGAAAGCCTGCTGTAAAGTTAAATATGGCTGAGCACAGCCATAAAGCTCCTGTAAGATGGCGAGAGCCTTAGCTGGGTCTCCTCGCTCGGCGGCAGAGCGATACTTGATCTCCTCCCTCGCTTCTCCCTCCAGATGATCAAAAATGAAAAAGGCTTGGTCAGCAACAGAGAGATGGTGGGCACGCACACATGTCTGTACCTACCATAGTAGTGGTAACATAGCTGTGGAAATTGATCGCAGAGTCACTTTTATGCTCGAGATATTTTTCTCAGCCAGTTATAATCTCTTCTCACCTGTGAAGACCCTGCATGATCATCCTTGCTGGCGTCTGGTCCACTGTCTCCTCCCTGACCCTGCTCTTTCTATTGTAGCAATAAAGATTAAAAAAAATATGTGCAAAGCAATAGTGAGCACAAGCTCTGCGCAGAAATTAAGGGGTGGGTTTATTCCTAGCATGAAGCTAGCTAGCAAGCGATTTAACATAGGTAACAGTAACATTAGTATTCTTGTTAACTAGCTTCACTTGATATATTGGCCTCTATTAATTAGTCATCATTTAGCTAACATTATCTACGTGCAACAGCATTACTCAACTTACACGGTTTGTTTGGAAGAAACTGTGCAAGGTTTTTTGCTTCTTGCTGGCTGGTCTGCTTAACATAGTTAACACACAGCAGCACTGCCCAGTAGCACACGTCTCGTCTGTGCGATTGATTCTGATCACAACACGACAGTATGAGTATGTGCCTGGCGCCATCTACTCATGGTGCGTTTCAAGACGGCTCGGAAAAACACGTTACCACATGTTAAAAACAAATTGAACGGTGGTAACAGCTGTAACGGAGGGCACAGATACGGGAAGTGCGGGGCACATGTCCCACACATACCCCACATCTGCTACGCCCATGCACATGAGCAAAAAATGACTGGCAGAGCGTATTACCTGAAAAGAGGATTGTGTGCCGCAATGGCCACACCAGACAGAGCACATCCAGCAGGAAGGAAGCGGAGGAAAGAGAGAGACAAGTGTAACCACACCTCTATATATAAGGGCAGACGGTGCCGCCCCTCAATCTGTATGCGCAGCAAGTTGGCCGCGGTGGAAACAAAGTGAAGACAATAAAAAAAAAAAAACTTGAGTTGACGGCAGCTACACTCATTACTGTAGGTGAAATTAAACCTTAGCAAGTAAGAAGCCAATACTTTATCAATACAGGTAAACATGTAGACAGTGACAGTGACAAGGACAGCACGCTAGTTCAGCTAATAACGAATGGTTACTAATAAGCTCAAATGACAGCTGTCTGTATGTAGACTAACTTAGTTTGACACTTATCTTAGAATTGGGCAGATACTTTTAAACTTAGCTGTTGGCTGACACAAACAGCCCCTCCTCTCTCTACCTGCGTTAATGTTACCTGTACACAGTGAATCACATCCACAGAAAGGGAGCAGGACTTTGTCTTTTGAAGTACATCACAGCAGGGCCCTGGTGCCCAATACTACAGCCACTACAGCCAGATTCCAGCATGCAGAATGCCAAATGGACCCTCCACAAACCATCTCAGTGGGTACACAGTCTGTGGCATCTTAGAATATGGTTGTGATCAGCACAGCCGTGCAGGAGCACCCAGAGAAGCACAAATATGTAAAAAATAAATTATATGTGTTTTTGTGTTTGAGATACAGTACCTGGAAATATTTTACAGTACTGAAATATGCTGTTTGCCAAAAGCTTCAGGATATATATTTCTGCATCACATCATCACACGCCTTTGACTTTGTTATGATGTTAGAGCAGAAAAAAGTAAAAAAAATACACACACACACACACACACACACACACACACCTATCAAGGGCATAGGTTTCAAACCAAGCACAAGACCTCATGTTGAGTTGGATGAGAAAAAGGGAGAAACTTAAACAGAGCTAGTAGACCCTCATGACTCACCCTGTAACCCTGGTGAGTCGGTTATTACAGTGAAATCTGAGCAAAAATGTATTCTTTTAGTGTAGCAAATGCTGTAAAAACACACCCTACATGCAGTAATTTGTAAATATTTCATTTTCATTACCAGAGTTGGGTATAAAGTATTACAAAGTATTACAAAGTAATGCGTTAGAGTACTTTGATTACTTTTTGCAGTAACGAGTAACCTAACGCGTTAGTTTGCTGTTTGAGTAATAGAATACTTGAGTACATTTTCAAACAAGCTACTTCTGTTACTTTTAGAACGCTGGTCCTTCAGCTCCGAAACAGCAACAACTGTCTTTTGGTTCTAATAACAGAGATAACGTTAAACCTATCAGTCCGAAAGAAGCCACGAAGCTTGTGGCTCGCTACGGGGAGAAGAAATGCTGCCGTTGTCTACGGTGGAGTCTAAAAAAAGGTGGAGGAGGACTCGCTGACAGACAGGTCAGACTCAGCACTTGCATTATGCCTGGTACACACTACACAACTTTTCTGCCCGTTCTGAAAGTCACTATGTCACATTACACGATTGTGGAGTCATAATATCGTGCCGTGACTTGGCCGACAGACATGACACACTACATGGTAGTTTAATTGGTGGTACTCACCAATTAAACCTGGTCGTCTTTCACAACGTGTGTGATGTCATCAGGTTATTCTTGTCCTATTTTTGTTACTTTTACTATCATCTGAGTCACTGTGTCTGTTCATGTTTCAGCCGAAATGTTGTTGTAGTCACCTAAAAGCGTCAGCAGATGGCAGGTGCTACATTTGAAGCACCGTATGTAAACATTCAAGCTACTGTATCCGCCACAACAAGTTCATACAAATGTTTCAGAATAAAAGCCTATTTAGAAAATGGAGGGATTCTCTACCCGAGGTTATAAGGGGCTTTTAATTTGAAAGAAATTCAGGAAGCGTTGAGTTTGAAATGATGATGCGATATGTTAACTTTATAAAGACAATGGAATGATTAATCAATAACGGACTGTCTATAATGTAGTCTGTTTCAAATGAAGCTGGTAGCCTCTGCAGTTGTGGTGAGTAAAAGCCACTATTTGTTAATGTTATTACTTTATATCCGACTGTGAGGATGTAACATTGTTTGCTAGCTTGATGCTAGTGACAGTAACTCACCCGGTTGACAAAGTGCCTCTACTGTTTCACACCGTCATTTTCCCCTTTTACTCTGTGTGGTAACATCCCTAGAGGAAATATTAAAAACGCTGGGGTTGTCTATGGCAGCAGATCGTTGTGTGTTTCTACTGGTCAAAGTGATGGCTGTGATGGGAGAATTGGATCTCAGTGAAGGGCAAGTGGTCCATAACTTTAATTTTGGAGACAGAAAATGTAGGCTAAGGGCCCTGTGGTACATTGCCCAATAGGAAATGTAGAATACTCAAAAGTACTTTAAAAGTGCTTGAGTTACTTTTCTCAGGGAGTAACATTGGAAGTACTTTAAAAGTATTTGAGTTACTTTACTCAGGGAGTAACGCAGTAAAGTAACTGGTTACTTTTTTAAAAAAGTAACGCAGTAAAGTACTTCGATTACTTTTAAAGTAACCCTTACCCAACTCTATTCATTACCAACATAATAACATCAGATAAAAGTTATGAAATAGTTGTGGCAACACTTGAAAGGTGGATTCAGGAAGTACTTAATTTAAAAACACAAGGAAATCAATATTTAAATTCAATATTTTACAGACTGTAAATGACCTTCCTCAAAAGAGGAAGTGGTTGCCTTACACATCTTTCGCTTCAGCCAAAGGGCAGCACGAGGCCAATGCAGTAACCACCTGGATCAGGAAACTCCTGGCATATCTGGAGTACAACACAGGACAGGATGGACGCCTGAATGGAAAGAATTGGACACTAGTAGTGTTGTAGATAAAATGCTGCTGTGTTCATATTTATGTATCTATCTATTGTATATTATTTACAAAGTTTTTTGTAGTTTTCATTTTTTACATTTGCTAAAAATAAAGTACTTTTTACAAAATACTTATTTGTCATTTCTTTATTAGTGGGTTTTTTGGTATAATGGAACCTTAGTGTTCAGAATTGAGTTTACACAGTTGTATCTCATTACATGTCATAAAAACATATTCTTCTTCAGTTCTATAGTCATACCTGTAAATGCTTTGGATGTTCTGCAGGGTGTATGGCTTCAAACAGTCAGGCTCCAGGCCTGGATGGTGTATCAAGCATGTAGAATAAACTGGAACCTGGTTCATTACCCCGAACCTAATAAGCAAAAGAGACACAAGGCATACTGTTTTATAAGTAAACAAATAAAGACTCAGGAGACACATCACTGCATAGAACAAATACTGATCCAGGAAGCAACATGCGTTTTACGATGACATTTTGATTTTATATAAATGATGTTGAGAAATTGTGACACACTGGTACATTGCACAGATTTACAATCATAAGGTAAAGATGATTATAAAATGCAGCTACATTTTAGAATGGTTCCAGTAAACATGACAGCTAAGACATCTGAATGTACCTGTTGTTTTTATTCATTTGTTTTTGTATAATACAGAAATCTGTCATCTCAATCTGCTGTGGTTAAATTGATGAATTCATGGGTTAAAACTTGTGTGGTTTAAACGGGGACGTGTTAGTAGCAGAATTTATAATAACTTTGGTATCATTACCTAGCACAAGCTACATTAGTCTGATCTGAGATAAGCCTACTTAGATAAAAAAAAGAGTTATGCTTTACACCACTGCATATAACAACTGAGTGCTGCAGATGGTGTTTCCACGTTATGTAGTAATTGACTATATTTTTAGAAACCTTTTGTATTTTGCAGCAGACGTTTTCAACTTCATTCAGTCAGAGGACAAACATACAGTTGTTAACATAATGTCAGATAAGTTACAGTTATCATGTTACAGCTGAAATATAAGACAACTACAAAACAAAAAGTTACCACTGTGAAATGTCCTGCTCCAGTATTTGTTGCAAATGTGTTTCAGAGTCTGTCGGCTTGTGTTTCTTCACTCAAATTGATGAGGGCAAACTGCTGCCATCGTTAGCTTGGCCACAGCGATGTTGTTTGAGGTAGCCCCCAGAAGTGTAATTAGATAAGGTAAGGGGCGTGACATTTCCGATACACGCTCTAAGTGTTGCACCAGTCACAACAGGCTGAGCAAGCTGACCAATCAGAGCAGACTGGGCTGCTGGGGAGGCGGGACTTAAGCCCAAACACAGCGTTTCAGACGGAGGTGCTGCAGCAATGGGCAGTATAAGACAAATAATGAGTTTTTTTAACATTAAAGCACATAAATCTATTCCACTAGACCCCAATATTACATATTAAAATCAATATAACCCTGAAAATAAGCATAATAGGTCCACTTTGATGATTATAACACTGTAAAAAAGACCTACTCTGCTGCACAGGAACCAATGAAGAGAAGCAGACATTGTTGACATTCAACCACCTTTGTGTCATCACATTGTGCGTAGGTGGAAGTTGTTTGACGTCCCCTGGAGATCCCTGCCCATCTGGCAGCGGAGGTCTGCTGGGAGTGGCAGGGGGCCAAAGCTGAAGCCAAAGCCAAACACTGTTTATCTGCACGCACTGTG
Organism: Epinephelus lanceolatus; assembly: GCF_041903045.1. Lineage (NCBI taxonomy): Eukaryota > Metazoa > Chordata > Actinopteri > Perciformes > Serranidae > Epinephelus > Epinephelus lanceolatus. The sequence continues at coordinate 45,109,015 of NC_135746.1, forward strand.
ATGCCACACAGCTGGTTCAATATCAGCAAAGTTTCCCTTTATATTCATTGTCTTATGTCGCAATCACCAATGTGGTGGTTCACTTTTACACTGTGATCTGTAGCCAATAGTTAGGCTTTAGCTTCTAACTATCTTTGTCTTTTTAACCTGTTTTTGCCGCTGAGTTAGTTTGACACTCTGGATACATCCTTCAAGCGCATTTTGTACACCCCTCTGTCTGCTTCTCTCTGGAATCACTATTTCATTTTTCAAAAATTTGATAACATTTATTCAGGGAGCGCAGTTAGTTACAGCGTGGGCTCCATGCTTACTCCAACAGCTTGTTGGGCCATCATAAAGGGGCGGGGCTTTGCAAAAGGTCAATTGGCTAAAGACTTCCGTGACTTACAACTGACTAACAAGTGACTAATGACTCATGTAACTAACAACTAGTCCAGCAACTCACTAACAACTCACATGACTAACAACTGACGAACGACAAACTAACAACTCCTGTGACTTATGACTAACAAGTGACTAATACGACAAAAAAACTTAAAATTGACTTTTGGTTTCACAAGGATTTGAACATTAGTCAAAGTCCTGTACTTGTTGTCATTTGTAAATCAATTAGTATAGTTGTGTTACTGTGTATTTGTAAAGAACTTTGTTTTACTCACATGACTCCAAAGAAATTGGCAAATATATTGATTTATTAATTGACTGTGGCCAGCTTTAAAAAAAAATGCAAAACTATATCAAAGCATCCATTTCCAAACACTCACACAACCTGAGTAGTATAATCCATGTCTCATTTATCCAGTCTTGTGCTCAGTACCTCACAAACACATGCCTTTTCACACTAACACAGACCCACAGACACAGACACACACACACGCACACACACACACACACACACACACACACACAAATAACAAAAACCATAGTGTCAGAGTGTGGCTTTTATGAGAGAGAATATATAAGTTTCATTTTCAGTTAACTTTTTAAATCATAAGGTTTAAGTGTTGTGTTTAAATGACATTTTGAGTATACTGCTTGACTTGTGTGAGAGTTTGTAAATAGATGTTTTGATATGGTTTTGCTTTTGTGAAACGCGGTCCCCAATCAGTCAATATGTTCACCATCTTTAATCTTTAAAGAGGCCCTGAATCTTGCAGTGCCAACAGTAAGTACAACAATCACCATGATCTCCTCATGCTTACCTTTAGCTGAAGTATGAGAAAACCACAGTTTTCAGCATGGATGCAGTAACCTGGTTAAAATTAGCTATATGTACATATATATATGTGTATACATATATATATATGTGTGTAGGTATATATATTACCTACAAATAATTGTTACTATAAAAATACAAAATACGGTTGTAAAATAACTTAAAGATAACACATCTGAAATGACTGAACAGCTACTATTGCTACAACAGATTAGAACATCACAGTAATCCCAGTTATATAGCTAATGAATTGTAACAATGGCCTTCCTTTTTATATCCAGGCAATTAAGGCTATGTGAAATAGAGTGATTAATCTGAGTTTGAGTAATTTTATTTTTTATTTTCAGCTGTACATGACTTTAAAATGGTCTTTGCAGGTTTTCTTCAACATCAATGTGCACATTTATAAAATGTTCTTTTCAGATTCAACACCTATTGCTACAACTCATCTATACACGACAACACTCACATTGTTGCCATCGAATGTGGTTACCAGTAGGTTTTTAGAAGATGGAGTAGAGTTCCATAAGGAGTTAAATTGTGTTTAAAGTTTTTCAGCATTTGTATCTTAACTTAAAGGATTTTCCTTTATTTATTATTTCTTTCTAGATTCAACATCTGTTGTGACAACAGATATGAACACTGCAACAGCTAATACACCAACAGCAAGTCTAACTAGTCAGTGCTTTAAAATAATTAATAGACTAGTTTCTGTTTTCCAAATTGTCTTTCATTTTGTCTGTATTTTGTCTGTTTATCAGATTTTACTCCTCTGTTTAACACACACAATTATGATTTTGTTCTTTTCAGGCTCAACAACAGTCTCTACAACAGCTGTGAACACAACAGCAGTTACAACAACAACAACAGCTGTAACAAGTCAGTGCTTAAAAAATCATACACAACTTCTCTTTTTCCCAAATTTATTAAAATTTATATTTTATCTTTGTCAGATTTCACCCCAACGTTTAATACACATAATTGTTTTTTTCTTTCAGACTCAACAACAGTTGCTACCACAACAGCAGTTACCACAACACCAACAATTATAACAAGTCAATGCTTGAAAATAATTAATACATTATTTGCCTTTTCCAAATATTCCTAAAATTTGTTTTATATTTGTTTATAAGATTTTTACATATAAATTTAACCTGCAGAAATATGTTTTTTTTTCCAGGCCCAACAACAGTCGCTACCACAGCTGTGAGCACAACAGCAGTTACAACACCAACAATTACAACAAGTCAGTGCTTGAAAATAATCATACACTACTTTAACTTCTCCAAATTTTCTAAAAATTTGTCTGTATTTTATCTTTATCAGATTTTACCCCTCAGTTTAACCCACAGTTATGTTTTTTTTCCTTTTCAGACTTCACAACACTTTCCACCACAGCTGTGAATACAACAGCAGTTACTATGACACCAACAATTATAACAAGTCAGTGCTTTGAAAAATCATGCATTATTTGCCCTTTTCAAATTTTCTTAAGACCCGTAAGACACAAAATAATGTTGTTTTTTTCCAGACTCATCAACAGCTGGTGCCACAACTGTGAACACTACAGCAATTACTACAACACCAACAATTATAACAAGTCAGTGCATAAAAAAAATCTGTATTTATGTCTAGTTTTTTTGTACAGTATAAGTCTGTGTTTCATTTTTTTGTTGGTCAGATTTTTACATCTAAGTTTAACACAGTTTAAGTTTTTTTTTAATGTTTATTTTCAGACTCAACTGCAGTTGCTACAACAGTTGTGAACACAACAACAGTTACCATGACACCAACAATTATAACAAGTCAGTGCTTTAAAAATAATTCTTACATTACTTTTCCTTTTCCAGATTTTCTTAGAATTTGTTTTTCTTTTGTCTCCATTTATCATATTTTTATCTCTGTTTAACACACAGATTTTTGTTTTTCCTTTTCAGACTCAACAACAGCTGATGCCACAACTGTGAACTCAACAGCAATTACTACAACACCAACAATTATAACAAGTCAGTGCATAAAAAAATCAGGCATTATTTGTCCTTATCAATTTTTTTTTTTTTTTAGACATATCTGTATTTCATTTTTGTTCATCTGGGGCCGGTTGCACCAACTGGTCTTAAGCATGGTCTTAAGCTAAGTCGGTAACTTGGCGTTCTAAGTCCGACCTTATAGTTACGCTGGTTGCACCAACAGGGCGTAAGCCTTCTTCTCACTAAGACCGGACGTAAATCTTATGCCTAGTCAAGCGCAGGCGTAAGGTCATTATCAAGTTGCTCTCATGCGCTCTAGAGCGCAGAGAGCGCAACTTGGTTATGGCACGTCTCATCTACCGTCTGTATATGAGCGGGCATTTAGACGGGAGAGGGTAGGTAATTAGGGACAGAAGCAATTGGACATAGCCTATATAATGTCGAGGAGCTGATTGAGACGTTTCACTTAGGTAGGAGAGATCAGTTTGAACTCATTGAAGAGCTGTCACTGGATTTACAGTTTGTGTTGGGCTGCAACACAGCACTACCACCGGCCTTCCCACCGGGCAGGGGAATCCTCCCCAAATACGTCACAATGATGTCACTGTAAATTGAGGTTTTCGGGGAGGACCCCCGCCAGTTGGATGATTTTTTTTGGAGGAGATGTATTTTTTGTCTTGCTGAGAAGATCTTTCCACTTCTTCCTCATGTCAGCCTCTGTATGAAGGCAGCCAGAGTCTGAACACGTATTGATGTGCCCCGTTATCTCTGCCCATACCAACTGTTTTTCTTAATTGTGATATGTCTCTCTGCTGGCTGTACAGCTTGATTCATTTTCTAATTTCAGTGTCGGTAAAGTTTTTCGTTGATCCTTAATGTTTTCTTCAAATCTTAAACTGTAAATAAACTGTCAACACAGATGAGAGGGGCTGTCAACTGTCAATTGTCGTCTGTCAAGCACACGAGGTGATTCAGCGGCGCATCATTTGACGTCACCGCACTCCTCTAGGCAGGCCGCGAGGGGCATTCCGGGGGCATTCACATGGACGCGCACAGCTAAAACCAGCGTAGCTAAGACCAGGCGTAAGCCCTGTTGGTGCAACGGGCGTAAGTCCACTCTTTAAGACTGGTCTTAACAAAGACCGTCTTAGGAGTTACGACCAGGCTTAGTAAAGACCAGTTGGTGCAACCGGCCCCAGATTTTTACATCTAAGTTTAACACAGAATTATTTTCTTAATGTTTCTTTTCAGACTCAACTGCAGTTGCTACAACAGTTATGAACACAACAACAGTTACCACGACACCAACAATTTTAACAAGTCAGTGCTTTAAAAATAATTCTTACATTACTTTTCCTGGTCCAGATTTTCTTAGAATTTTTTTAAATTTTGTCTCCATTTATCAGATTTTTATCTCTGTTTATTACACGGCTCTATTAAATACTGTATTCTGATTGGTCAGTCGCGGCATTCAGAGGTCTGATATTACTGTGTAATGACCGTTGCTATGTAGCCCAGTGTTGCTAGGGACGCTGCCTTGACAAGGAGATTCAGCCGTTGCCGGCAGTTTTTTTTCTCTCCTCCCGATTTAATTTATAAATCAATAAAAATCGTATAGCTAATTAATCAATATCATGTCTCAAATTATTTATTTAACTGATAATTAGCCGTGTAATAAGTAGGATAATGTATAATGAGCTGGTGAATACTGGGAAAATAACTCCCGACAGGGCAATAGAACCCCGACGCGCAGCATTGTTATACATTATCCCTTACTTAACACATACAGACTTTTTTTTCCTTTTCAGACTCAACAACAGCTGATGCCACAACTGTGAACACAACATTTATGTCTAGTTTTTTTGTACAGTATAAGTCTGTGTTTCATTTTTTTGTTGGTCAGATTTTTACATCTAAGTTTAACACAGTTTAAGTTTTTTTTTAATGTTTATTTTCAGACTCAACTGCAGTTGCTACAACAGTTGTGAACACAACAACAGTTACCATGACACCAACAATTATAACAAGTCAGTGCTTTAAAAATAATTCTTACATTACTTTTCCTTTTCCAGATTTTCTTAGAATTTGTTTTTCTTTTGTCTCCATTTATCATATTTTTATCTCTGTTTAACACACAGATTTTTGTTTTTCCTTTTCAGACTCAACAACAGCTGATGCCACAACTGTGAACTCAACAGCAATTACTACAACACCAACAATTATAACAAGTCAGAGCATAAAAAAATCAGGCATTATTTGTCTTTCTCAAATGTTTTTGTAATGTGTCTGTATTTCATTTTTGTTCATCAGATTTTCACATCTGTGTCCACATAGCGCCTTTTTCTGGCAGAAAGGCGCTGGAAGGGCGCTGCGGAGCGCTGGGATGAAGCGTCTGTGCGCCCCCCAAAAAAACGCTCACGAGGGTTTTCGTTTCTATGACAACAATATCTTGACAATTCCTGTAGCCGCGCAGTTTTGCAGCTTTATAGTGATACATACTGTGTTAATCTTTTAATGCTACAGCAGGTGAAGTCATCATCATGTTTTATTAGTAGGATTTGTGTTATTGTAGCCTACTTAGTAACTTTGTCACCACTGTATGGGTTAGAATTGATTACATGTGTGTTGCTGTAAAATCTCTCAATTTATATATTGCTGGAAAAATAATTAATTTAACTAATGGACTTTTTATTTTTTTCGCTGTCGCTCGGTTCCTCCCTTTGATATCGCTTCATCGCTCAGTTGTAATCGCTCGTCAATGTGGCAGAAATCAACAGACGTGCTTTTTTTGCTTTGATGACGTCATTGAAGCAATCAGGGTATTTGGGGGGGGGGCTGCTTGACTGTCATGACATGTCAGCTTTATTAAAAGTATAGCTGCAAATTAAAAGCAACAATAGATGTAAAAACACACAGAGACAATACATCTTAACATTTATACCTCCGACCGCGGCAGTGGCTGAAAATTATACATTTTGATACATACAGGTATACATATTGCAAAACTCTGTAAAAGTCCACCAAAGCATACAGTTTCATTTCCAAATATTTATTTGAAAACGAAACTATTCATACGGTCAATAAAAAAACATTTTGTTAATAATAAAAAACAAATGTAATCTCAACAGTGACCTCGCAAGCCGTGTGTGTGTGTGTGTGTGTGTGTGTGTGTGTGTCAGAGAGGAGTATCAATTAAAAAAAAAGTTTCCACTAATTATTTCGGTGTTTATTTCTTTTATTCTTAAGGTTTTTTTCATTAAAATGAGTAATATAGCCAACAATATTGTAGACCAAAAGTTAATCTAATTTATTATTGTAGAATGTATTTAGCAAATCACCACTTTCAACTGGAGACAGTGCAGCAGCCGCGCAGCAGCAGCAAAAAAAAAAAAAAAAGGCATTATAAAAAGCCGACAAATAGTGTTAATTAATTGACATGCATGAAACATTGGAACATTGGAGAGGCTGTCAGTCCTATTCTATAGTCTGTAATACTTTTTTTTTATTTTATCATAACTTCTCGGAAATTACTCAAAAATGCATTCATTGTGTGCTTCTGAGCACACGGGCAGCATAAACAATGAAGTTACATATGGCAGTCTGGCAGATCGTTGCGGCGCTTGGAGGCAGTTGACAGTGACAGTTTTGTCAGCAGCCATTTTTCTTCCTACCAGTAACCTATGGTTGAGGCAGCTCCAGCTCCAACTCCACTCACATGCTCTGACTCAGGCATCACAGCCTCTGAGCTACAGCGATAGATGCATTGGCGCTGTCCGTGGTGCTTTACACTGGGGATTACAGCGCCCCTCCAAGCGTATATAGCCTACCTGTATGTATCAAAATATATATAGATCATATATAGATCATATATATAGCTATATATAGCTATTGTCTCTGTTATGGTAATGTCATGTCATACAACTCCGGATAGACAGACACGGCCAGCACCAGCTTCTCCTCCATTTTTTTCTGGTTACCAGGGTGACGAGTTCTGCGATTGGTTGCCTGGAAAAAGCGCCGGTGACGACACCAGCGCCTCTCTGAAAAGTTCAGAGATTTTCAACTCAAAACGCTCGGAGCGGCCGCACAAAAAAGGACGAGCGGCCGAAAAAGACACTGGGCGCAGCGCCTTTTCCCTAGGCCGTAGACGCTCTCTCCTCATTGGGAACAATTGAAAAAAGATGCTGGCCTTCTTCTGGTGCTCAGAAAAAGGCGCTATGTGGACACAGGACCTAATAAGTTCAACACACAGAATTTTTTTTTTAATGTTTATTTTCAGACTCAACTGCAGTTGTTACTACAGTTGTGAACACAACAACAATAATAACAAGTCAGTGCTTTAAAAATAATTCTTACATTACTTTTCCTTTTCCAGATTTTCATAGAATTTGTTTTTATTTTGTCTCCATTTATCAGATTTTATCTGTTAAACACACACTTTTTTTCCTTTTCAGACTCAACAACAGTTGCTACCACAGCTGTGAACACAACAGCAGTTACTACAACACCGACAATTATAACAAGTCAGTGCTTAAAAGTCATATATTGTTTACCTTTTTCAAATTATCTTAAGATGTGTCTGTATGCTATCTCTAACAAGCCAGTGCTTTAAAAGAATTCATACAGTACATTCCTTTTCCAGATTTTTTTTTAATTAGTTTTTATTTTATCTTTGTTTGTCCGATTTTATATCTGTTTAACACACACTTTTTTTCCTTTTCAGACTCAACAACAGCTGATGCTACAACTGTGAACACAACAGCAATTACTACAACATCAACAATTATAACAAGTCGGTGCATAAAAAAATCAGGCATTATTTGTCTTTCTCAAATGTTTTTTTTTAAACATGCCTGTATTTCATTTTTGTGCATCAGATTTTTACATCTAAGTTTAACACACAGAATTATTATTATTTATTATTTTTTTAATGTTTATTTTTAGACTCAACTGCACTTGCTACTACGGTTGTAAACACAACAACAGTTACCACGACACCAACAACTATAACAAGTCAGTGCTTTAAAAATAATTCTCACATTACTTTTCCTTTTCCAGATTTTCTTAGAATTTGTTTTTATTTTGTCTCCATTTATCAGATTTCATCTCTGTTTAACAGACTTTTTTTTTCCTTTTCAGACTCAACAGTTGCTACCACAGCTGTGAACACAACAGCAATTACTACAACACCAACAATTACAAGTCAGTGCATAAAAAATCAGACATTTTTTGTCTTTCTCAAATGTTTTTAAACGTGTCTGTATTTCATTTTTGTTCATCAGATTTTTACATCTAAGTTTAACACACAGAATTATTATTATTTATTATTTTTTAATGTTTATTTTCAGACTCAACTTCAGTTGCTAATACGGTTGTGAACACAACAGTTACTACGACACCAACAATTACAACAAGTCAGTGCTTAAAAGTCATATATTGTTTGCCTTTTTCAAATTATCTTAAGATATGTCTGTATTTTATCTATATCAAAGTTTACCTGTAACAAGCCAGTGCTTTAAAATAATTCATACAGAACATTCCTTTTCCAGAATTTTATTGAATTTGTTTTTATTTTATCTTTGTTTATCAGATTGTATCTCTGTTTGCCAGACAAAAAGAAGAAAAAAGGTGTTCGCACACTGTCCTTTAACTTGCAAAGTACTTTATTAACAGCAACGTTTCGGTCCTCATACCTTTGTCAAGCAGAGATGAAGACATGTAGCAACTCATAATGTAATAATGGCTCATAATGTAATAAAATCTTGAGCGCATAATGTAATAACGACTTTGCGCATAATGTAATAATGCAATAACTTATTACATTATGAGCCTTACTGGCGCCACTCATAATGTAATAACAGCTCATAATGTAATAATGGCTCATATTGTGAGAAAAGTGTTGCATTATCATCTTACCTCTGCCATTCCTGCAGGGGTGGAAGGAAATGCTTTCACCTCTGTGTCTCTTTGTCTGTCTGTCAGCAGGATCACACAATTTCTTCAAAACGTAGTGGAGCAATGGCCAACTTAGAAGCCATATACCTCCACCCCCAATACGCGGCGGGCCACATACGTTAACAGAAAGAGAAGCCTAAAGGCCAAAACACACCGGCACCGTACGACGCGTGTCAAAACTGCCGCCCCCATTATTTTCTCTTTACAAACTCACACCGGCGGCTATTGTCCTATTTTTCCAGCGTTGCCGCCCTTGAAAAAGCGGTTGGCAACCAGTACCGCCACCTAGCGGACTGGAGTGTGCAATTGAAATCCGTTTGATGCCAGCACCGCGAAGCTTTTTGTGTGTGTTGGGGGCAGCACTTGACTCGCGTCAATGACGCCGCCGTCATATGACGCCGCCGGTGTGTTTTGGCCTAAATTGTTTAAAGGTCAAAATTGTACACACTGACAACGAGAATGCACTAAGGCATATGTGTCAAACTCAAGGTCCGCGGGCCAAATGTGGCCAAATAATGATCCCATAATGTCCAGGAAGAGAAAAGTCTGTCACACATGTTCTTAGCAGCTCACAATTGTTGGTTGGTTTTACAGTAACTATGACAAAAACGTTTTGAACAAAGTCATAACTTGTGTTTGATGTTATTTTTCTTTATTCACTTGGATAGTTTGATCCTTGATTGATGGAGTTATGTGGGTTTCATAACCTGACAAATTAAAAGGATTTATAACAGAGCAACAAGCAAACATATTTTTTTCTATGCAACTGTAATATTTGTAACTTGAATAAGTAATAAATTCAGAGTTATTTAACATTAAGTAGTAGTTACATTTATTTTACATTACATTTGGTTACATTTAGTTACATTTATAAGTTACATCTGGCCCTTTGAGGGCAGCCATTATGCTGATGTGGCCCTTGATGAAAATGAGTTTGACACCCCTGCACTAAGGGAAGAGGTCTGTGTTTGACTATGATTTGTACATAGGTGGTGCCACAGTAACCAACTCAAAAGCCGGCAAGAGAAGAGGGTGGATTAGGGAAGGAGGGGGACTGCAGTTCATTTAGCTTAAAAGAGCATAAATGCAACAATAAATGCAGGACACAATAATAAGTGAACACTCTTTCCTTTCATACAACCTGATGAAGACCTTCCAGTTGCTGTTATTTTATTGTTGGTCTTAATGCCAATTTAATAAAGACTTTTAAGTATTGTTTTTCTACTAGTTACGTTAAATACATGATAGCAGCATGACATATTCATTTGATTCACTTTATTTTGGAACTTGTGCAAGAATGAAAAGAGCATTTTAGAACCATGTAAACAATGAACGAGCTCAAAAGTTCTTAAAATGTAAACACAGCCTGTCAGGACACCCAAGTAAAAACATAAGTCCAAATAAATTTAACTAAATAATATGCATAAATAATACATGACCATAAATTATAGCTGCCAACAAAAATCAAGTCCAAGGGGCTCCATTTGTCAATGACTGTGTCAGTGTTCACTCAGATGAAAGCTTAATGAGTGAATGGGATTTACAAAAAAAAAAAAAAAAAAAAAGAAAACTTTACTTCTTCCAATAAATGTCTTTAATATGGAACCATCCGAAGGATATATGTTGATTCACGTTCCAGGCTGTAATCCACCTGGCATTTTGGCTGAAGAGCTCCCTGATATTCGACACAAGGCCACTATTGCGTCCAGCCGCTGTGTGTAACCTAAACTTTCCACCGAAGTATCACAAATATAAATTCTTGGTAGGAATGGCAGGGTTAGCTCTATGAACAAGTTGGAAACTCTGTTGAAGGTGCCCAGCATTGTAAAATCCAGGGTCAGGGTCAGCATGAAAGATACATTTTGGCACTGTAGGACCTGCAGAAGGAACAACTTCGGGGCCAGTGTGACATATTGTGTTGGAGTCAGAATGATGGACAGAGTCAGGGTTTGAGTGGTCAGAGTCCAGGAGAAGATGATTGTTGGGGTCAGAGGGATGGTCAGAGTCAGGGTTTGAATGGTGGTCAGAGTCCAGGGGAAGATGATTGTTGGGGTCAGAGTGATGGTCAGAGTCAGGGTTTGAATGGTGGACAGAGTCAGGAACTGCATCAGAGCCAGTATTATAAACAAGCACACTCTACTTCTCTGTTTCCCGAATTCTTTGAATGAATGGTCTGACTGATCCATCAAGGCTAACGTAATGGTCCCTATGACCTTCAGCAAAATAGCCTAGAATCAGCAATGGCAGACTTTCATCGTAGTGACCATGCAGGGATACTATTGCTGTTGCATCCACACCCAGTGTTGATACAATCATAAACTGCACATTGAATATGGTAGATGCTCTTTGTAGAGTCAAATGATCACCATATGTCACCAAAATACATAGCATGGGTGCCACCTAGGGGCTCAACTTTATACATCTTACATAATGAAATGTGAGAGTGTAATTGATATTAAATAATTCTTGCTTTCACAAATTTTGTTTAATAATGTGCTGAAACCCATGCCGTTTGCTTTATTTGCACCTTTAAGAGGTAAAAATGATGATAATGCAGCAGTTTTCTTACAATATGAGCCATTATTACATTATAAGCTGTTATTACATTGAGCGGCACCAGTAAGGCTCATAATGTAATAAGTTATTACATTATTACATTATGCGCAAAACCGTTATTACATTATGTGCTCATGATTTTATTACATTATGAGCCGATTATTACATTATGAGCCATTCTTACATTATGAGCCATTATTACATTATGAGATGCAGCCAATCAGAGACTGAGCAAACAGAGGGCAATAAGTCAATCATGTCAAGCTGCACACAACTAGCAATCACAAGGACCTCCCACAACAAAAATGGTGGAAAATTATAGAATAATACAAAAGATACATAATAATTTAAGATAAATTAAATCCAAATCTTGCCAGATCTTCTTTGCTAATGCCAAACAGCTATTTTTTGCTGTTGCTATTAACTTTTGTTTTGGGCTTCTGGTACCCCCAGATGCTGACAATCAGGTGCCTGATAGGCATCCCAAGAAGACCGTTTCCTCATCCTGTCAGCACTTAGGAACTGTAGTCAGTACAGATTTGCAGTGAAGGTTTGTAGGACGATATAGCCAACGGCTGTCTGTCCAGACAATCCGGAACAGACTGCATGCAGCCAATCTCCAGTCTCATGGGGCTGCCAGGAGGCCTGCCATGACTGCCTTTCACCGTCAGGCCCATTTGCGCTGGTGTCAGCAACATGTGCACTGGAACCTGAACATGTGGAGGAACATTATGTTCAGGGATGAGTCCAGATACTACCTACGGCAGTTGGATTGTAGGGTCAAAGTGTGGAGAAGACGCGGGTAATGCTTTGCTGATTGCTGCACCATCTAGTAACATCTTTTGGTGGAGGCAGTGTGATGGTACAGGGCAACATCTCCCTCACTGGAAAAACAAGGCTTGTCATCATTAGAGGTGATCTTGATGCAGAGAGATATCGAGATGAAATTCTGCAACCAGTGGCAATCTCATATCTCCACCGTCTGAGACTCTGAATTCTGTCCTCCAAGATTTATTGCCAAGAATTACACAACAAAGAAGTATCTACCAAACACAAATTTTCTTACTTTTTGTGCTTAGTGTAATTTGAGGACACTGTGTCCCAGAATGCCTGTGATAAGTTGGGAGTGAGAATGTGTTGTTCACAGTGTAGCAGCTTCAGTAGATCATAATGGATGTGCTATGCTGTGGGCATGCTGTGGCTGTCGCACCGCATCCGAGGCCTGTGTATTTCGGCCATAAGACAGACATACTGTATTTGTCCAGTAAATAATACATTAAAACTTTGCTTTAATGATTTTTGTTTCCATTGCTAGTAATAACATATGGTAATACAATGGCCTTTGCAGATTCAACACAAATTGCTCCAACACATCCAAACACTACGACGGCTACCACAGTTTCACCAACAACTGCAGTAACCAGTAGGTTTATAGAAATAAGGGGTTGGGTACATTTGTCAGTAATTTGGCTTCATTTGCAGGATTTCACTTTATGTTTTGTTTTTTCAGATTCAACACCTGTTGCTACAACAGATGTGAACACTACAACAACTGATACACCAATAACACTTATAACATGTAAGCAAATCAGAATCATTGTTATATTATATTCCCGCCCTGTGTCCTAGAAATTATGTTTATATACAACTAACCTGAAACAGCAAATAGTAATGCTGAACAAATTCTGTTTTCTGTTAACATATTGAGAAAATTTTGTAATTAACATACCCGGCAAATCATAAAAAGGTTAATAGCAAACGAATAAAATTGTTTTCCACATAATAGGCAATATTGTTTTACAGTATCCACTCAACTTGACTACAGCATTAGGTCTTTATTACCTTTTTCATTAACATTTAACCGGTATCATTTATAAACACTACATTTATGTATCGCATAGACTTCAAAAGGTAGGTGAAGCCTATGCGATACATAAATGTAGTGTTTCCTTAGCTGAAAGAAATGTTGTCTCTGAATATAATCCAAGCAGAGATTATGTTGCCACAACAACTCATTTAAAAAGCAAAATGTAATTTATAGGAGACAGGGTTTTATATTCCCTTGTTTTATTTTAAATGTTTATTGTTTTAATTATAGTTATGTACAATATGTTTATCATAAAAATTGAATAAAAATTTCAGATACAACAGCAGTTGTCACAACAGGTGTGAACATAACAACAGTTCCCTCAACACCAACAACTGTAACATGTAAGTGCCTAAAACCAATTGTTAGGGTATAGTATTTTGATATGGGTTTGAATAATTGTGTTTCTTTACTGTCAGCAATAAAATTATAGCACATCTGAACACCACAACACTTTTTCTTACAAAGCCCTTCCTTATTATGCAATGCAGTGCTTAAGTTTTAATAATGTGAATATAATGAGATGTTGTCCACTAAATATGTAGTGATACTTAAAGTGACTAATTTTGTTGAATAGCTTTGGGGTTTGTAGTGTCAGCAATAACTGTGATTGCAAAATTGTCCTTGCAGATTCAACACCTGTTGCCACAACACACCTGAACACCACAACACCCTTAACTTCACCAACAACTACAGCTATCAGTGATAGTTTTCAGATATACCTAACTAATTGGATGGGACTTCCCAACATTTATTTGACAATTTATATATATATATATATATATATATATATATACAGTACAGGCCAAAAGTTTGGACACACCTTCTCATTCAATGTGTTTTCTTTATTTTCATGACTATTTACATTGTAGATTCTCACTGAAGGCATCAAAACTATGAATGAACACATGTGGAGTTATGTACTTAACAAAAAAAAGGTGAAATAACTAAAAACATGTTTTATATTCTAGTTTCTTCAAAATAGCCACCCTTTGCTCTGATTACTGCTTTGCACACTCTTGGCATTCTCTCGATGAGCTTCAAGAGGTAGTCACCTGAAATGGTTTTCCAACAGTCTTGAAGGAGTTCCCAGAGGTGTTTAGCACTTGTTGGCCCCTTTGCCTTCACTCTGCGGTCCAGCTCACCCCAAACCATCTCGATTGGGTTCAGGTCCGGTGACTGTGGAGGCCAGGTCATCTGCCGCAGCACTCCATCACTCTCCTTCTTGGTCAAATAGCCCTTACACAGCCTGGAGGTGTGTTTGGGGTCATTGTCCTGTTGAAAAAGAAATTATCGTCCAACTAAACGCAAACCGGATGGGATGGCATGTCGCTGCAGGATGCTGTGGTAGCCATGCTGGTTCAGTGTGCCTTCAATTTTGAATAAATCCCCAACAGTGTCACCAGCAAAACACCCCCACACCATCACACCTCCTCCTCCATGCTTCACAGTGGGAACCAGGCATGTGGAATCCATCCGTTCACCTTTTCTGCGTCTCACAAAGACACGGCGGTTGGAACCAAAGATCTCAAATTTGGACTCATCAGACCAAAGCACAGATTTCCACTGGTCTAATGTCCATTCCTTGTGTTTCTTGGCCCAAACAAATCTCTTCTGCTTGTTGCCTCTCCTTAGCAGTGGTTTCCTAGCAGCTATTTGACCATGAAGGCCTGATTCGCGCAGTCTCCTCTTAACAGTTGTTCTAGAGATGGGTCTGCTGCTAGAACTCTGTGTGGCATTCATCTGGTCTCTGATCTGAGCTACTGTTAACTTGCGATTTCTGAGGCTGGTGACTCGGATGAACTTATCCTCAGAAGCAGAGGTGACTCTTGGTCTTCCTTTCCTGGGTCGGTCCTCATGTGTGCCAGTTTCGTTGTAGCGCTTGATGGTTTTTGCGACTCCACTTGGGGACACATTTAAAGTTTTTGCAATTTTCCGGACTGACTGACCTTCATTTCTTAAAGTAATGATGGCCACTCGTTTTTCTTTAGTTAGCTGATTGGTTCTTGCCATAATATGAATTTTAACAGTTGTCCAATAGGGCTGTCGGCTGTGTATTAACCTGACTTCTGCACAACACAACTGATGGTCCCAACCCCATTGATAAAGCAAGAAGTTCCACTGATTAACCCTGATAAGGCACACTTGTGAAGTGGAAACCATTTCAGGTGACTACCTCTTGAAGCTCATCGAGAGAATGCCAAGAGTGTGCAAAGCAGTAATCAGAGCAAAGGGTGGCTATTTTGAAGAAACTAGAATATAAAACATGTTTTCAGTTATTTCACCTTTTTTTGTTAAGTACATAACTCCACATGTGTTCATTCATAGTTTTGATGCCTTCAGTGCGAATCTACAATGTAAATAGTCATGAAAATAAAGAAAACGCATTGAATGAGAAGGTGTGTCCAAACTTTTGGCCTGTACTGTATATATATACACACACACACACACACACGTGTTGTTTTTTTTTTTTTTTTACATATTGCAATATGTTTTGTTCAGATTCAACACCCATTGCTACACCAACAACAGCTGCAACAACAGTAACTGTAACAAGTCAGTTGTTTGGAAAAAAATCAATAATTTAGGCAAAATGTGTTAAATTTAGTAATACCGTAAAGTTAATGACTTGGGCTCAAATAATTATTAAACTGTTTCTGCAGACTCAACACCCCCTGCTATAACAAATCAGGCATTGTTAAAGCTTGTTAATATTTAATATTCATTTGAAATTATTAAGTCATTTTTCCTAACTTGAAAGATTTTTGCTCTACAGCAAACACACACAATTGTATTTATTGTTTTTCCAGATTCAACAACAATTGCTACAACAGTTGCCACAACACCAATGACAACTTCAACAAGTAAGTGCTTAAAAATAATAGTCACAACATAAAAATGTGGTGTGAATTACAGTAATGAATCTGGGCTTGAATGATTTAGTTTTTTTTGCAAATATATACATGATCAGAATATTATTGATCCTGACTGAACATCTCTTTTCACAACACATCTTAATGCTGCAACACTCAAACTACACCAAGAAGAGTTACAGTGGCCTCCTTGCTAATAACATGGTAGTTATACCATGGTACACAGTAAATGGTATTTGGTATTCACACTTAACATACTTGCAGTGCAGTGAATGTGTAGTAAATAAGGGATAATGTATAATGAGCCGGTGAATACTGGGAATACAGACAGGGGAATTCCCCTGAAGGGAGTTGTTTTCCCAGTATTCACTGGCTCATTATACATTATCCCACTTATTACACGGCTAATTATCAGTTAAATAAATAATTTGAGACAGAATATTGATTAATTATATGATTTTTATTGATTTATAAATTATATCGTGAGGAGAGACAAAAAACTGCCGGCAACGGCTGAATCTACGCTGCAATAGCTACAGGGAATCAAGAGAAAATGAAAAGCAGCATCCCTAGCAACGCTGGGCTACATAGCAATGGTCATTACACAGTAATATCAGACCTCTGAATGCTGTGACTGTCCAATCAGAATACAGCATTTAATAGAGCTGTGTAATAAAAGCAAGTCATCTGGGCTGGAATCATTTTGGCTTTTACTGTCAGCTGTAACATTGTTATAAAATGGTCTTTATGAAACCAGCATCTCCACTAACAGCTATTACTAGCTGATGGTATTCAGGAAGAAAGCACTCATATAACTCTTCCCTGGTTGACATTTGTTAAAAAACTTTGTGGGATTAACTTTTTTAATCTTCCAGTTCATAATACATGATTATAAAATTGTCTTTATCAGATTCAACAACAGTTGCTACAACACATATGAACACAACAATACCTGTAACAAGTAAGCATTGGAAAAATAAGAATTGTTACAGCATTAAAAGGTAAAAACTAATTGACGCTTGGGATATTTATTTTTAATTATATAAATCACCCTCTTAGGGTGGTATCTGTATCATCCTCAAGCTCTGGTCCTCTACTAAAGGCCTGGGAGTTACAGGGTTCTGCGCAGTATCTTAGCTGTTCCTTGGACTGCACACTTATGGACTGAGGCTTCCGATGTTGTCCTGGAATCTGCTGGAGCCACTCTCCCAGTTGCGGGGTCACTGCCCAAGTGCTCCTACTACCATGGGGACCACGTCAACTTTGACGTTCCACATCTGTTCCAGCTGTTCTTTCAACCCTTGATACTTTTGCACTTTTTGTGTTCCTTCTTTGTGATGTTGCTTTCGGCTGGTATCGCCACATCTACCACCATTGCCCTCTTCTGGTGTTTCACAACCACCACTATGTCCGGTTGGTTAGCCAGCAGCTGTTTGTCAGTCTGGAAGCTGAAATCCCACAGAATCTTAGCCCTGTTGTTCTCAACCACCTTCGGTCGCATGTCCCATTGGAATTTGGGTAGTTCGAGTCCATACTGGGGACAGATGTTCCTGTACACTGTCCCAGCCACTTGGTTGTGCCTCTCCATGTATGCTGATCCTGCTTGCATGTTACACCCTGCCACTATCAATCAATTCAATCAATTTTATTTATAAAGCCCAATATCACAAATCACAATTTGCCTCACAGGGCTTTACAGCATACGACATTCCTCTGTCCTTAGGACCAGCGGATAAGGAAAAACTCCCCTCAAAAAAACCTTTAACGGGAAAAAAAACAACTATGTGCTGGACCGTCTCAGGTGCATCTTTGCACAGCCTGCACCTTGGGTCTGATCTGCTGTGGTAGACCCTGGCCTCTATGGCCCTTGTGCTTATGGTCTGTTCTTGTGCTGCGATGATTAGTGTCTCTGTACTGTCTGTCAGTCCAGCATTGTCCAGCCAGTGGTAAGTCTTCTTGATATCAGCCACTTGAAAGATTTTTGCTCTACAGCAAACACACACAATTGTATTTATTGTTTTTCCAGATTCAACAACAATTGCTACAATTGACCTGTGAAAAGTAAATACCACTGACTTGTGAGGGAAATGTCCTGTGACCAGCCTAATTCCTGACTGTGGTATGTACCATGTAGGAGCTACACCTCTTCGCTCTCATCAGGTTTCTGTTATCTGAGGCATTCACTTAGAAGCTCATCCTTTGGGGCCATCTTCTTGATGTATTCCTGGATTTTGGATGTGTCATCCTGGATAGTGGCTCTGATGCTCATTAGTCCTCAGCCTCCCTCTTTCCACTTAGTGTATAGTTATATATAGCCTCGGGGTGCTGGACTTGGGGTGGAACCCTCTATGCATGGTGAGGCGCTTTCTTGACTTGATATCTGTGGCTTCTATCTCCTCCCTTGGACAGTTTATGATCCTGGCAGCGCCTACATGTTGATGGCTCGGACATTGTTCTGACCATTCAGCTGACTTCTCAGGACTTGCCTTTCTCTCTGGAGGTATTTGGTTGTGGTCGACTTCCTTGCAGCCTCCTTATGATTTCCATTAGCCTGCAGGATCCCAAGGTTGCAGCTGTCCTGGATATCTTGTATGTTGTCCTCTGGTAGGTCAACTCCTTCAGTACTGACCATCCTGCCTCTCTTTGATACATCCGATCCGATACTTAGGTATTTAGAAATATGTGTTGAGATTTGTCATTTATTTTAACTTAAAGGATTTCAGTTTTTTACTGACAATGTGTTCTTTTCTGTTGCTACAGCAGCTGCAACACCAGTAACAACTGCAACCTCTACCCCAGCTCCAACCACAGCTCTCACAACAGCAAGAACCACCAAGGCTACTACCACAACTATGATGGCATCCACCAAAGCCACTACCAGGGTTACTACTACTATTTCCCCCACCACTACCCCCACAACTGCTACTGGTAGCAGTGCCCCTTCAACAACCAGGGCTTCCACTTCTACACCTGCAATAACAACCATGCCTCCTACTACAGCTGCTACAGGTATGGTTTCATTGACAAGAGTGGGGTAAAGAGGCACTACAGACTGCTTTATGATCACTAACGATATATTTATTTGTTACCTTAAAGGGATAGTGCACCCAAAAATGAAAATTCAGCCATTATCTACTCACTCATATGCCGAGGAGCCTCCGGTGAAGTTTTAGAGTCCTCACATCGCTACCAAGGGGAGATCCAAGGGGAGAGGGGGTAGCAGCACAACTCCACCTAATGGAGGCTTAAGGCGCCCCAGATTCAAACGTCCAAAAACACATAATGTATCACATTACACATAAAATATCTCCATACTGCTCGTTCATAGTGATCTAAGTGTCCTGAAGCCCCGACATAAAAAGTTGTTGGGAAAAATGTCATTTGAACTCTGTTTTTAGCCTCATTGTAGCCTGTAGCTCTAACTGCTTCTCTGTACACCGCACTCATGTGTGCACTTGCAGAAGACCCTGAGACACGGGCACCGCGTTCACAATGAGACTAAAACCAGAGTTCATTTCCTGAGAGGAACCGCCCACTGGGGAGCACCCTCAAGAATTCCGTAGCTTCAAGGGCTTTTTATGCCTCTGTGCCATTGATAGTCGTGGCCAGAGGCATTATGTTTTTGGGTTGTCTATCTGTCCTGTTCTCATGAACATATTTGGCACAAGTATCCACTTGGACTTAACGATGAAGTGATTAAATTTTAGTGGTCAAAGGTCAAGGTTGCTGTGACCTTGTGTCCACTTAATTTTCATGAATGCAACATCTCAAGAGGGCCTTGTGGGAATTTCCTCAAATTTGGCACAAATACCCAGGTGGACTCAACGATGAACTGATTGGATTTTGGTGGTAAGAGGTCATGATCACTGTGACTTTAGGATAAAAGGATAAGGTGATGACATTTTATATCCAAAAGGTCAAAGGTCTTGTTCACTGTGACATCACAGAATTTGGAAAAAGCATTTTTGTGGCCATTGATCAACATCATAACTCAAAAACAGAAGTGGAGACATTTGGTCAGACACTGGATTGGTGACACTAATCCTGGGTGCCTACCTTGAAACTGTGCTAAATGTATAGATCTTCTGTGCTGTTGGGGAGAAGATGTGGGAGAAGCATCAAATATAGTCTAGAATATGCAGTTTCTATGCAGCAACATTTGTAGCATTGTCAACTGTCATGGCTACATTTAAGTCTGGACAGACATGGATATAAACCGTAAGTGCAACTTGACTGGTTTACAGAGGCATACAACCGGCAGTAATTCTAGCTTTCTGTGTGCATTTGCACTGCCAATACGAATAAACCTGGATACGAATAAACCCCGATGAGCAGAGTCTGGTGAATCACCATCGGACCAATCAGATCAGTCTATCTGACAGAGGCGGGCTCTGGGCAGGCATAACATGATGAGGACAGCGCTGCGCCGTAGGAGTCGAAAAGTAAACTGCCAAGATGGCAGCTGTCCATTCAATTTACCCTTGGAAGAAACGCTAAGCCAACTACACTCATCTTTTTCCTTGAGAGAGGAACAGAAGACTGCCCTAGAAGCCGCTTCCAGGAAGGAAGTTTTTGCCATTTTGCCGACGGGATACGGCAAAAGCATAATATATCAGTTAGCCCCACTGGTCGGCAAACAAATGGGGCTTAGTGCAATGAATACGTCACCTTTTTTTTTTGCTCTGATTGGCTATCATGCTATCCAACTGCGTGCGGCGGCATTTAATATGCCTCAGTTAGTGCCGCCCCTTGGGCAGAGATGGGCAAAAATACATCATACATACATACATACATACATACATACAAAATTCAAAATACCCCTCAAATAAATGTATCAAAATAAAATACAAAATACTGGTGCCAGAAAATGTATCCAAATGAAATACATGTATTTTGTTTTTTCAAATACAGAAAATACTTTTTTTCTTTTTCTTTTTAGCAGCAACCCACAGCTCTATAGGTCACTCTGTCGGTGGGTGGGTTGGTCGGTCGGTCCACAAAGCTTTTCGTGAATAACTCAAAAAGTCCTTGACCAAAATTGCTCAAAATTTGCATACTGCAACTAGAGACCATGAGTAACCATACCAGAAAGAATGCCCATGATTCATCCATAGGTGGCGCTATACTAACCGATTCAAATCTTTTTGTGAATAACTCAAAAAGTCCTTGACCAAAAATGCTCAAAATTTACATGCTGCAATGAGAGACCACAAATAACTATGCCAGAAAGAACAACCATGATTCATCCATTAATGGCGTGGTAGTAGCAAATTTGGCCGCAGCTATTTGCGCTTGTTTTCTCACAATTTGGTATAGCAGAGTATTCAGGTTTGAAACAGAAACACGGGCTATGCACTAGCCCAGACAGCATGCTAGCGTTATTAGCATGTTAGCATTGATTGCTAGCTTTGCCAAACACTGGCTATGCACTAACCTAGCCAGTTAACATAAGCATCGCTAACTTGAGAATACAACTATCATCACCATGTTTATTGTTATACAATAAGCTATGTAGCCAGACCCAGACATAAAACATACATCAAGCCAGTTGACATCTGTCACACTGTGAGCAGCACCTGCAGCATGCCTGGCAAGTCTAGTCTAGCTGTGCTGTGAACGGTCTCGCCAAACTGCAGCAAGATACTGTAGCTAGTGAACTTTGCTGTCTAACCTGTAGCCTTTGGAGCCCTGTGTTCAACTTTTTTTAAATGAAAGAGAGAAATAAAAGCTAGGGACATGTAGGCTACCCTAAAATATTTTTTACTGATTCAGATTTAGATTCAGACAACTTTATTGATCCCATATGCGGCAATTCATTTGTAGCATACTCATCCCAAGCATCAACCACAACAACATACAATTTCCTTATTGTTATGCACAGTCCAGCAAAACAGACCACTAGATCATTGAAGGGCACATTAAATGGCCCAAGTTTAAAAAACATATCAAAATGTAAAAAATATTGTTACATCCATTATTATAAGAATGTGTAGCCTATTATTTTTGTTTTTTGATTGGTGGAGAAAGTATTTTGAGTATTTTAAATACAAAATTACTCCACTCAAAAGTATTTTGTTACAAATTACATTTGCTTTTTATCGGCCTTGTCAAATACAAATTACAAAATACTCAAATGTAATTGAAAAACGTATATTAAATACAAGTAATAGAAATACTGCCTATCCATGCTCTTGGGTAGGAAGGGTGAAGGGGATAGGTGAGGGCCAGACTCAAAGGCCTCTAGTTTCCTGGCGCGGCGCAGGGTGGCGAACCCTGCGCAGAGCTAGTTTTGAGCAGTGCAACCCAAGGCGCGCTCAGTTTGGTAGTTTGGCAGACTGAGGTTTGCTGAGATGGGTGTGGCGGCGCAGCAGGGAGAGGTGTCGACAGATCCAGCTTGGAGCAGTGACAGTTTCGTGCCAAAAGGCTTCGCCAAAGGTGCGCTAAAAGCTCGCCAGCTGAAACCAGGTCTACTGTCAGCGCAGGCGGAGCGCAGACGATGTAAGTGGAAGTTTGGCTGACTGGCGGACAGTGCGCACACATCACCAAAACCTCACAGGCAGGTTTCCAGGATGTCAGGCACATTAACAATACAATAAATACCCACACAAACTACTATTCAATGCAACTATCTGCAATCAGCACAAAATGTATCTCTATATCGACTGTCCTGTCACATCTGATGTCAGATCAAAGTTTGGCACATTTGGCACGCGTAATAGAAACCCAACCTGATTTGATTAACACAGCTGCAAACTTAAAAAGCTGAGTTCACATCCCTCTCAGCCAACCACAAACAGCCACAGCATCAGACAGGGAGTATATATTCAGCATCTGTCATCTTAGAAAAGTCAAAAGATAAGAAACAGAGTTAGACTGCGAGAGAGAAAGAGAGAGCCCGTGGAGGTGTGCTCGCACTTCCGTATATTCGGACACTGCGAGCTTGGACCTCCCGGACCAAAACATCATTTTCCTCCTGGGAGAAGTTTGGCCGTCTGACACTGCTGCTCTCTTCTGCCATAGTGAATTGAGTAAACTCTCATTACACCTTCACGCGGCGCATTTAAGGGCGAGGAGAGGGGCTCATTTGATTGGTGTGATGTGAATCGGCTGTGTGTTAAACCCACTCAACGCCTTCTCTCCTCCCTCTTTCCGACTTGCGCAGGTAGGAGGGACGGAGGTGGGAAAGAGTAGTAGCTGCGCCAGCGCACACGGTGTGCCAAACTTGCAAAATCCGCCTGGCCACACCCAGTTGGCGAAGCTCAGGTTCCAAAAGGTGGCCAAAATCTTTCGAGATTTGAGTCTGGATTTCAAGGCTAAATACGAACGTTAAAGTGATGTAAGCCAGCCTGCAGTTGGTATAACAAGGTCACTTTCTTTTTAACAAGTCTAATTTGCATTGTATTTCCCTTGCCACATATACGCTCAGTAAAGCCTTGACTTCACTGTTGGAACAGTCTGTGTTTTGTGTTGTCTGTAGTTTACATAGCTAACAGTTTATTTTTTTTAAAAGGTGGGGTTTGATCAATCAGTGTACACCTAAGTCACTCAAGGTTCCTCTTTTACTGGGAGAGTTCCTACTCTGACATAGGTGCTAAAAAAGTCCTTGAAAACTATTCGTTCCAACTTCTTGCAGTGCAGGCACAATAAAAACCGGGCCTCTTAAAAAGTTTCTCTGGTTCAAAAATGCTAAAGTAAAAACATTATTAACATTATGCTGTAATGCAGGTGGTGTCAAACTAATTTTAGTCCGGGGACCACATACAGCACAAACTGACAAGTGGGCTGAACCTGTGAAACCTGCTTGACCTTCAGGATGGATATAGTGTGAAATGTCCTTAATTCAGATATTTTAGTTATTGTCTTTTTTTTTTCAAGTTTCAGATTTTCAATGTAGAAGTGTGGGAGTTTTACTTTGAAATATCTCTAAATACTGATGCAGTAAAAATACTTGAGTTTTGTGTCTATACGTTTTCAGACATGTCCTCAACATCAGGAATAATCTTTTTAATTTTTGTTTCCAGCAACCCAAAAAGAATAAAGACATTTCCCTCACAAGTCAGTGGTATTTACTTTTCACAGGTCTTCTGACTATAATCCAATTAATCGTATTTCTATAATGTTGTATGTATTTTATAACACCTTATTTTGAAAACCCAACATCGTCACACATCCTTCCGCTAACTTTGCTAAGTCTGTCATTAGCTCCCCCCAACAGCTCAATCTGGGCTGTTTGAAGGCATTATTCACTGTAGCTCATATTAATTTCAGTATATGGATGCACTAAAGTTGTAGCCTTAGCTAGGGTTGTCTCCCGTCCCTTAAAATATGGAATTTAATTTTAAGATTAAATAGTGTGTCCCGTTTTGAATCAATACGGGACGGGGTTTGTCCTGTATATCCGAGTTGTCTTGAATGCATCATCATCCCGCCAGTGTTCCGTGAAGACCCGCCCTTCTCTGCTCCTGATTTGCCAGTATATGATAAACAATGGCTGAGGCCACACCTCCTCATCGAAAAACGAAAGCAGATGCAGAGGTGTCGGGCTAGACTACTATTATGAGTTGTCCGACAATGCCACCTAGGGTTTAAAGAGTCTAGGGACTCTAGAGGATTAAAGTAAGCACCTTTTTTTTTTTTTTTTTTAATAAAGCCAGGTTCTCAAGGGAGAGCAGTGTAAGGTTCACCAAGGATAAAGACAGCATCAGGCAGACAATAATTTATTTTACATATGCACGAATAAAAGCCGCAAATTGTCCGTTAAAAAAACCAAGGGACTAAATATACTTTTTTAGCAGGTCTGGCACTAAAATGCAAAATAAAAACAGTTAAAACATAGTCAGTGAAACACAATAAAATAGCCTTAGGCTACACCATAAAAGCTAAACAGAGGACCCAGAATGATAAAAAAAAAAAAAAAGTAATAAAATGTATTATTACAAGTCACTCAATGGCTGGGTCAGAACACCGCATAGTCCAATGTCCCTAGGATGGCCACACAGTCCAAATGGTGTCATTTGCTACCAATCCATCCTCTGACTGCTACCCGGCGGTCCAACCGGTCGTCACCCGCCACTGCGACTGTCTCGCGTCACTGCTCCTGAGCGTGGCTTTGTAATCCTACCGGTAGAAGAGACTGGGCAGTGCACGGCTCACAAAACACAGGCATACGTCACAGTTACTACTGTTACTGCCACTGCACTTATCTATAGTGCAGGAAGTCACCGCTAGCTCGGTATTAGCTTTTAGCACAACTGTTGTATCAGAGAACTGCGTTACTCACACGTCCGGGCTGAGGCTCCAGCCCCTGCCCGACAACCGCAGTATCTGGCTGTAGATACAACAGTGGGTCTACTCGTTCCCAGCCCACTCTCCCGACCTGACGAAACACCCTGTCATCCCGCTGCCGCCGCTGCCGTAGCTGTGTCGTCTCATGTCTCTCTCGTGCCCCGGTTTGGCGTCCTCTCCACCTTACAAGCAGCTCTGCTCAGCTTCCGGCTCATGCATTGGTTCCCCTGGCGCCCGCCCTCAGCTGCAGATTCGCTGCCACCTGCTGTCCATCGTTCTTTTCAATCAAGCAATTACCTTATTAAGTCCACTGAGGTGTGCACTACGGCAGGAAAGACACTACATAAAAAGCTACAGTCCAACTCAGTTTAACATACCCAAAATCAAAACACAGCAACTAATAAATATACATGCAAGATATGGGAAAAATTAATTACACATGCAAACATAATGAAGAAACAAACTAATAACAAATATATATGCAACAAATAATCAAATAAAATACTCTGCCATGCGACAGAGGTACAGAAAAGAGTGGGAAAACTCAAACCCTTGGCTTGACAGTGTAAATAATTTCATATATTGTTATTTGCACACCCAGAGTTTATTTTGTGGTTCTTTCATTTGGTCTTATAATATCAATATGAAAAGTAATGCATGGTGGCACAAGGAGCATAACTATCTTGAGATTATTTTTTTTTAAAAAAAGATTATTCCTTTGTAGAAGTCCATCTTTTCTCCTGCACTATGTTTTATTTTTCAAATTGATGTTTTACATGTCAAAGCAGTTGTTTAATTTACAGTTAATAAGTTATGAGAGTATGACATCTATGGTACTTGAAGTAAATAGAGATGAAACAGTGTAATGTGTGTCTCTTACATTATTGTTATAGCTGCCTTTCTACTACAGTTTTGTGCTTACATATTTTATTTAGAGTCCTTTTTTAAGTCTTTCTCACCACTGCCACACCACAGGGCCTGTCGGGGTCATCGGCCCGAGGAGTGCTACGGGGGCCGTCCTTTATTTTGCTTCATAGAAGGTGGCAACCCTAGCCGTAGCTGATGTGACCATGGAGATTAGACTGACTGCTGGCTTGACCCCACTTCATTCTGCTACTTTACTAACTGTTTTGACAGCTGTCAGCAGCAGAATTATATTAGACTTCTAATGAAATGGAATAATTGTTTGAGATATGAAATACAATGAAAAATTGAAAGACATACATACAATGAAATACAATGTAAGCAATGTATTTCATAGTTTGCTACTATAACTGTGAGCACACCGCTTGACTCACTGTCTCAGCTGTGATGCGCACCTCCAAGCCGGTGCTGAGAGTCTCGTAACAATGAGACTGCCTTCATTTCCCATCATGCCTGTCTAGTACTGATCTAGTGTTTATTTTGTAGTTTTAAGTTTTCTGTTAGGCCTATATGCTCCAGAATGCAAATTTGACTTTGTATTAATACAAAATGAACTTCATGGCTTGCTGTTTTTTAGTCCCCTTCCCAAACAGTATGAAAAAAGTATGGTGGTCATTTGACATCTGTTAAAATATACCAGATAGTACTCAGTTAATAGAGATAGGAGATACTGTATATGTTATGGACTGCCATGTTAGTTTTCCACACACTAACTGACTGCTGATATGAGACTTGATACATGAATGAGAAATGGTAGAGTGACATAGCTACCAGAGTAGCTAAAACTGTGAGCAGTTTTGCCAACCACTTGGCATGTCAAAGCTGTGGTAGCAGACAGTAAAGGACCTAGCACATTCAGCGCCCTGGTCAGACTTATAATATCTATATTATAACTAAGTAAACAAACAATAGTAGTGCACCACATGACAATGATAGTATATGCACATTTCATTTTCTTCTTTATTTTTTTCTCATTCAAATCTCTCCACATACTCTCCGCTCCATCATACCCACCAGTGCACTAGCATGCTCTGACAGTGACAATCACTCACTGAGGAGCATATTAAGGTAATCTGCACAGAGTACTGCAGTGATGACATTTATCTGTAGGCAGACACAGAAATTAGCATCACCCTGGTTTAAAAAAAAACCAAAAAGCCTATGCGATTTTCCATTGGATTTTGGATTATTGCAAAATATAACCTCTGAGCCAGACAAATGTTTATGTTACTTAAATGTTTTGTTCAGCAAGATAATCCTCACAGATGAACACAGTTTTTATGATTTTTGAAGCATAAATGCATTTGCCAAAAGTAAAAAGGCTATAAAAGAACTATGCCACAGTCACACGACTTGATGTCTCCACCACAGCATGGCTGTAAAGCTGTGTTTGTCTTCTTTAAGACACATAAAAGCTTCAAAATTCACAGTGGGGTATTTACTATTCTACGTATTTTATGTTGTAAAACAAGTTGTGAATGTCTCTTAACCTTGTGTTAACCACAGATAAGCTTTGCTCATGT
This sequence comes from Epinephelus lanceolatus, assembly GCF_041903045.1. Taxonomy (NCBI): domain Eukaryota; kingdom Metazoa; phylum Chordata; class Actinopteri; order Perciformes; family Serranidae; genus Epinephelus; species Epinephelus lanceolatus. The sequence goes on from NC_135746.1 coordinate 45,137,184, forward strand.
TTTTCATCCCTTTCAAATGAACAGGATTTGATGTGGAAATGTCAGTCGAATTAGACAAGGAATACACAGCAGAATTGAATGATGCAACAAGTGCAACATACAAGGATCTTGAAAGAAGGATTAATGCAGTGGTAAGTATGCTTATAACATCATATCCACATGTAACTTATATTTTGAGTTCTTCATGTTGCAAAGCAAATAATAATAATCATCTTCTCTGTCCCACAGTTAGAGAAGCAGTATGAAGGACTCACAGGGTTTATCGATGTTTCTGTGAGCAGATTCAGGTATGGTAATTCTGCCACTTAAAACATTTGCAGGCAGGAATGTGTACACCTTTTACACCACAACTCTGGCTTCTGTGTTTATCTTACAGAGAAGGAAGCATAATCACAGACTTTGTTGTTGAGACAACTGAAGTTATTGCGGATGAAGTGGCTGAAGCAAATGGAAAACTCCGTGAAGCAATGCAGCCCATTGCCACTGTCATTGGCCCAGTTACTGCATCATACAACAGTAAGTTCAAACAATAATAGGTCAAAACCTAGTTCATAGCTGGACCGTGCATTAAAGGAGGACTATTAATTTGAAACAGTAAGTGATAAACTCAGTCATGGACTTATGCCATAACTTTTCATTGACAGAGCTGGCCCTGTTGTTATAGTCCAGCACAAAATTTCATGTAGACTTAAGTACATGTTAAAATGAAGAACAGTACACTTGGACATAGCAAAAGGGAGCTGCTTTCTCTGGTGATAAACCCACTGATCAGCTATTTTTTGCTCAGTTTAACACAACCCTCCCCCCCTAGGGATGTACGTCCCCACGTAACTGGTGGAGGCTGTGCAGGCTTCGGCCACTATTGGAGCCAAGTTCCACCTATAGCAACAATTTGAAAAATGTCCGGTGGGTGCTGATTACCAAAAGAAGAATTTTGTAATTGTGGTGGCACCCGTTTTGACAGTGTAACATGTAATATGAACTTAAGTTTCCATCATCGTGTTATTTCCACTCTTTCCTCTGTGGTGGCACCCATTCTATGGTTCTGACCGGCTAATAAGGTTTAAATAAATTCAAGGTTTATGTCATACTGTTCCTCAAACAAATTGATGAGGTGATCCTCTTTTTCCTCTGTCCAAAACTGTCATTTCAACCGTGACTGACTAGTTAGCTAGTTGGCTTGCTAATTCCACCATGCTTGAGCACTAACGTTACAGTTGTTACAGAAGATAAGCCAAACAAAGTTGTCACTCATCTGAATATAGCAGCATGCTTTCCTACGTTGTGGCAAGAGTGTTTTGATGAAGCACTAAGTTGTCAAGTTTTACTCATGTAGCAGCTGGCTAATTAGCTATCTTGCTTGCTGATTCCACCATGCTATTATGCTACACTGGTTTAAGAGTGGAATACACTGTACACGGCTCTGTCACCTTGTCAGCACCAATTTAGTTTGAAGGAACAATGATGAATGGGGAAACACTAACACTTACATCATCACATCACAACCATTCATTCATTCATTTTTTATAACCACTTGATACTCTTGAGGGTTGCAGGGGGGGCTGGAGCCTATCCCAGCTGACATTGGGCAAAGGCAGGGTACACCCTGGACAGGTCGCCAGACTATCGCAGGGCACATCACAACCAATGATGTAATTTATCAGCCACTCAGCCACTCAGCGATGGACAGATTTTTGTGTTTATAGGGATGGCCTTACATTCGTTGGTCCAGCCAAAAATACAGTAAATAATTACTTATTGTTCCACTTGACCAAATTCCAAAGTGATCTCTTTGACTTTGTTCACAGGTACAACTACAATCAGCTTTCCAAGCCTTACTTATACTGGAAACACCATGTTGCTGACGTGTGGGCCTCCTGAAAACGTTAATGTAGGACTAATCTCTGGTTCTGTGTGGAAATTTCAAGGGAGGGAAATTAAAGAGAGTGGAAGGCTTGAAGTAACTACTTCTAGCATGAAGTCTGTGCTTACAGTTAAGAATGTCATCCTTGCTGATATTGGTAAGTCAAAGATAGCTGAGTTTGTTAACTAATAAGAAATCAGTAACTATGAAATCAGTATAAATTTGAGCAACGTAGTAGTTCCCCAAGTATACACCATATAAGGCATATACATTCCCTGATACTGTGTAGTGAGATCAGATATCATAAATTAGAACTGTATTAATTTTATGTTTCATCAGAATATTGTGAAAGAAAATTAATGTTGTCTTTTCCCAACCTGTTCTCATTCCAAAATCGTCAAACACTGACACTTGGTAAGTGATTTTGGTGCCAGACACCCACAAAAAAAAAGGCATCCTTTTGCAGTGGGCCAGGAGCTGAAATTCAGGAAATTCAGTCTGCAAATCTACACAGCATTTCAGTAAACTAGGAGAAGGGCAATTAGCTTGATCTAACTTACTGATACTAATAGAGAGTTCCTGCAGTTTGGAATTATGGGTTTTAGTTAAATGTGCAGAGTAGGAAATGATTTGACCCCAAAGGCATGCATATAATGATTCCCACAACAAAGAACAGGAGACAGGCTCTGTCTCATTCTGATTAATAGTGATTAAGTCATCAATTGAGGCTGCAATTGAATTTATAATTCGACAGAAACAAAGTGTTGAACCTCCATAATGCTGAGTGTAGGGGTTGTGGAGCTTACTGAATATCTAAAGAAAGAGGGCCATGGTCAGAAATAAAAATAGGATGGTATTTAACAGTCAACACTTTGGAAATTAATTTGGCATCAATGAAAAATAGTCAATCTCAGAAAATCTCATATACATATCTGAGAAAAGAAGGAATATTCTGTAGCATGGGGGTTACAGAATCTCCAGGGATCAATGAAACCGTTCTTAGACATGAAATCATAAATTGATCTTGACATCAATGAGGAGGTCAGATTTTGGGGATTGGAGCGGTCCAGACTGGGATCAATTACACAATTTATGTTCCTTCCAGATATAAGAAAGTTATTATTTAATGATGGTAGACATTCAAACATCTTAGTACAGAAGTGTCAGTCATCGAAATATAAATGAATAAAACAGGAACCTGAAAAATTGTACCTGAAACGATTAAATATTTGCTATTTTTATGAGATACTTTTAGAGGTTGAGAACTGTACTGATTCACCAATTACGATAGCAACCCCTCTGGCTTTAGAAATGAAATTTGAGTGAAACATAGGGACATTTTAATCTGGCCTGGTCTTTGATGCGCATATGGGTTCCCTGCAGAAACACTAGGCCAGCTTTAAGACGTTTCAACTGAGCAAATACCCTCAATTTCTTAAAAGGGCTCCCCATACCTATAATTTTCTAGCTAACAAACCTCATGGTGGAGCCACCTTGTGGAATCCCTGATATTAGTGGCCATCTGTTGAGTAGTTGAATATAACAAGAGAATGAAACCTGGGAGTCAAATCCTCAACAGGCATGTTTTTGACTTAGTGATACTATTTGAGCTTTGTGGGCTCCTGCAAACTTAACAAAGATAAAACAACAAGGCACAAAACAAATCCACTTCAACATCAACATCACATAACTTGGTGTGTGGAAAAAAAGAGTTAGTAGTAATCTATTAACTCAATTCATCTTTTCTCTGTTCTTTTACTTTTACTAATAAATTCCCTGGCATCTTCTGGTGATTTAAACTGCTTTTTTTTTTTTGACACCATCGTGTAACATGGAGGTGGCCGGGTGTAGCAGGCTGAATCGTATCCCTGTAATCTTATGGAGCTGGTGGCAAATGTCACTGAATGCCGCTTGGGCCCAGGCCGTCTTTGTAGTGTGATCAGGGAAGATAGAGATGACCATATCTCCCAACTTCACCTGTTTCTGGGCTCTGGCACATGGCAAAATGTCAACACAGACCATATGATAATACAGTCGGGCGATTATGGGGTGAGGACACTCACCAGGTTTCGGCTTCGGCTGGAGAGTGCGATGGGCACGTTCCAAGAGGGGCGCCTTCTCAGGTTTAAGCGCCTCCTTGAGCAAAGTGGAGATAGCCGCTGCAGTGGGAGAGCTGAAAGAGTCCTCAGGAATAACGCTATTTTTATATATCTCGCCTCCTCACCTCTTCAGACTGTTAGTGTGCTGCTGCTGCTATGCTAAGGATTACCCTGTGGGTGGTCTTGGGGTGGACATCACATCTCCTTTCCTGGACGTTCGGCCCTTGGTTGTAAGCTAACGATCGCTTTGTGCTACCATTCCCTGACCAGACCATGCCACCACTGTACTCCGCCACAGAACTTTGAAACTAAGACAACTACCAGCATCTGATCTTCATGAACTTTCTCATGAAAGCTGCAATACATCGCAAAAGCCATTCTCCACACAGAGGCTCTGGCCGTGTGTTTACATATAACTTCACGTCCCCTAACTCCGTTCCATCCCTGTGGTCCTGGAGCACCCCAACTTCCTCATTACGTTCTCACAAGCTATCACGAAGCAACATCACCTGAAACTGGCCTTGCTTAACACTAGCTTACTTAACAATAAAAGCCTTATTCTGAGTGAATTTATGGACTGGACTATTTCTCACTCAAGCCCTGATCACACAGGATGCATTTTGCAGGTTGCAAAATGCAAGGTGCGGGGCACTGCCTTTTTTTGTTTGTTTGTTTGTTTTTTGTTTTTTTTTCCAACCGAATGCCACTAGTAAAATCAAATCCTGCTGCCTCTTTTTGTTGTTGCCAAGCAACCACCCCATCACCTCCTAATATTACCATGTCATCAATGTACTGTTTATTTATTTATTTTACAGTTATTAGCATCTAGTCCCAATTTTTTTTAGGCAGAGGGTGCTTTCTCTAGCCCTGGTTGAGGGTTAAGGGTTTCAGTTAATAGTTTGTTGGCTGCAAGAAAAACCGAGATCTGTGTGGGTACACAAGACCCTAAAAAAAGAGGGTGGATCACAGAGAGTACCACCAGTTCGTTCAGGAACTTTGCCTTGATGATGGCCGTATACAGGGATATTTTAGGATGACTCAGGGGCAGTTTGACAACCTGCTGTCTATCATCAGGCTGTATATACTGCACTGCATGTCATGTAATTATTCATGGAAGTTTACGCGAGTTCTGGTCAGTATTGTTGTCATTGTTGTCATATTTTGGCTTTTATTTATCATTTATTATTTATTGTTTGTTTTACAGTATTGTTGTTTGTGTAGATTGTTTTATATAGTTTACTTGATTTTTTTTCCTTCTTGCACCATCAGAGGCAGCTGTTTTAATTTCGTCATACACATGTTGAATGATGACAATAAAGGTCTTTCTATTCTATTCTATAGCTCTAGGTATCCAGCAACCACTACCACCAATTTCTCCTCCGTTGTTTGCCAGCTGTAAACTTGTTGTCATGACCACCACAGAAGGCCCACCTCTCAAATCATCCAATTGGACAATGACAAAAAGGCAGAGATAACATGAGGCATTTTTCTGCTCGGAGCTCTAAATTTTTTCAACTCGAGGCATTCAGAGTGCTCCAGGCGCTTAGAGCACAGAAATGCAAGGCGGTCTCAATGCAAAAACCGCGAGCAAAAAGCAGACCCCAGCTGCTAAAATGCATCCTGTGTGATCAGGGCCTCAATTAGACCACACCTGCAGGATGCGCATACATTGATCAATCTCGCCTTGAGGGGCAGGGTGGTGGTGTTGTTGCTGTTTATAGAAAGGACTTAAAAACAACCACCATCCCCATTCCTCCCGCTAATTCATTTGAACACGTCGCCCTCAAAATTCCTGGTCCTACTCCATTAGTCACAGCCATTATCTACTGCCCCCCAATCAAAACTCCTCTTTTCTATCAGACCTCTCTAATTGTCTGACCCAGCTTACGTGCCATCTCACCTTCCATTCTCCTCTGTGATTTTAATTTACACATTGATGACACTGACTGTAAATCTGCCATCGATTTCCTGGAAGTGCTGCAATCTCTCAACTTCATACAACATGTCAATGTCCCCACTCACAGCTGCAGTCACATCTTGGACATAGTTTGCTACACTGGTCTTACAATACATCACCTTTCCAGCCTCAACCTTCATATATCTGACCACTTCGCAACCATCTTGGACACTGACATCCCTATCCCTATACCAAAAGAAAAACGCAAAATATCTTTTAGAAATCTGAAATCCATGTCCCCCTCAGCTTTCTTAGCCTCTCTTGCCAGTGTCTGCCTCTACTCCCCCACTGTCTGGTCATCCCTCTGACCTGACACCTGAACTCCACCAAATGAAATGCCGTAAGCACCATCAGCTCGAAAGACTCTTCAAGAAAAACAGTTTAACAGTACATCTCCAAATCTATACAGACTATCTTCAGCAATACAAAACTGCTCTCACTACAGCCCGGTCCACCTCCTACTCACAGCTCATGTACTCTGGCTCCACCAATCCCAAGGCTCTCTTTCCACCATAAACAAACTTCTCAAACCCTGTGACAACACCTCCACATTCTTCACAGTTAACATGTGTAGCACCTTCCTCTGATTCGTCCAGAAAAAAAAATTGACTCCACCTACAGCAGTCTGTCCACTGCCCCCTTCACTACTCAGCCTCTGACTCTCCCCTTTCTGTCAAAAATACTGGAACGTGCTCTTGCCTCGCCCACCTCTCCTCCAATGACCTTTTTGATTTCTATCTGGCTTCCACAGCACTGAAACCAGCTAAAACTGAGCTGGGAAAAATCTGACATCGGTCCCAAATCTCTCACAAAAACCTCTCACAACTTCTGCCTCACCACTGACAATTCCACTCTGCATTCCTCCCTGCACACCCGCAACCACCTGTTATTTTTGCACAACCGCTCTTTCGAAAAACATGTCAATCAAATCACCAGTACTGCCTTCTTCCACCAAAAAAAAAAAAACATAGGTCATCTCCGCCCATCACTCCATCCATGCCTTCATCATATCCAGAATTGACTACTGCAGCAGCATTTATTATGGTACACCATTCAAGCTCCAATACATCCAGAACTCTGCTGGTCCCTCTGCTCACCCATTCCCGCTACTGCAGTCACATCACCCATGTCCTTTAGAACCTCCACTTCCTGTCCCACAACACATCCAATTCAAAACCCCTCTCCTCACTTACAAAGCCCTTCATAACCAGGCCCCCTCCTACCTCACTGGCCTACTGCACTGACACACTCCTTCCCGCAATCTCCGCTCCTCTGATGCCAATCTCCTGACTCCACCACTCAAGACCAAGCACTGGACCTGGGGCAACAGAGCCTTCTCCATAGCTGCCCCCTCCCTTTGGAACACAAGACTGCACTGACCTTTCCTGGTTCAAATGACTCATCAAAACTCATCTTTTCAAAATGGCTTTTAATATGTGCATGATGTTGTGTGTATTTTATTGTAGTCTATTTTATGATCGTTTTTAACTAATGTGAAACTAAAAAGCCATGAAAAGCACTCTATAAATATATTATTATTATTATTATTAGTGTATCAAAATATTTAGTCACAGCTGTGACTAAATATTGAAATACGAAATATGAAAATATGAAAGTGAAATATGTAATGCATGTTGGCAATTTTATTTTTTCTTTATTTTACAGGATAACACTGCAGTCATTAATACTTGTTTCTTTTAATCACAGGACATTATGAATGTACTCTGATGGGTGGAGTCATAAATTTCCACCAAAATGGAGATATAACAAGAAATGAAATCAGACCAGCTCCCATTGTACGACTACAGAGTAGAGTTAATGTTAAATGTGACGGGACAGAGGAACAAAAACCACTTCAGTGTTGCGTACAGTACCCCTATAAGGTCAGGTGGTTTTTAGACTCAACTGATTTACCCTTAGGTAAGTGGAAACTCCTCAGGATGACCACACTGAAAAACCAGACACAGCTATTAACAGTTTCTTAATAACAGCATTATTAAATGTTTACAGATGTCACTGTCACTACTAATAATGGAGAAACCTACTGCATCACGCATGATTACCAGCTACAGAGCTGCAGCGAGTCACAGTCAATACAGTTTACTTGTAAAGTAGATGACCCTGAGGGTTATGAAAAGACGACAAATATGATCATTTTCAGAGAGGGTAAGAGCAATATTTGAAGTGTGACAGCACTGTTCATTTGCTATTTTTTACCATCTTTTGTGTAATATTAATTGATTATTTAATTCTTAAGAATTTAAATGTAAGGATCCACCATATGGGACTGGACGAGTGAACGACATATCAACCATAGGATGTGACAATGGTCAAGAGGGGAGCAGGACTGCTGTCTGTCAGGAAACAGGAGAGTGGAACATTTTGGAGGACACCTGCATCATAACACAAATCAAGGAATTATTAATTGATTCAGAGGTAGGTGATCAGCTGATACACAGTTTCGGTGCTAAATTTAAGCGTTTTTTTTTTACCACTCCAGAATGAATGGAAATGGTAGTGTCATAGTGATGTCCATTTTGTCTGGGTTTGTGAATCCACAAGAGTCTCAGCTTTCCAGTCATACCTAATTTATGCAATTTCATGACTGTTAAGTGACCTTGGGCAACAACCCAACTTGTCAAATACCACTGCTTTTGTTGGTAGATGTTATCGTTAGATATGGATGGAGAGAGTCATAGTTTAAGGCTGTATGATACACTGGGCTGCGTCACTTTGTAGCACCACCTGTAGAATAAAGACAGACATCCAAAACAGACACAGGAAGGTACACAGCGTGTTATATTTTGATGTTTAGGTTCACTGGGATGAGAATGGGTTGTGTGTGATGTGCAGCTCTGATATGCACTGTACTGAGCTGCAGGTATCATTTTAATTATTATTTTATGATACAATATTCATGTAAATTATACAACCTACAATGCACACTTTAAAATAATTAAGCAGTTTGGATATATTTTACAGCCAAATATTTCTGCACCAAGAAAACGTTGTTATATATATATATATATATATATATACAGTACAGGCCAAAAGTTTGGACACACCTTCTCATTCAATGCGTTTTCTTTATTTTCATGACTATTTACATTGTAGATTCTCACTGAAGGCATCAAAACAATGAATGAACACATGTGGAGTTATGTACTTAACAAAAAAAGGTGAAATAACTGAAAACATGTTTTATATTCTAGTTTCTTCAAAATAGCCACCTTTTGCTCTGATTACTGCTTTGCACACTCTTGGCATTCTCTCGATGAGCTTCAAGAAGTAGTCACCTGAAATGGTTTCCACTTCACAGGTGTGCCTTATCAGGGTTAATTAGTGGAATTTCTTGCTTTATCAATGGGGTTGGGACCATCAGTTGTGTTGTGCAGAAGTCAGGTTAATACACAGCCGACAGCCCTATTGGACAACTGTTAAAATTCATATTATGGCAAGAACCAATCAGCTAACTAAAGAAAAACGAGTGGCCATCATTACTTTAAGAAATGAAGGTCAGTCAGTCCGGAAAATTGCAAAAACTTTAAATGTGTCCCCAAGTGGAGTCGCAAAAACCATCAAGCGCTACAACGAAACTGGCACACATGAGGACCGACCCAGGAAAGGAAGACCAAGAGTCACCTCTGCTTCTGAGGATAAGTTCATCCGAGTCACCAGCCTCAGAAATCGCAAGTTAACAGCAGCTCAGATCAGAGACCAGATGAATGCCACACAGAGTTCTAGCAGCAGACCCATCTCTAGAACAACTGTTAAGAGGAGACTGCGCCAATCAGGCCTTCATGGTCAAATAGCTGCTAGGAAACCACTGCTAAGGAGAGGCAACAAGCAGAAGAGATTTGTTTGGGCCAAGAAACACAAGGAATGGACATTAGACCAGTGGAAATCTGTGCTTTGGTCTGATGAGTCCAAATTTGAGATCTTTGGTTCCAACCGCCGTGTCTTTGTGAGACGCAGAAAAGGTGAACGGATGGATTCCACATGCCTGGTTCCCACTGTGAAGCATGGAGGAGGAGGTGTGATGGTGTGGGGGTGTTTTGCTGGTGACACTGTCGGGGATTTATTCAAAATTGAAGGCACACTGAACCAGCATGGCTACCACAGCATCCTGCAGCGACATGCCATCCCATCCGGTTTGCGTTTAGTTGGACGATCATTTCTTTTTCAACAGGACAATGACCCCAAACACACCTCCAGGCTGTGTAAGGGCTATTTGACCAAGAAGGAGAGTGATGGAGTGCTGCGGCAGATGACCTGGCCTCCACAGTCACCGGACCTGAACCCAATCAAGATGGTTTGGGGTGAGCTGGACCGCAGAGTGAAGGCAAAGGGGCCAACAAGTGCTAAACACCTCTGGGAACTCCTTCAAGACTGTTGGAAAACCATTTCAGGTGACTACCTCTTGAAGCTCATCGAGAGAATGCCAAGAGTGTGCAAAGCAGTAATTAGAGCAAAGGGTGGCTATTTTGAAGAAACTAGAATATAAAACATGTTTTCAGTTATTTCACCTTTTTTTGTTAAGTACATAACTCCACATGTGTTCATTCATAGTTTTGATGCCTTCAGTGAGAATCTACAATGTAAATAGTCATGAAAATACAGAAAACGCATTGAATGAGAAGGTGTGTCCAAACTTTTGGCCTGTACTGTATATATATGTATGTATATATGTATGTATACATATATATATATATATACATATATACAGTACAGGCCAAAAGTTTGGCCAAAAGTTTGGACACACCTTCTCATTCAATGCATTTTCTTTATTTTCATGACTATTTACATTGTAGATTCTCACTGAAGGCATCAAAACTATGAATGAACACATGTGGAGTTATGTACTTAACAAAAAAAGGTGAAATAACTGAAAACATGTTTTATATTCTAGTTTCTTCAAAATAGCCACCCTTTGCTCTGATTACTGCTTTGCACACTCTTGGCATTCTCTCCATGAGCTTCAAGAGGTAGTCACCTGAAATGGTTTCCACTTCACAGGTGTGCCTTATCAGGGTTAATTAGTGGAATTTCTTGCTTTATCAATGGGGTTGGGACCATCAGTTGTGTTGTGCAGAAGTCAGGTTAATACACAGCCGACAGCCCTATTGGACAACTGTTAAAATTCATATTATGGCAAGAACCAATCAGCTAACTAAAGAAAAACAAGTGGCCATCATTACTTTAAGAAATGAAGGTCAGTCAGTTCGGAAAATTGCAAAAACTTTAAATGTGTCCCAAAGTGGAGTCGCAAAAACCATCAAGCGCTACAACGAAACTGGCACACATGAGGACTGACCCAGGAAAGGAAGACCAAGAGTCACCTCTGTCTGAGGATAAGTTCATCCGAGTCACCAGCCTCAGAAATCGCAAGTTAACAGCAGCTCAGATCAGAGACCAGATGAATACCACACAGAGTTCTAGCAGCAGACCCATCTCTAGAACAACTGTTAAGAGGAGACTGCGCGAATCAGACCTTCATGGTCAAATAGCTGCTAGGAAACCACTGCTAAGGAGAGGCAACAAGCAGAAGAGATTTGTTTGGGCCAAGAAACACAAGGAATGGACATTAGACCAGTGGAAATCTGTGCTTTGGTCTGATGAGTCCAAATTTGAGATCTTTGGTTCCAACCGCTGTGTCTTTGTGAGATGCAGAAAAGGTGAACGGATGGATTCCACATGCCTGGTTCCCACTGTGAAGCATGGAGGAGGAGGTGTGATGGTGTGGGGGTGTTTTGCTGGTGACACTGTTGGGGATTTATTCAAAATTGAAGGCACACTGAACCAGCATGGCTACCACAGCATCCTGCAGCGACATGCCATCCCATCCGGTTTGCGTTTAGTTGGACAATCATTTATTTTTCAACAGGACAATGACCCCAAACACACCTCCAGGCTGTGTAAGGGCTATTTGACCAAGAAGGAGAGTGATGGAGTGCTGCGGCAGATGACCTGGCCTCCACAGTCACCGGACCTGAACCCAATCGAGATGGTTTGGGGTGAGCTGGACCGCAGAGTGAAGGCAAAGGGGCCAACAAGTGCTAAACACCTCTGGGAACTCCTTCAAGACTGTTGGAAAACCATTTCAGGTGACTACCTCTTGAAGCTCATGGAGAGAATGCCAAGAGTGTGCAAAGCAGTAATCAGAGCAAAGGGTGGCTATTTTGAAGAAACTAGAATATAAAACATGTTTTCAGTTATTTCACCTTTTTTTGTTAAGTACATAACTCCACATGTGTTCATTCATAGTTTTGATGCCTTCAGTGAGAATCTACAATGTAAATAGTCATGAAAATAAAGAAAACGCATTGAATGAGAAGGTGTGTCCAAACTTTTGGCCTGTACTGTATATATATGTTCAGACAGGCAGACTTTTTGTGAATTTGATAGTATGATTGCTTTATTGAAAGTACAGTAGTACCATTGCCAATAGTGGGATAGTTAGTGGGCTAAAACTTTACATTAGTAGTTGAGGTAGCACATTGAAGGCAGATAGTTAAAGTGTTTATATGTTGTATTGACTTAAAAGTGGGGTGCACTGGTAGTTCACATGGGAAAAGAATATACTAATACTGTCATTTGGAAAGAGTAGCATTGTCATCTTCTACCTATGCCAATCCTTAATGCCTATGTGCAGTTTCACATAGATTGACCATGTCAGTGAATAGAAAAATGTGGGACAGACAGAATGACTGACTGACAGAATGACACACTGACAGTTTCCGTGATTATGTACAGCATACCATACCATACCATGAGTTAGTCATACCAAAAATTATAAGAAAAAAAAAAAAAAACAAGCATTCGGCCACAGGGGCAGCCACAGTGATCAGTCGCATTTTAGGCATTTTTAAGCATTTTTCTGTTGTTATAGCACCACCCAGTTGCCAATTAGAGTTAAATTTCTCCAGTCATCTTGTGGCGTCCTGTTCTACATATCTCCCAAGTTTAGTAAAAATCGATATGGCGGTTAGGCCTAGATAAGAAATTAGCTCTCTAGCGCCCCCATTTTGTTTGATCGGGTCAATAATGGAGGGGTCCCCTCAGATTATGTGTGGTCATATGCCTACAAAGTTGCATGGTGATCGGTGAAACCCTTGAGATGTTATACACCTTTATGTGATGAGCCACGCCCTCCGCAATATTCATTGCTTTATAGAAGCTCAGTTTTAGTAATTTTTCCAACTTTTGCCAAGAGGGAACTTTAGATATTGGTCCCTTATGAAACCGAGTTTCATGCAGATCGGTCAAACTTCCTAAGAAGAGATCGATTTTAAGTGTTTTTCAAAAAATTCAAAATGGCAGAAAATCTGTATAACCGGAAGTTATGGGTTCTTGAGGCAAATTTGTTCCTCATGAGGAGAGGCATCTCTGTGCTAAGTTTCATGTCTGTACGACATACGGGGCATGAGATATGCCCATTCAAAGTTTGCAATTTCAGTCAGTTGCTATAGCACCGCCCTTTGGCCAACTGATGTAATATTGCTTCATTCGCATCCTCCCATTACCCTCTACCACTGTGCTAAATTTCACATAGATTGACCGAGTCAGTGAGGAGAAAAACGTAGAACAGACACACAGACACACACACACACACACACACACACACCCACAGAGTTTTCGTCATTATATAGTAAGATAGTAAGATAAGATATATAAATTTATTTAAACAAAACAAATACAAATTACACAACAACACAATATACAACATATAAAAAAAACAACTTAACTTTTTTAATTGAAAATACTGTGACATGGAATCTTTAACAGCTTCATAAATTAGATCATACATTTGTACCGCCACATTTTGTTTTCACAATTAGGAAATGCACACTTACAAACCATTTTACTTTGCCAAACTGATCTCCGACTTGTTGCCTGTAATCTCCGGTAATGCCCTCCACCTGGAGTAGTATCCAGCTGGGCTTTATCTAGAGCTGCTTGTTCTCACGAGATTTCAGGCATGGTATGAGATTGCTGCTTGTTCTCACTCGGCCGCACTTTGGAAAGCAGAGTTAAATGGTAAACAAACACAGCAGCACACGGTTAAGGTAAGACAACACGTTTACATGTTGTTTTCTATATGTTCTGACATTTATCCTAACAATATGAGGCGGTCTTTGTGGAAAAAAGCTTGTTTAGTGGACTAACTTTGCACTTGAAAAGTATGCCATTTCACTTACGTTTTAACAGGTCTGACGCTACTAGGTGCGCCCCGGCTGTATCTAGGCTAACGGCTAACATGCTAACTATTATTTCTTAGGGGTGTCAAATTATCGCGTTAATTGCGAATAATTAATTACAGCCATATTTAACACGCTATGTTTTTTGATCACGTTAATCTCATTTTTAATCTCTAACTTTACTGTTTCTGTATGCCACAGAGTTGCCGTTTATAAAATCCGTCTGTAGGCGTACGATTGGGCTTCTTTGTGCTTGAGTTGTGGGAGAGCTGCAGCGCTACAGAGCAGAGCCCAGCATCAGCACTGATGACTGTCCCCTGCAGGGGCGGTCTGCTCACTCAGGAGCCTATGAAAAGCTGTCTGCCCTAGCACGCAAGTATCTGACCTCCCCGGCAACCCGGTAATTTTCGGGATAATCAGGGCAGGATTCAGGATTCTGGACAATTGCTTGGATTTCGGGACTGTGCCGTGTCGGAGGTCAGATACTTGCGTGCTAGGGCAGACAGCTTGTCACAGGACTATGCCAGTCCCGAAATACAAACAGCACCTGATTGTCCCGAAAATTACACTACAGCAGAGTCTGGAGTAGTTATTGCCCGATAAAACATTAAAAACTGATCATAGTGGTTTAGTTGTCATGCAGCTCCCACCGGCTGCACATTGGCTGCAGCAGTTCCTACATGAATTATGGGTGTTGTAGTTTGAAGAAGAGAAGACAGTGCAAATTGCACCCGCAAGGACAGGGAAAGCGCAGGCAGCCATGAGAAGGAATGATTTGCACGTTGCAGTGTAGCCTCTTGTTCTAACTGTTCAAAACTGTTCTATAAACTGATACAGCTGTAACGAATGTACCAGGTGTCTTTTATTTTGTTAGCTTTTATTTTTTATTAAGTTTAAAGGACAAGTGCACTTACATTGATCACTTCCATGAAATAAAACGAAAAATTGGAAAAGAGGAAAATAATTTAGAAAATTGTTAAAATAAAATTAGGGAACTGATCACAGATGTATTGTTTCTGTGTGTTTTTACATCTATTGTTCATCTACAGCTATGCTTTTAATGAAGTTGAGATGTCATGACAGTATTTTCATCTAATTGTACTGCACAACAGTTAGAATAAAGTTTTTGTATTTGTATGATTGCATTTGTGTTTATTATATACCTGTTTAAGTATAGCAAGTATAATGAATATAATGTAGGAATCGATAAGAGGAATCGGCAAGGAATCGGACCGTTAAGAAGGAATCTGTAAGGAATTGGAATCGTTAAAATCCTAACGAGTCCCAACCCTAGAGGTGCAGCAGCTCTCCTTGGGATTTGCTGGAGATGGAGACGGGGCAAGCGTGCAGGAACACTGGTGAGGCTATGGCAGTGGGGATTACATGCTCCGCTCCCGTCTATACACTTGGCGAATGTCGGCTCTCTGGAAAATAAGATGGACGAGTTGCTGCTGCTCCCTCATAAAAACTCAGACTTAAGCAAATCTGCTGCCCTGTGTTTCACTGAAACCTGGCTCAGTGAACATATCCCGGACAGCGCATTATGGCTGCTGGGATTCCAACTTTTCCGAGTGGGCCGCATCACGGAGCTCTCGGGGAAAACGAAGAGAGGCGGAACATGCTTCTTCATCCTAAATGAACTGACTGACACTGTGACATTCTACATCAGTTTTTGTGAGGATATGTGTGTGCAGACCAAGATTTTCTGTACATACAACAACAACAAACCCTGGTTCACACCCAAACTCAGGCGGCTGTGCCAGGACAAGGAGGAGGCCTACAGGAGCAAGGATCGGGCCCTGTACAAGCAGGCCAGACACAAGCTGACAAAAGAGATCAGGGTTACCAGAGAGGAACTCCTACACATTGATCAGTCCTGCACTGGAAATTTGTTGCCAGTTTTCAATGACCCAGTGAGTTTTGCAACGATTTTGATAGACTACCCCCCCACTCAGTGGAAAACCTCCAACAAGCAGACAACCTGAAAAGCTTCTACTGCAGGTTTGAAAAGGCCCTTTTCATATGTTCCAACCACACAAAGGGATTACCTGCACCCCCCAGCTCCACCCTTCCCCCTCTCCTCTAGCCCCCCACCTGCATTAAAGGTCTGTGAAGAGGATGTGTGTCGGCTCTTCCAGAGACAGAAGACCAGGAAGGCTCCGGGACCTGACGGTGTGTATCCCTCCTGCCTCAGAGTCAGCTCTGACCAGCTGGCCCCTATCTTAACTCGGATCTTCAACCGATCACTGGAGCTGTGTGAAGTACCCTCCTGCTTCAAACTCTCCACCATTATCCCGGCCCCCAAGAAGCCCTCCATCACAGGATTAAATGACTACAGGCCCGTCGCACTGACATCTGTGGTCATGAAATCCTTTGAAAGACTACTGCTGTGCCACCTGAAGGACATCACAATCCCGCTGCTAATCAATCAATCAATCAATCAATCAATTTTATTTATAAAGCCCAATATCACAAATCACAATTTGCCTCAGAGGGCTTTACAACATACAACATCCCTCTGTTCTAAGGACCCTCACAGCAGATAAGGAAAAACTCCCCCCAAAAAACCCTTTAACGGGGGAAAAAATGGTAGCAACCTCAGGAAGAGCAACTGAGGAGGGATCCCTCTTCCAGGACAGACAGACATGCAACAGATGTTGTACAGAACAGATCAACATGATAAATTAACAGTAATCCGTATGACACAGTGAGATGAAAAGAGAGACAGAGACAGAGAGAGATGCAGGACAGACGGTAATGACAGTAGCTTACAACAGCATTAATGAAAGTAATATTATAATTCTAATTATGGCTATTGTGGTACAATATGTCGAAAGTATATATTAATATCTGATAGTATATATATATATATATATATATATATATATATATATATATATATATATCTGACCATATGAGCGCTGAATTGCAAGTTAGTGTAAATGTAGAAACATGTAAAGAACCTAATCGCAAAATAACACATAATATGGCTTCAAAGCAGACAGAGTTGCAAAGCCATCTAAATCTCTAAGTAAGGCATTCAAAAAGTTGTCAAAAAGAAAATTGTATCATCTGCATATAATTAAATCTTTTATTCTTGTCCATAACTATTGAAAGCTTTAATATTTGTGTTATTTCTAATTTTTAGCGATAATGTCGATTACCAGTAAGAATAAATGTGGGGATAGGGGGCAACCCTGCTTGACTCCCCTAGATCAGGGGTAGGCAACCTGTGGCTCCGGAGCCACATGTGGCTCTTTAGCCCCTGTCAAGTGTCTCCTTGAGCCTTTGAGAAAAGAATTCTATGGAAATTCATTCTATGAATCCAAATGTTGCTGAACCTCGATAGCAATGGCTGGTTAGCTATGGATGCCAAATCCAAAAAAGTAAATTGAATAAAATAGAGAATGTAGTAGTGCGTGGACAGATTTGTTTGCTCTCACTGCCAGCTCTGCAAAATTTAAGTACTAGATAATTATTAATAGTGCCCTGCACAGTGGCCACCTTATGGTAAGACATATTAACAAATGCTTATTTAGATCATAAGTATAAGCTAATTTAGACTTAATAGGCTATTTACCTTGATTATAAGGCTCAAACATGTTTTGCGGCTCCACACAGATTTTTTCAAATTATTTTTGGTCAAAAATGGCTCTTTTAATGGCAAAGGTTGCAGACCCCTGCCCTAGATAATGAAAAACTTTGTGAAAGATAACCATTGTTTAGGATTTTACTTAATTGATTATTAAGTAAAATTAGCACCTTAAAGCAGCTGTGCGGAACTTTTTACCATTAATAAAACTGTCCCTAGTTTGTATCACCCCCCCTTTGAAGATCCGCATATTTATTTGAACCCAACAGTGACAAAAAAGCCTTTCTCTATATGGCTATTTAGCGTAGCCTCGCTCGGGTCGGACACACAGCGGAAGTCAGCAAACCAGAATACGGCACCTGAGGCGGAAGTGATTCTGCTCGCCCGCAGCGATTAAACCACAGAAGAAGGAGCCGTGTTTACAGTGTTCTTGGAGTAAGCAGTACGCAACGGGCATTGCTGAACACATGACACCTAACAGTTTTACCAGAGATGTTTCTATGAGGACTTGGTTGTACTTTTGATGTCATGGCGGATAAAGAAGGAGCATCATCTAAATTATCTGTGACTGTGACCATGAACACAAATATACAGCAGGTAGTTGTCCTCAGTTTATAAGAAATTGTGTGTAATGTTAGCATGTTTCCACTAATTACTTGGACTGACCTAACGTTAGTAGCGTTAGCTTTGCAAGCAAAGGCTGCAGGTAACAGCTTTGCTGTGTTAGCATTATGTTATGTCTTCACTGTGTATGTTCACATAAAAGAATATTCAGACGATTTGGGAGTTATGCCCTTTCTCTATCATTTTCATATTGAGACAACATGATCGATATCTTTTTTGTGTCTGTATGACCAGTGGCTGGGTCTCAGCGGTTAGCATTGCGCTTATAGGGGGTCAGTACGTCCTGCGCTGTGATCCGCAGAGAGATACACCGGTGAGCAGGCACAGACGTAGCTTGTAAACAAAACTCAGCTGTTTATTTAGCCTAGCAATATTTCCGGACTATAGTAGCTGCAATGGACGACTTTTAACGCGATTTTGAAGAGTTTCTTGTAGCGGACACAGATCCAGAGCCATACCTGTTTGAGCCGGAGTACACAGATGAGGAACTCCATGTGTTGGGATTCAGTGCAACCATCGTTGGGGAGATATATCATCAGGAGGAAAAGCGCCGCAGAGAGTGCATCACAAGGAGTGAAAACTTTGCAGCAATCACTAATCCTGGCGTGATTGAAACTTTTTTTCATGTTCCTAAGATGAACTGGAAAAAAAGGCCCCAGGCCTGCAGGAGCTGATGGACAGCTTTCAGTCGAGTGAGTAATATCATCCGTGTCGTCCCTTTGTTTGCTTTTACCGAGTGACCTAGCGTACCTGTCCCAGAGCCAGCTGCAGCAGTTGCTCACCGGTGTATCCCTCCGCGCAAGATGTACTGCTAACCGCTGTCTCAATATGAAAATGATAGAGAAAGGGCATAACTCCCAAATCGTCTGAGTATTCTTTTCACATAATAATGCAGACTCAGCAGATGACTTGTTAACTGTTTATTCCTCCTTACACCGAACGTACACGGCTGCTTCTCATTGTTTCCAGTAGCACAACAACGGTTACTACATTACCCAGAATAACTTGAGGCTCACACTACTACGGTAGCCTTAGTAGCTCAAAATACACAACAGATTAGATTAGATCAGAACAGAAACACGACAGGAGAATTTACTGAGTAATTTTGCTGTTTCCACTCATTACTTGGACTGACCTGACGTTAGTTAATCCTCTTGCTCTCCAAAACAAATGCATGCGGAAATTGCCGGCTGCAGTCGGAATTTTACGACACCAGGCTGTGGGTGTCATACTGCTTCGACCAAAGGGTCGCTATAATCAACGAAAACGAAAAGTTCCGCACAGCTGCTTTAACCCATTTTATCAAAGAGGTACCAAAGTTAAAATATTATAAACATTTATAGATGTACTCCCATTTCACTGTATTGAAAGCCTTTTCAAAATCAGCCACAAAGATTAGACCAGTTTTTTTGTCTTTTTCATACAGTTCAATAATTTCTTAGAGATGTCTGATGCTATCACCAACAGATCTACCCTCAATAAATCCATTCTGATCTTTATCCACAATATCATGAATGCCTTTTTTGATTCTAGAGGCAATACATTTAGATTGTATTCATTATTATTAGTTAGAGGTCTCCAGTTTTTTTAATCTAATTGGATCTTTGTATCGACCATTTGCCTCTCGCTTTAAAAAGAGAGATCAAACACTCCTTGAGTTGAGTTGAGTTCCGCTTACTTTACCAATCTGAAATGAATAATTGAAACATGCTAGAATGGGATCTTTTATATAAGCAAAACATGTCTTATAGAATTCAGTCGGAATCCCATCTAGACCTGGTGATTTATCGGATTTAAAGGAATTAATTGCATTGAATTGATTGCTCCTCTAGCCCTTCTCCATTCATCTAACTTTAGAATTATTTATAATGCAACTGGCCTTTTTATGTTAAAGTCTCATGACAACATTACTTAACATAAAAAAAAAAAAAAAAAATTATGGCAAAGCCTAGGAGCAAACCCTGGGATTTATATTCAATACCTTACTACTATTTTAATTCTGATTTCAGGATGTAGATCATTTTTGTATTAAGATCTTTGTTTACTGATTATGTGACATGAGTGCACATAACTGGCTCCTCTTGTCCTGCTCATGAGTCTTGTACCAGAGCATATTATAGTGTTGGTATGGAGCATACATGATTCTTACATAGCAGCATGAGCAACTGAAATGATAGAGAGTAGCTTATGAAAGAGTCTCTTAGAGAGGTTCCTTGTAGATCCAGTGTCAAGTGTTCCATTCAGAGTCTGCTGTCTATTTCCAATATAACTAGCATTGGACAGCTGTGTGACTGATTTGGGTTAACTGGCCATCATAAATTATTTATCAGATTTCTTCCTTTTCTTTAGCCCCCCTCCAGCACACATTCACATCTAGTGTTTTGTCCTTTCAATGCGACTACCAGGACATATCTCTCTATTGAAGCTTGGCAAAAAAAAGGGAAACAAATAGATTGTAACTTTGATATCCATTCAATCTGGCAAACCTAGACTGCTAATGCCTAATATAAGCTTCAACTAAACTTCAGGCTGCATTTTGCATTTTTGCAGACTGCATAGTCACATACTGCTTAAGAACCCTGGCAAATCCTCTGCAGCCCAAAAACATTTTCCCCATAGGCCGCTATCATGAAAGAGATGTCTGTAAAACTTTTGATAGGACACCTCCAGCTGCAAACAAGGTCAGTTATGACTCTTTCTATTATGAAATTTTGATACATGGAGATTTTACATTTCTAAAATGTTCCTCAAGCTGAGAAAAGTGTTTCTAAAATCTGTGACATCATCATAGTGTAAAGTCTATGAGCTGAGCGGGAACTCAGGGCCAGCAGGAGAAACACTACTGCGCATATTCAGCAGGCCGCATACTGCGAAAGTAAACAGTGACAAACACAGGTCATAACAGCTATCACAAATAATTATTAATTCTGTGAGAAACCTGAAAATAGGAAAAAATTAATCTCATCTGTTGTCTGGTTAGAGTGCTCTCTGTCTTCTCTCTATTTAATCACCTCACATACATTTTAAGAGACACAATCTCACAGTTAAACTTTTATTTTCTATCACAACAATAATTTAAGCTTTTCAACTTTGTTTGAACAAGGACCCTCAGTATTTGATTGAAGAAGCTTGTTTAAAATAAGTTGTACCTGATTAGGTTGGCTACAGCTGTTTTTTTCAGTGTGTCAGATACATATTTAATCAACATTTAAGTGAATATCGGATAGGACTCTGTATGGCAGATACCTGGTATTAAAGGACTCAATCGGGGCCTAAAGAACCAGACATCCCTAATGCCAGGTTTAGATTACACGACATGTTTATTCACCAATCACTACCTCAGATTGGTGACAATGGAAACATAAAATCTTGCTGGGACTTGGTCGATAGACTTGACAGACTATAAGTTGGTCCTCCACCAATCATCATCTATCATAATGTGCATGATGTCATCACATCGGATTATTCGTGCCCAAATTTTGTTATGATTACTATTATTTATTTATTTTTAGTTACTATGGCTGTTCATGCCCCAGCAAAACTATTTATGTTATGTTGGGAATCAACATATATTTACCTCACACGGCGGCACCAAAAATGCTGGGGTCAACATGTTAGGCTTCACACGGAGGCATCAAATATGTTGGGATTTAACTGGCTATCGGAAATAATTAATAATTATTATTAATAAGTAATAATTATGTTAAATAATGTGACTTAATTAACATTAAATCACCTCGTGGGGCACCATTCCCGTAAAGGGAAAAATGATAGCCAGTTAAAGATATCAGTCTCATAAAATACGCTAAACTATTAATTTGGAGTTTGATTAATAATTAAATTAATGACAACAATCAAAATTAACAGTAACGCCTGAAGGATTTCGGAGTTCTTGACGCAGCAGAGGTTGACTATTCATTCATTCTTGTGCAGCATTAAACAGACAGCAGGTATGATTCCAAAGAATTATATTTATTCACAAATTAGCAAAGCAAACCAAAACACACAAATTCTAACTAACTATATACAAGCTTGGTGTGTATATGTGTGTGTGTGTGTGTGTGTGAGAGAGAGAGAGAAAGAAGAGAAAGACAAAGGCGGGTGTGGTGATCAAGGAGCCGTTTGGCTTACAAAGCAAAATGGCTGACAACAGAGAACTACCACAATGGCCGAATCAAGGCTGCTTCAGTTTCGGGGGAGGTGTTTGTCTGACTGTATGGTCAGGACAAAGACAAAGGAAAAGAAGCGGGAACTTTGAAATGCCTGTTTGGGTGTAGCTCTGTTGAAAGCCTGTTTGTTAATGAGTCTATGTCAATGTTACGTGTGTTGCAAATGGTCTGGATTAGTGCAGAGATTGTTTAGTTGTGTGCAAGAATCTGTTTGTGAACAGTATTAGCAAACTAAACACTTAGCTTTGGCGAAGCCAACTAATCAATGACCTAACTGCCAACAATCACAATAACTCAGTGAACAGCATCAAATCACATACAACAAGTCAAACAGTCTTGCTTAGCCTGTAAAGCTGTGATAAGCTATGCCCAGTTGTTACGTTACCGATCCTTGAGTAGATGGGAGAAAGCCGGAAAAGGAAGGCTGGGAGGGTGTGGTTTCAGCTGCAGTCTTTGTTGGGTCCTTTGTTCCAAAGGTTCTGATCTGAGGAAGCTGGTCACTCGGGGTCCTTGCAGAGTTAGACGCTGGGTGCTAACTCACTTAGTTCCTTGTTGCTGGAAAGCCAGTTGCAAACCTTGTGTTTGCAACTCTACCTTTCTGTTTCAGGTCAGAGAGTCTGTGATCAATTGCCCTCCCTTTAGTGGTTTGGGCCTCTGGAGCAGGGGTTTGGGCCTCTGGGCTGTTCCAAGCCCAGCCGGAGAGCGGTGTGCAGCTGCTTCAGCAGCTGGAGCAAGAAGAGAAAGTTCTGTGGAAGGGAGCAGATCTTGTACAGATGTCTGTGACATCACAGAGTCACATGTCACTGTAAAAGGTCTTGTCCAATCAAGTTTTGGGACTTGAGTCTTACTGAGGTGTGAGGTGAGATCTCCTGTGGAGATGGGTGTTGCATAGCCCTCTTTGTTTGAAGACAAAGAGCATGCAGAGGAAAAAGCCTTTAAATTGTCCCTTGATGATTTTACCAAATAATAAATCATTTGTGGTCCTGTGAATCCCAACAGTTATAATGTAAAAAAGTGCCACCAGATGGGAGGAGCTACATTTGAAGTATGCTATGAAAATTGTCACTCCATCACAAGTTCCTGCAAATGTTTCACTATAAAAGCCTTTTTTATAACTTGAAGGAATTCGGTCCACTGAAATGGAATAGAGGGCTTTAATTTCTAAATGGATATGTTGGACATGTTGAGTTTGAAATAATGTGTGTAATGCATTAAATCTAATGGGGCAAACAGGAGTGGATTACAGATAAAAATTGAAAAATACAGAGGTAATGAGAGATAAAAGCCTGTGTCTATAAATAAAGTCTTATGTCTAATATAGTATTTTTCAAATGAAGCTGGTACCCTCTGCAGTTGTGGTAAATAAAAGCCCCACCATTATTTGTGAATTTTATTCCTTTATATCTTTCTTCATTATGAAGAAAAAAACACTGTTTGCAAGCTTGATGCAATGGCAGTACTGACTGACTGGGTTGCTGAAGTGTCTCTGCTGTTTCATGCCAGCATTTTTCATTTTTCACTCTGTTGTGGTAACGTCCCAAGAGGAAATATCTAAAAGGCTGTGATGCTGTAGCAGATCACTCTGTGTTCCTATTGGTCAAAGTGATGGCTGTAATGGGAGTAGTTGTGGATGACAAAAATAACTCAAATATGCTAGACTTTCTCATAAAAGTAGTGAGGGGTCTCAGACATGGCATTGGTTGTCGTCTTCTTTGATACATTACACAGGATAAAGCAAATGATTAATGCACACAACACCAACTGTCACTTATGATCGGAGTGGATCCTGTAGGATGGCTGCGTTGGGCTATATTCAGGCTGATATTGTGTTCTCTGAACCCAGCATAACAGCAGCACATTATTTTAGTCTGCCCTCTATTGTTGTGTCTTAAATAGTGCACAACTGTTGTCTGTACCAGTTTCTAGTGGCGAGAAAGAAACATCTCTGCATTTGTCACAAATACTTTAAAATCTCACACAAAAATGTGGTAACATATTTTTGTGTTGTTAATGTTTCATTGTTTTAGGATTTGGTTGTGGAGGAAGTACCAGTCTTTGTGGTGAATCTAAGTGCCACTGTCAGAGAAGAAAAAACAGAAGTTGCAAATTCATCTGCAACCATATCAGCTATTGTTGACATCATACAAAACATTGCAACTGTTTCCACTGAGGAAGTCACTCGGCCTGTCATAGAGGTTGGTTAAACCCTCCCATCTGTGGCCTCTTGGTAAAGGTTATGGGTGTAACGTCAACAAATGTACTTTTTGACTTTATGATAAGGTTGTTTCATTACAATGAAATGTCTCTTTATCTGCAGAATATACTTGAAACAGTTGATGTCATCATTGGTGATGATTCAAGAGAATCCTGGGCAGTTCTGAATGCAAATCAAACTCGCAATGCAAGCTCAGAATTATTGGCATCACTGGAGTCCCTCTCTAATGGGTTGGTCGGTGAGTTTGACTTTGCAACTGAACGGATCCTGCTCAACAGAACCACGTTTAATAACTCCTTCAGGGCCGATCTGAACAACAGCATCCTCATAGACATTCCAGATACCAACTTGTTCAACGTCTCTATCACTACCATCACCTTCTCCACCCTTTACAATGTTATGCCACCACGAAACTCCAGCTTTGAAGTCAGCCTCTTCAACACCACCAGTAACGACACTGTCACTGCTAATGCCATCAATGCTGCTGTGGTGCTGGTCCAAATAAATGAAACAATTAGGAATGTTACGTTGAGCTACGACAAGCTAAACAGTTCCCTTTCACTATACCCACAGTGCGTCTTCTGGAACTTTACACTCTTTGATAAACTGGGTGCTTGGGATGATAAGGGTTGTACGTTTGTTTCCGACATAAACAACACCATAACCTGCAGCTGTAACCATCTCACCTCCTTCTCAATTCTGATGGCAACAGACATCCCTCAAGACCTGATACTAGCCTTGGATATAATCACTTATGTTGGAGTTGGGATATCTCTGGCAAGCTTAGTTGTATGTCTCATTATTGAAGGATATGTTTGGAAAGCCATTACCAGAAATAGCACTGCCTTCATGCGTCATGTTTCCATCATTAACACTGCCCTGTCCCTGTTGATTGCTGACATCTGTTTCATCATCGCTGCCTCAATTGCTAAGAACCCCCTTGAAAACCCAAGGGAGGACTATACAGTTTCAGTTGGACCATGCAGCACGGCAACATTTTTTATGCACTTTTTCTTCCTTGCGCTTTTCTTTTGGATGCTTGTGTCAGGCCTTCTGCTCTTTTACCGGACGGTCATGGTTTTCTCCCACATGTCCAAATCAACCATGTTGGCCATTGGCTTCACTTTAGGCTACGGGTGCCCTCTGATGATAGCTGTTATTACTGTTGCTGTCACGGCACCAAACAATGAATACATCAGGAGAGACCAGGCTTGTTGGCTCAACTGGTTCGAGTCCATGGCCCTGCTGGCCATGGTGATACCTGCCTTGACTATAGTTTTCATCAACATTTTAATTGTAATTGTGGTCTTGTTCAAAATGCTGAGAAGGGGTGTTGGAGATGCTGCTCAAACAGATGAAAAGCATACAATGGTGGTCATTATAAGGTGTGTGGTCATTTTGACTCCTTTATTTGGACTGACCTGGTCTTTGGGAGTGGGAACCATGATATCACCAACAGATAGAGGAATCCATATTGCCTTTGCATTCTTCAATTCACTACAGGTATTTGCATCCATTGAAAGGTTAATGCTAACATGACAGTATTTATGTATACAAATATTTTCTGTTTGTCGTTCAAATTATAAAGAAATGTGCACAATGTCATTCTTTTCACAGGGTTTCTTTATTTTAGTATTTGGGACACTGTTTGACTCAAAGGTAAGATGACTTCAAAGAAATAGTTTGACATTTTGGGAGACACACTTCTTTGCTTTGAGGAGAGCTAGATGAGAAACCAAATACAATACTGTGTGGTGGTTGGGGAAGTATTTAAATCCTTTATTTAATACCACAATGTAAAAACACTCCATTGCAACTTAATATCTTGAATATGAAAATCTTTTCAAATGAAAGTACTACAAAAGTATTACCATCAAAATGTACTTAAAGTATGAAAAAAAGTATTGCCTATGGTCAATGTTTTATTATCATATATTATATGGTTCCATTTCATGATGCAATAATGTTTTAGCAGGTTTTTTACTGTTGAAGTTGGCTGATGTGGAGGACATTTTTCTGCTTTTTATCCTATAGCAATCCATTGTATTTTCACAGGTGTTGTATGTAATCTGCAAAGTAAAGAGTAACTATCAAATATAGTCATAAAGAAAAAAAGTAAAGTACAATATTTCCCTCACTAATGAAGTGAAGTCAAAGTATTATGCAGCACAAAATGTAAATACTCAAGTCAAATACAAATACCTCTAAATTGCAGTGTGTAAGATTTAGGGGGATTTAGTGGCATTTAGTGGTGAGGATCGAAGGCTGTAACCAGCTTGAACTTTCCCTGTGTAGAATTCCTTCAGTGTTTATTGTTTAGGAGGTTTTTACTGGAAGCTGAATTCTGCAAGGTCTATTCCTCTTCCAACATATGGACCAGGGGTGTCATTTATAAAACAGTGCATAGGATCCATACTACAAATGTTCATTCAGACAAAAGCCAAAAATTGTGTGTGCCATCAAATTTTTTACAGTTTTTGCAATCAGCCTTCCCCCTCACCATTTGGCGTATGCCTCTTTCAGGTCTTGTTTTGTGCGTACACAATGTTTATAAATGAGACCCTAGGTGATTTAAACCATGTTAAATAAATAAATACATTTTAATAAATTAATGTATCTTTTTACACTCTTGTCACGAAGAGGTTGCTAACTATGGTGTCCCTATCTATAGTCAGTGTTTGGTTTATCTGTTCTGTTCTATAAAAACATGACGGTGCAAAATGGTGATCTCCGTGGATGAGGACCCCCTCCCTTTGTAGATATAAATGGCTCATTGTAAGGTAACAAAAACACAACAATTTTTACTTTAGGTTAATTACAAATGAAAGAAAATATACATATTATGTTATATTCAATTCCTGCCAATATATCCCACTAAATACTACACACTGGACAGTACAGTTCCTAAGAAAATATACTGAGGTACTTTCCCCCACTGCCACACAGATTTTTGAGCACTTAGTGTGGAGCTAGAGACAGGAGGCAATTTGTTTTGCCTAGCTAGACTGGGAGGAAGTAGCCTGGCTCTGTCTAAACATTACAAAGAATATCTGCCTACTATCACCTCTAAAACTCATTAAATAACAATAATTCCCCCAAATGTCAAACTATTATTTTAGAGTATTGATGTTGCAGGGCAGTTGGACACTATTGATTTTGATACTGACATGAATTTAATTGTGCCTGTAGATCCGTTCTATCCTCTCAAGAAAGTTACCTACATCAAGCACAGGCTCTGGCTCTAACCCAGCAAGAGTAAGTTCATATATATATATATGTATATATATATATATATATATATATACATATATATATATATATATATATATAACTATTGCATAAACTCTTGCACGTTTTGACCCTGATGTATCCTACCTATGGATAAATCTACAGACTTGTTAAATGCAATAACTTTTACACATTTTTTTTTTCTACCAGAGTACAAGTACTGGCATTTCTTCTGTCAGTGGACTAAGCTGGATAAGTCGACTGCGTGGAAGACGATGTATGTCGTTTTCAAATTTAGCATTTTTTCCCCATTTACATATATCAACATACAATTATACAAAACAAACAATTTGTTATTTGTCTTTCAGATATCTACCGCGTGTCAGAAGCTGCTAACTCAAGCAGTACTGGTGCATCAGAGTCATTCATCAATATCTGAATCAACGCAAACTGTACACATAAAATTAATTTCATTACTGAATCAAAAGATCTACCTTTTATTGTACGATTTCTCAGTACATAACCAGAAACTTAAAAGCATTAACTTCACTAGGGTGATACTGTTAAAGCTGGTGCAATAAGACTGGTCAGAAGAAAATAGTGTGGCCCCAAAGAGCATTAGAAGATGTTTGGATAGTGATGTTATTTCTGTGATGGGAAGCTCTAGCTCTAGCTAGTATGACTTATCTGAAATGTAAAGTTCAGTGACACAATGTGGTGAATAAAACTGTGAAATGGTATTTGAAACAGTTGCGTCATGCTGCTTATTTTAATGTGTGAAGTCTAGTGCGCCTTGGTTTGTTAACAGGTGACATGCACAAAGCCAGAGGGAGGAACAATTAAAAAAAGCAATGCATAGTTAATCCCGAATCACTCTGAATCAATGAGTCATAAATTGATGTGTGATGATAATTTGGTATTTTCACGTACACTCAAGTAGGGAACCTCATCAACTATTTTCTAGGTTTCTCATGATTAGAATCAGAATCAGAATCGGTTTTATTGCCAAGTAGGTTTTCACATACAAGGAATTTGGTTTGGTGCATAACAAAGAATATAAAATATATAAAAACATAGAGTAATTATAAGCATAAGTATAAAAGGGAAATACTATAAATAATTGGAGGAGGTGAGGATGGACTCAGTGATGGCAGTGAAGAAGTGCACCATCATTGTCTTTGGCAGGTTGAACTTCTTCAGCTGTTGCAGGAAGCACATCCTTTGATGTGCTTTCTTTGTAAGGGAGCTGATGTTCAGCTCCCACTTGAGGTCCTGGGTGATGGTGGTCCCCAGGAAGCAGAATGACTCCACAGTGTCAACTGGGGAATCAAACATGGTGATGGGGGTGGGTGGGGCTGGGTTCTTCCTGAAGTCTACAACCATCTCCACTGTCTTAAGAGCGTTGAGCTCCAGGTTGTTCAGCCTGCACCAGGTCACCAGCTGGTCAATCTCCCACCTGTGGGCGGATTCATTCCCGTCACAGATTAGTCCAAAGAGGGTGGTGTCATCCGCAAACTTCAGGAGCTTGACGGACTGATGACTGGAGGTGCAGCTGTCGGTGTACAGGGAGAAGAGCACAGGAGAAAGAACACAGCCTTGGGGGGATCCAGTGTTGTTAGTGCGGGTGTCAGAAACATGTCTCCCCAGCTTCACGTGCTGTCTCCTGTCAGACAGGAAGTCAGTGATCCACCTGCAGGTGGAGTCAGGCACACTCAGATGGGAGAGCTTATCTTGTAACAGAGCCGGGATGATTGTGTTGAAGGCAGAGCTCAGTTTTCCACAAAAAGGATCCTGGCGTAGGTTCCTGGGGAGTCGAGATGCTGGAGGGTGAAGTGGAGAGACAGCGTCGTCCACAGACCTGTAGACCTACAGGCGAACTGCAGGGGGTCCAGGAGAGGGTTGTGATGGAAAATTCTGGTATTTAAACACCTTTAATCTATAGTGTGTTGTATAAGGTTACTTGTTTTGATGAAACTGAACTTCTAACCTAATGATGTGTGTCGCTCATTTAACCCCTACTGTGACAGCAGTGAGAGACACCAAGGTCACGAGCCAGGGAGGACAACAAGTGTCCTTGTTAGTCTCAAGAGATATTGTGTTTTAGGAATGTCAAGGCGCCACATATTTTGACTGTTGATGTGCATGTGTTATGAGAAATATAAAGATAGCAGGGCGAGAGGACTTGCTAGGCACTCACGGACTGACTGACTGTTCATGCGGTTGTATGTTTGAGTGTCTCCATTCATAAATGCTTATTAAAACTCAAGAAAGACAGCCGACGTGTGAAGACTTTTTCTTTAAACTGTTCATTAAATAGTAGTTTTGCCACCACAAAATTGGCGACCACGAAGGGACCTCATCTGTGAGTGGATTCTGGAATTCTGGACTGAAGGTGTGAAGACTGTGCGCACAGCAAGAGCTGAGGCTCTTACCACCTCAAATTCCCCCACAAAGGAAGGTTGAGAAGAGGGCCTGATGTCTGGAAAACCGGGATTCCCTTCACCGTTGGGGTCCAACAAACTTGGTGGCTGTCAACACCTCGCTGTCTTTTCTGGTGAGTTTTGAGGACTGCGCAGGACAAGTCTTTTCCACCTCTTGAAATCAGTTGGCAGACGTGCCAGGCACACTTTCTGGGAAACTGAGTGCAGGAAAAATGGTGAGCTCGGTTTAGGTCAGGGACCTAAAGTAGTGTAGGTTAGGAACCTAACATAACCTAATGTTATTTCAGCCGTTAAAGGTGAAAGAAAAGGTGGTGAGAAGCTGTCTGGGTTAAAGGAGAAGTAGAGACACTTGGTATCAAAGTGGAACAGACAGAGTGAGTGAAGCGTGTTTTTCTTTATTTCCTTTTTGTAAGTCGTACGCATTTTAGGGTAAAGGTAGAAACTTTTTTTCCTTTAAAGTGATAAGTTTGCACATTTTTTGTGATTGATTTTTGCTTCCACAAATTTGACTTACTTCTAATACTACTAAGAAAACTGAGTTTGATTACAATGGGATTTGGACAGAGCACAACCTCAAAGGGGAAAATTGAGCCTGATTATGGCGCTCCCAACGTGAGATTTATGGAGATTAATTATGGAAAGGAGAGGGTGGCTCAGTTAGATCTGTGGGTCAATAAGTGCTGTTTCCCGAGAACAGGCAGCCTAAACATTAAACAGCTCGAGGCTTTAGAGGTGAGGTTGACAGACTTAGAAAGAAAGGGTGTAGAAGAGAAGTTTGGAGGTAAGGTCAAGTTCCAGGCAGATTGGTCAGCTTTTAATAGTTGGATGAGGGAAGCCAAGCATAGGCAGGGCCCCAAAGGTTTCTGGGCGCAGTGTTCGAAGCTGGATTTGGACCTTGACTCGGCTCCACCTGGACGGCCTCCACCGTATGTTGAACACCACGAACCAGAGGGAGCAGCTGGCCTCTCTGAATCAGCGCTGCTTACAGAGACATTGTTCTTCAGCTGATGACAAGATTGAAAATGGAGTTCCCTGTTCATTTGGACTGGGGAAAAGTGGTGGCGGTTAAGCAGGATGCAGATGAGACTGTCTCTGCTTGTCTATACCGCCTGAGACAAGCAGCGATGCAGTATGGTGGACTAACCGAACTTGAGGAAAATCAAAAGAAGGGGAAAAAGACAATGACCGTTGTTTCAAGTGCGGCAGAAAGAGACACTGGGCAAGAAACTGCCGTAAAGGGGGAAACAACAAGAAAAAAGATGGGGCAGATGAGTCAGATTGACTATGTGGTGAGAGCACGAGGACGGACAAATCTGGTGACGACACTGACCTGGAAAACCAACCAACGCTTCAGACACGTGAGAACACTGACACTAACACAAATACAGAAACACACAACATGCACATCATGACTGATACAGAGTATGAGCTTGTTTCTGACACGATTCTGCACCTTGAATCTAAACAGAGAGAGAGTGAGCATAGCAATATGCTGGCTGATTTTTCAGCGGAGGCATACAAAAAGGAGGCCTCAATACACACTGTCAGTTAAAGGTGTGGAACTCTCTTTCTTGGTGGATTCAGGGGCCACAGAATCAGTCGTAAGACGTTGTGATTTTCATCCGAAGGCTAAACCTAAACTGAGTGGGAGATATCAGAAAACAGTTGGGGTTGCAGGAATAGCGATTATTGAAAAATACACTGCTCCGCTGAATTGTTTTGATCCTGACACTCATTTTTGTATTCTGACAAATGCCCTATCGATCTGATGGGACGAGATCTCATGTGTATGTTGGGAATTGTTTTGATTTGTACACCTGACACCATTCAGGTGAGGAGAGTGAATGAAATGAAGGAAAGTTCTGTTTTTTTTTTCAACACGCTGACACAGTTTGTGTGCGATCGAGTTGAAGATGGATCTCCCTCCCTCTGTTTTGCTGCAGCTCTCACACACACACACACACACACACACACACACACACGCTGACGTCACATGTCTGCACTGCACAGCACATGATTCCTATTTCTCACACTGACCGTGATTATGAGGACATCTGATGTAATACAGGACAGGAAAAGGATCGGTTACAGCTAGATTGGTTGTATTGGAATGACATTAATTGTGCTGTCTCGGTGAAACTTCCTGATCGAATGCATGAATTGATTTTGTCACAAAACTCTGATTCACACATCTCACTGGTAAATCCCAACTGCGCAGACCTGGGTCTGTGGGTGCGGGACCTGAACGCTACTCCATGCTGGACGTCTACAACTGATCCTCATATTGATTTTAATGAGGAAATGAGGGTGTACCAAAAGAAACTAAATTGTGCCATTGAGACTTCCCGTTCAGTCGTGTTTGCAGACAAGACTGGGTTTTGATACTGACATGTGCATGGTTAAATCCGTTGCAGACATCCCAGAGCTACAGCAGGTTCCCGCTTATCTCTGGGCCAAAAGTAAACATGATGTGCCCTGTGAGGCAAATTGTGATTTGTGATATTGGGCTTTACAAATGAAACTGATTGATTGATTGATGTTGGTCTGTTAAAAAACTGCGAGCCTGTGATAATAACACCTAAACCAGACAACAGACCCTGTCATAATCAATATCCTCTCTGTTGAAAGCAGCCGTGATTGTTCCATGTGCAAACTCTCCTGTGAGGACGCTCATATTTCCTGTGCATAAAATACGACATGATGGCGAACCTGCAGAGTGGAGATTTGTGCAAAGACCTGCAAGCTGTGAATGCTGCTGTGCAGGCCAGGGCACCTACGGTCCCAAATCCAAATACAATTCTGTCCCAAGTTCCAGCTGATAGCAAATGGTTTTCAGTTGTTAAACTGTCAAATTTTTTTTTTTTCACTGTTCCAGTACACCAAGAGAGTCAATTCTGGGTTGCATTTTGATTTGAAATTCTGCTTCGAGAGATAGTTTGGAAACTTTTTTACTGCCTAAAGGAAGTGCTTTGTTGCAGTATGTTGATGACATTTTGGTTGCAAGTGAAACCAGAGAGGGCTGTGTTAAAGACACCATCGCCTTGCTGACTCATTTGGCTAAACAGGGCCATAAAGCCAGCCTGTCAAAGCTACAATTTGTTGCAAAAGAGGTCACATTCCTGGGTCACGTGATCTCTTCCTAATTATGCTGAAATTGAGGCACCATTAGCAGCAATTGCCATGGGAAAGACCTGAAACCATCTGATTGTGTCATCAGGACTCCTGATGCAGAGAAATCTTTTGTTGACTTGAAATTTTCTTTGCAAATACCTCCTACTCTTGGACTGTCTGACTGTACATGACCATTTACCCAGACTGTTGACGAAAAGGGTGGGTACATGACTTCTGTACTGTTACAAGAACACGGGGGGAAACAGCGACCTGTAGCTTATTTTTTCATCTAAACTTGATAGTGTTGCTGCAGTTGACACACATGACTGTGTGTTTGTGATAACTTCTGCTTGCTCTCGCAGGCCAGATTTGTGAGACACACTGATTGCCACCGCTGATTTTAATTTTTTTGTAGATGGATCAGCTTCAAGAGTGAGATATGCTTGGGGTGTGGTTCATGATTTTGGACAAATTTGGAAGGATAGGGATTTCTTAACTTCAACGGGGAAAACTGAGCGAATATGATGACGCAACGCGTTGTTCGCTCCTTTTGTTGTTAAACATTTTTGAATAAACTTTGTGTCAATCCTGATATTCTAGTGTGCACTGGAAGTTTTTG
This sequence comes from Epinephelus lanceolatus, assembly GCF_041903045.1. Taxonomy (NCBI): domain Eukaryota; kingdom Metazoa; phylum Chordata; class Actinopteri; order Perciformes; family Serranidae; genus Epinephelus; species Epinephelus lanceolatus. The sequence continues at coordinate 45,171,301 of NC_135746.1, forward strand.
AACTCTTGACAGGGAAAACTATTGCTCATCATGTGCTGCTATTGTCTGTAGCCTTGCATGCTACCTCACTAACACCTGCTTCTACTCCTACAGTTGTGGCTACGGCTGAGATAACAGACCTGCAGATAAGGGCCTTTCCGGCAGAGAAGGCCGTTTGGAAAAAAGCAGGATGTACTGTGGTTGATAAAGTGTGGACAGGCCCTGATGGCCTGCCCTGTCTCCCTCTACCTTTTTCATTTCTTTGCTAAATTGACACATGGTTTGGACCACGTGTCAAAAGGGGGAATGGTTGATGAGATACAGAGATACTGGTTTACAAGAGAGTTTTCCAGTTATGCCATAGAATTTTTGCACCGGGGTTATGCCACAGAGTTTTGCAAAAGATGTGTGATCTGTGCTACTATACTTTATAGTATACCTTTTACACTAATACTTTTGATCACTTGCAAATGAATATCATTGAACTAACAGCTAAACAAAAAAAAAGTTATGTGCATGTTTTCAAAATTGGTTGAAGCTTTTTCCACAGCTAAACAGGATGCAGCAGCAGTGGCGAAGGCTTTGATGGCTCTGATTCCCAGGTGCGGAATTCTAACTAAAATCAGCTTTTGTGAGTGCAGCCTTGAAAACTGTTGGTGAGTTGGTGAGTATTGATCTGAGACACCATTGTGCATATCACCCGGCCTCTGGAGGGTCATGTGAGAGAGAAAATGCAACTTTAAAAACAAACTTGTGAAAGTGTGTGAGGAGACTAAGATGTCATGAACAAAAGCTCTTCCTATTGTGTTGATGCACATAAGGGCTAGAAGGAGGAGCAGAAATGGATTCAGTCCATTTGAGATCTTATTTGGCAGACCTCTCAATACCAGGATTGGGCCCGTTAAAAGGCAGTTGCCAGACACTAGTCATGGCAAGGATGAAATGTTATGATATTGTGCAACCTTGTCCTCTGTTTTGTCTGAAATCCACCAATAGGTGAAAGCTGCCCTGCCCAAACCAACGGAAGGGAAGCTGCATGATCTGATGCAGACGGCTACGCAGGTGGAATGGTTCGTTCCAGGTGCTTTTGGGGACGGAGATGGCTTACTGACATCCAGTGATGGGTATGGATCGCTCAGACATCACGTCTGGGTGTGTAGCAAACATATTCATCAGGCACTTCAGCCTGGATGGTGTGGCAGGTGCTACTTGACTGAGTTGCTGCCAGCTGTGACTATTGTTCCTGATTTGACTCATTTTCACACAGACTACAATCACTACTAAACCACCGCGAGCTGTAGTAAGGGTGGCCCCTGTGGAGAAGGGTTTTGGGGGTCTCCTGCCAAGGTGGGGAACAGTAAACAATGCACACAAAATTGATGCTGTAGCTGTGGACTTGGAAAATCTTACAGACAATATGGCTACAGGATTTGGCTCACTCACACCAGCAGTACAGGGCCTCAGAAATGTGGCTCTGCAGAACAGGATGACTATGGATTTAGTCCTGGCCAGTCAAGGGGGGGTTTGTCACATTGTGGGTACTGATTGCGGTACACATGTGGTTGCTCATCTTAATGACCTGCTACATCTGAAGAAGAGCCGTGACACTGAGTTCAGAGCAGGTATAGACCTGTGGTCCTGGTTTTCTTTGAGCGGATGGAAAACATCATTAATGCATCTGTTTGCCCCTGTCGTAGTGGTTCTGCTGGTGCTATGCATTGTTATGTGTTGTGTTGTTCCCTGTGTGAGATCTCTGATTACATCAATGGTATCATCTGCTGCAGGGTGTTACATGTAGATGGATCTGTGGACTCCTTACAATTCACCGGAGTCACTCGTTTAAGTTCTTCTGATTCACATTTATGTGTTTTAGTTTAGAAATTTTTTGATCATTAAAGTTGATTCATTAGTAGTTTGATTAGCAATCACATTTTTACATTACACTGCTTTAACATTGATTACACTTAGCATTAGTTTAGTAGACACCATATTTACTCAATTTATTCTTTGGATTTTCACTTTCATTTTTTTATTTTCCTTTTTATTTCTCATTTTATTCATCTTCATTTTCTTTTATATAAACATTCGCATGACAGTCAGTAAAGCAATGTGTTCCTTTTATTGCTTTTACTATTGTGTATTCTCATTAAATATGACACAGGGTTGATGATGGCCTTGAGGTGTGACAGCACAAGATGCTCAAAGGACTTCATTACCACAGAGGTCAGGACGGTCTGTAGTCATTAAGTCCTGTGGTCCTCGGCCTTTCGGGGACAGGAATGATGGTGGAGGTCTTGAAGCAGGCTGGCACATGGCATGTCTCCAGTGAGGTGTTGAAGATGTAGGTGAACACCGGAGGACAGACAGACAGTGCTTCAAGGTGAACGGAGTGACAGAGTGTGGTCTGACTGCTTTGCGGGGGTTCTGCCTCTTAAAGAGCCTGTTGACACACCTCTCCTGGATAGTGAGAGTGGTAGTGGGGGAGGAGGGCGTGATGGTATACAGCAGTCCTCACAGAAGCTGATGTATGATGTCACAGCCTCTGTGTAGTCATCAGACTATTGTTGGCGGTCCTAAAAAAAACCATCCCAGTCAGTAGTGTCCAAACACGCCTGAAGATCCTCCACAGCATCACTGCTCCACTTCTTAGATGACCTCACAACAGGTTTACAGAGCTTTAACTTCTGCCTGTATGAGGGAATCAGGTGGACGGTAGCGTGGTCAGAGTGGCCCAGTGTGGCGCGGGGGACGGCGTGATGGGCGTTGTTGACAGATGTATAACAGTGATCCAGGATATTCTTCTATGTGGTCGGACATTTCATAACTGTTCGTATTTGGGGAGTTCATGTGTGAGGTTACCTTTGTTAAAGTCGCCAAGGACAATAACTAAGGAGTCTGAGTAAGTCAGCTCCACACACAGCATCTGGGTGGCAAGTGTGCGCTGTGCCTCCTGCACGTTGGCCTGAGGCGAGGTGTAAACACCGACCAGAATGAATGAAGCAAACTCATGGGGGGAGTAAAAAGGTTTGCAGTTGATGAAGAAAGATTCCAGATCAGGAGAGCAGTGCTGCTGGATCACTGTCACGTCATTACACCAGCCACTGTTAGTGTAAAAACAAATACCTCTGCCTTTAGTTTTGCCGGAAAGTTCCGTGTCACAATCCACTCTGAAGAGTTGGAAGCCTGCCAGCTGCAGTGCAGAGTCTGGTATTGATCCACATCCACTTTATCACCAGTGAAGAGTAAATGCAGCTAGAGCTGGACAGAGCAGTGAGTGACAACAACCCTGCCTACATTTAAGCATACTGTCTGCAGCGGAAACAGTGCAGAAACAGATCTGGTCTAGGTACATGTTCTTAGGGGTTACTAACGGTACTAAAACTCCTTTACCTAAAGTTTGGTGGAAACATGGCTTTAGCTCACCGCTGATAGGCCTACTTGAATCCATTAAATGACATTTTGTTAAGTTGCTAAATTTAAGTTGAAGTTATGTAATAAATCAAACAATCAATCAATCAATCAATTTTATTTATAAATATCACAAATCACAATTTGCCTCACAGGGCTTTACAGCATACGACATTCCACTGTCCTTTGGACCCTCACAGCAGATAAGGAAAAACTCCCCCAAAAAAACCCTTTAACGGGGGAAAAAAAACCAGTAGAAACCTCAGGAAGAGCAACTGAGGAGGGATCCCTCTTCCAGGATGGACAGACGTGCAATAGATGTCGTACAGAACAGATCAACATAATAAATTAACAGTAATCCGTATGACACAATGAGACAGAAAGAGAAAGAGACAGAGAGTAAGACAGACACAGAGAGAGATGCAGGACAGACGGTAATGACAGTAGTTTACAACAACATTAATGAAAGTAATAATATTATAATTAATAATAATATATTATTATCTGATAGTATACATGTGTGACAATAATCATATGTGTATAATAACACTAATGATAACAGCAGCAGCAGGAGGCCTCTGGCAGGACCACGGCAGCAGCACAACCACACACGTCACACTATCCAGACACCGCTGCAATATGAGTTAACCTGAGAGACTGTGGAGCACAAAGGCTCTGGAGAAGAAGCCGAGTTAGTGACATCCAGAATGGCCGAGTTAGCAAGATGCGGTAATAGGACATGAGAGAGAGAGAGAGAGAGAGAGAGAGAGAGAGAGAGAGAGAGAGAGAGAGAGAGAGAAGGAGAGAAGGTGCCCGGTGTAGTCCAGCAGACTAGGCCTAAGTCAGCCTAACTAGGGGCTGGTACAAGGCAAGCCTGAGCCAGCCCTAACTATTGTAAGGAAAATGCTCAACTTCAGCAAACACTGAAATGAAGAGACTCGGAGAACCACGGAGAAAAGTTACAGCCAACGGGATCACTTTAATTGCACAACTCAGTATACAAGTTGTAGGTACAACAGTACACCAGTAGAAACAGCAAAACGGTGAAAAACAGCGAAACAGCAATCACCCTTCAAATGCTTTTATAATGGGCGTCTGTTCGTTCATGTGCATGTGAGTGTATGTGTGTGTCTGTGTGTATGTGTGTGTGTAGGGACACGCTTGGGTCATATTCCCTGGGAATCCAATGTTCTCCTGATTTCCTTTGTTTGTTCCTAAAGCTGGACTTCGTGCGCTAATATTTCCTGTCTTCTTTGTCTCTCTAAGAACTGGCAAAAGCAACCGTTCCTATTGCCAAAATTGGCACATCTGTTCCACCGGTCAGGTCACCCTAACCCAGAACGTTTTACTTCATTTGACCTCCCAAGGCTTAACTTATGCACGAACTACTCAAATTATCAAAACACCTCTTGGGACCTTTTTGCTGCCAAATCTGATATTTGACCAGTTGCTTCCTAAACCTTGTGTAACTGACCTTATCTTTCACCTTTAGTACAACATGATACATTATCTGCCTCTACATAGTCCCTCCTCTTTATGATTTTATCATAAATTGCTCGCAGAGATAATGTATGGTAAATGAACGCCTATGCTTGTATAAATATGAGTAGGATATATGGCACTGTAACTATAACCAGTGTTCCTTACTAACATGAATATATGGTCGTGTACGAAACTCTTGAACTTGAATATGATGATGCATAAGAAAACATATGATACGGTGATATATGAACTTAACATGAGTATATGATATTACATCAAACACTGAGCATATTTTATCATCTGTCAACATTCAACTGATGGAGGCGAAAAACCTGGCAGCTGTTTTATCCAGGAAAAGTCCCCCATCGGCCCCTTCCCATTAGGCAGCCTTAACAGATGAATTTTAAACAGATTGACCAAATACATCACACAATAGAATGCAACTTACTTATTAGAATATAATGGAATCACAGGAATCATTTTGAATAATATGCATAACTTGAATCAGAATACATTCTCCTCTTGTAAGGCACAAAAATGAATATAGAAAAATTTAAAAAATGATTTAAAAATGATTACAGAGAATAAAGACTAAAAGAATGGTATCATACTGATATTTATGTGATGTGATATGTGATGTATGTTTATATGTGGTTGTGGTGTATATATTCCCCCTCCTCTCTTTCAGGAGAGAGTATCAGCCATTGTTCATCATTCTCTCTCACAGTTCCTCCTCGTCCTTTGAATTGTCCATGTAATCACGGATTGGGAACAAATCTGGTATTTCCTCCCCCCTCTGCACCAGAAGAATTCTGCGCACCAGTTGTTCAGGGGTCAGCATACTTATCATTTGTGCTCCTTGCATGTCCGTTACAAGGTCCAGCTCCTTGTCCATTGCTCTCACACACCATTTCCTCAGGGTAGGCACGATGCAACATGTCAACAAGGAAAACAGAATTAGTACTATCAATGTAATTACCCCTGTCTTAGCCAAAACGGCTCCCCATTTTCCAAAAATTTCCTCTAGCCCATCCCACTTAATGCTTCCACCCCTACCAACATTTTCAGTCATTTCAAACTTCCAAAGCTTCAGCTAATTCATAGCAACAGGAAATGTTCCATCTGGCGAAGTGTTATTCGTTTAACCTGCTCCTGACTATACAGCTTAAAGTCATAATAAACTTATCTGAGAATGTTGGCATGGGTTTCAACACAGTGTGAATTGGGAATTTTGTGGTTGCATCATACTTATCTTGAACATGGCTGTGCATTGCTTCCTGGAGCGGCTGTGACTCCAGCGGATGTCTCGTGCACCTCGTCTTCAGAGTCTGACTCTTTTGTCCATAGGTTGCCTGGTGATTAGTTCAGAAAACACCACGTCGTGTTTCCTTTGACTTGGACTGTTGTGGGATTCGCCCTCACTATAACCCTTCCCTTCTTGGCTCATGCCACATTCTCCTGAAGACCTTCACGTACACCTGATCGCCTGGCACCACCTGTCTCTCGGCCTCCTGATTGGCCCTTTGGCTCCTTCACCTTTTCCTGCAAATATATAGATCTATGGAAGGCAGTCATTTGTTCTATATATTCAGACAGTTCCATTTGCAGTTCTCGGCTAAAGCGATCAATTACCACCAGCATGTATCGTTTGCCATGTTACAGATTTTATCATGTCTACATAGTCCATACATAAATGTATGCAACACTGTGGATTTCTCAGATCAAAATGGTTAATCATGCAACTTTAAGTCCCTCATGGAACCTCCAAAACCTTTCTCATCCTGTGCTACTCCTCTCTTGAGCCATAGACTATGCTCGCCATGACCTGCTTCCTCTCGTATTAGTATAATGTCTTTTGGTGTAATCATAGGTTCCAGGGACACCACTGGTGCCATTCCCCTTCTCCAAGCGGCTCCGAATCCCCCCTCCCTTCTACCAGTCCAGGCCCACCTGTGGACAGGCTACTGCTCTGTGGCCAAACTCTCCACACTGCCAACATGCTCCAGGCGGTGGATATGGCTGTGTGTATGGCTGTGTGTAGACATTGACAACTGGGGGCGGTTGCGGTGGCTGTGTTGGCTGTGCGGTGGGTGTGTTCATTAGCGTGTGGTTCGTTTTTTCAGCCGTAATTGGCGCTTGGGTGTTAGCTTTGCCCTTGCTCTGTAGCTCGCCTAGTTGCAGCTGTGCTAGTTTTCTCTGGACTTCTCTATCCTGCTCCTTCATCCTCTGCTCATCTTTTCTGTGTCACTCCACTGCGTGGATCACATGGTCACAAAATTGTCTGTGTGGCATCGTTGCTAGTGCCACTATGTCTCTCAGTGTGCTCTGGACTGGGGGGTCTCTGAACAGAGTCGTTAGCACCTGGCTCTGCTCAATGTCTTCCTCAGTCTCTTGTCTCCATCTTTTCAAGTGATTGTTTATGTATGTCGCCGGATTATCAGTCTCTGTGAAGGGGTCACCCTGCAATGCTTTAGGGTCAACACGTGTCGGGTACTCCCCCCTCAGAGCTGCCCACAGTCTCCCACGATAGGCATCAAACTCAGTTCCATCAGCCATGGGACTTATCATCCACTCACACCCATTGTGCTTCAGCATGCTCTCCATTGCCGAGGCTCTGATAGTCTGAGCCCACACCGCCTTCACATCCCCCAAAACCAACAATTTGCCAATGGTACCTTCCTCAAAAGCTCTGATCCACCTTGAGGCCCCATCATGAATATCAGGGAGTCTGGAGACCAGGCCGGTCAGATCGAGGATCTGCCACGGGATATAATGTCCCTGGGTCCCCTTTATTAAGATTGGAGCCATATAATGTTTATTATTATATCTGTCTGTTTTTTTTAAGTAGTGAACATCTTCAAATGTTTCAATTCCAATTCTCTCTTTTCTTGACATTTCTTTGACTGGTCTTCAGGCTTGTAATCTCTTATTCTAGTTTCCATACTCTCACAAACCACCATATCAAACGTGCCTCCCTTCAGCCAAGGGTATTCTAGTCCCTTGGTTCGTTTTTCCCATTTCTCTGAAATTTTCTGGACGTCTTTCAAAATGTCAGGGTTTTTGCTTCCCACCAGAGCTATTGGTGTTGGGTGCATTGTTTCAGATTGTAGTTCAACTGTTTTATGTAAATTTGTGTTCTTATGTGTCATTGTGTGTCTTTCCCTATTTGCTCCCCTTTAAGTGTTTTGGTTTCTAGGAAAAAAAAGAAAAACGCTCAAACTTTTCACTTTTGCTGGCACTCTCGAAAGGAGGGGCTGGGAGGGGACTGTGCTGTACTGCACCTAAACTATGTCTGTGTCTGTGTCCCCAGGCTCCTCCCCCTTAGTTTACTGATCGATTACTGCCTCAGTCTGTTCTCAGCTGTCTATGGGACAACTTCTCTCCACACAAATCCAGCTGTCTATACAACTATTTCCTCAAACACACTTTCTCCTTCTCTCTTCCAGCCTTGGACAAACAACACACTTACTTATTTCTTTCTCTCTTTTAACCTCTGCTCGGACACCACACACACCAATCTTCACCTCTCAACACAACGCAAATTCCAACTTTACTATTGTCTCAGGCACACTCTTTTCTGTCTTACTTCAACACAAACACATTCACACTCTGGACACAGCTTTCATACGCTTCCCTCAGATACTACACACCTGACGCTCCCCTCTTACAAATAAGGGTTAACATTTTGCACTCTTGGCGTTCAGCCCAGAGTCTTACACACACATGTACAGGCACACACACATACTGCAGTCCATACACTCAGTTTTCACTCTTATGCTTCAGATCTACACAACGCTTTTATATTTCACTTCACACATTCATGCATGAGCTCAACACACTGTTCAAACAATTACACAGTATTACATATGACATCCAAGTAGACAGTTTTCCACACACAAAAAAAATGCTTTGTCTTATCAAAAATTTGTATTTTTAGATTGTTCAATTTAGATTCTGCATTCGGCTGCAGCCTTTTTGTATTTATTCAAGAAATTATAATTTTCCTGTTATTTTCTTAATAATACTGGTGTTGTCTGTATTTTATTATTTATTTTCTTATTCCAGCTGGATTCATTTATATTTTCTCTATTTATAGGCCTTTTTCTATATGTTATTGTGTATATCAGCTTATGATCTCTTCTCTTCAGACCATCTCCTGGTTCATAGGAGCTTAATTGCCTCTCTCGGCGCTCCTATCTCTTGGCACCCTTTCTGAATTTAGAGTCATCAATTTGTGCCACTAATCGTTACTGCCGAACCTCGGCCACAGTTTTCACTCAAAACTGTCAAAGTAGGAATATCTATTTCTCCGATTGCCGGAAATAGTGAGAAGCCTCAGGTTTCACTCAAACCTGACAAAGTAGGGGTTGCTATTTCTCCGATTGCCGGAAATAGAAAGAAGCCTCAGGTTTCACTCAAACCTGACAAAATCTGTGCAGTCTTTCTCTAGACTCGCCTCTGAAGTCTCTCTTCTCAGACTTCCAACACATGACATGGCCCCCCTCAGGCTTGACCAATCGTCCATTCCCCAGCTGCTCTCTAATTTCTGGCTGTTTTGTTTTAGACACAATGCCAATCACTCGTAATCAAATTTTGCTTCACTCTTTTAAGATCAGCTTGTCTCTTAGCAGCTGTTCTGTGCACAGAAGTTTAAAAACTGCTGGCTAAAGCTAAACGTAGATTCAGTAAGATTGTTATTCACGTTGGCGGCAATGACACCCGGTTACGCCAATCGGAGGTCACTAAAATTAATATTGCCTCAGTGTGTGAATATGCAAAAACTATGTCGGACTCCATAGTTTTCTCTGGACCCCTCCCAAATCTGACCACTGATGACATGTTTAGCCACATGTCATCATTTAATCGCTGGCTGTCCAGGTGGTGCCCAGCAAACGATGTGGGTTTCATTAATAATTGGCAAACTTTCTGGGGAAAACCTGGTCTTATTAGGAGAGACGGCATTCATCCCACTTTGGAAGGAGCTGCTCTCATTTCTAGGAACCTGGCAAATTTTATTAGTAATTCAAATCCCTGACAACCCAGAATTGAGATTAGGACTCAGAGTCGCAGTCCTATACGGCTCTCTGAGCTTCTAGTGCAGTTACCCAGCCATAGTTTTCATAGTTTTATACAAACGGTGTCTTTCCCCCGACCACCTAAATTATTTAAATCTAAAATTAAACAAAGAGGAGTTGTGCATAACAACCCCATAAAAATTAAAACCTCTTCTGTGACAGAAAGACAAAACAGGAGAATTAAATGCGGACTGTAAAATATCAGGTCTCTATCGTCTAAAGCAGTGTTAGTAAACGAATTAATAGTAGTACACACAAAGCAATCACAATAGGCTAAGGTAATACAGGAATATATGGATGATTTTGGGCTTGGCGATGGCTGGAGACTCAAATACCCATTGAAGAAGGAATATACTTTCTTCTCTCCTGTGCATCGCTCATTTTCAAGAATTGACTTTTTTCTCTTAAATAACTCCATCTCACAAAAAATGACCACAAAAATACACCCAATCATTATCAGCGACCATGCACCAATATCACTCAATCTGCAAATAGAAACCATCCATAAACGGTGCCCAACGTGGCACTTTAATATTTCTTTACTTAAAGACCCAGACTTTGACAAAATGGTGAGATGGGAGTGGGCAAACTTTCTTGAAGATAATGACTCTCCAAATTTATCTCCTTCTTTAATATGGGAAGCTGGGAAGGCAGTAATCAGAGGAAAAAATATATCATTCTCCTCCTACAAGAAGAAACAGGAACTGCAAGCAGAAAAAAACATTGAGGAAAAAATTTAAACAACTAACACAGGAATATGCAAACAATCCAAGTGATCAAGTATGGAGCCAATTACAGTGTACAAAATTGCAACTGGACAATATTCTATCAAAGAAAACGGAATTTATCGTACAGCAGCTAAGATATAATAACTTTGAACACAGTAACAAATCAGACAATTTTTGGCTAATCAGCTCCAACGCAATAAAGAAAAATCTCTGATACCAACAATCCAGGGGCCGTCCGGCAATTACACACAATCTCCTCAGGAGATTAATCAGATTTTCTATACTTTCTACCATAACTTATATTCAACAGTAAATAATCCAAACCCAGAAGATATTCAGGCTTTTCTCGATAACCTAAATTTACCTCAATTATCCACTGAACACAGAAACATCTTAGACACTCCCCTGACTATGAATGACCTAGAGAGCGCATTATGTCTAAGGCACTCACTTCTAGCCTTACCTGTTGGCATTTTGTCAGATGCCAACAGGTAAGGCTCCAGGACCAGACGGCTTTCCTGCTGAATTTATAAAACATTTCTGGACAATATTAGCACCACTTTTCTTCAGGACAGTGACAGAGATCAAAAAGAACGGAGGTATAAGACCTCACATGAATACAGCAGCAATCAAAATATTACGACCCCACACTTCCTTCTAGCTATCGTCCTCTATCACTAATCAATAGTGATATCAAAATTATCTCAAAGGCACTCGCTTCTAGGTTGGAGAAAATAATCGCATCAATATTTCATAATGATCAAACGGGATTCATTAATGGCAGACACTCAAGTAATAACATCAGAAGAGCTCTTAATCTGATGAGTAAAGTACAACGCGGCAACACATAAGCAATTATTTTGTCACTTGATGCAGAAAAAGCCTTCAACAAGGTCAACCGGTCCTTCCTATTTGCCACTCTGAGTGGATTTGGCTTTGGAGAGTCATTTATCCAGTGGGTATCAGCCTTCTATAATTCCCCTAAGGCCACAGTCACCACCAACGGGATCACATCTCAAAGTTTCACTTTGCAGAGAGGAACAAGACAAGGGTGCCCACTCTCACCTCTACTGTTTGCAATATTCATTGACCCATTGGCTATGGCAGTCCGTCAGAACAGCAAGATCATAGGTATCCATTCCGCCAGTTCAGAGCACAAAATTAATCTATATGCCGACGACATTTTACTTTATCTACAAGCACCGGAATCGTCTTTACATGAAGTATTTAATCTCATAACAAATTTTTCTAAACTTTCCGACTACTCCATCAATTGGTCCAAATCGACAATACTGCCAATAACGGAGAACTCTTGGAATCCTGCAGACCAAAAATTCTCTTTCCCTGTGGGCAACATAAGATATCTTGGCATAAATATTTCACCCAAACTATCAGACCTGGTCCACCTGAACTTTAGCCCGCTGCTAGATAAGATCTGTGGTGACCTGAAGCGCTGGAATAATCTTCCCATCTCCCTCCTGGGACGAATAGCCACAGTTAAAATGAAAATTCTACCCCAAATTAACTATTTTTTTTCCATGATTCCATTCACACCCACATCGAAATGGTTCCTGTCATTAGATTCTGCAATTATAAAATTCTATTCAAAGAACAAAACAGCAAAAATTAGCCTAAGCACCCTTCAGAAAAACAAATTGGAAGGGGGATTGGACGCTCCTAACTTTACACACTACTATTTAGCTAACCAGCTACAATACCTATCCAAATGGTTATATCCTAACGAAGACTACAACTCCTGGCTCGAACTAGAACAGGCGGACTGCAACAACATAAAACTCTCTGACCTCCCGTTTATCATCACTACACTCAGACGTCATAACTGTTTTAAGAACCCAGTGATTGCTTCCACCTTGTCAGCCTGGTGGAAAACACTTGAAATCACAAACTCTCAAATAGAACCTTGCTTGCTCTCTCCAATTTGGCACAACCCGGATTTTGAAATTAACAAAAGACCTCTCCATTTTAGCACATGGGAGATGAAGGGAGTAACTCATCTCCACCACCTTTTCCAAGACAATATACTTATGACATACACAAACTTATTTCAAACTTTTGAAATAAGAAATGGAAATTTTCTACAAAATTTACAATTGATAAAAACAATCAAGAAGAGAATTCCAGCGCCTCAGGATACTTTGCAGCCACCAGAATTTGCCAAACATATTACAAAGCTTTCTCCGAGAAATAAAAAGAACCTTTCTAAGACTTATAAATTACTGTCAGAGACCAGTTCTATACATTTACCAATTTTAAAATGGGAAAAGGAGCTGGGTGTATCACCGGACCCTGACTTCTGGACTCAGATATGCAAAAATACATTTAAGATGACAAGAAACACTAATATACAACTTATCCAATTTAAAGTACTCCACAGAACACACATCACCCAACAAAAGATGAATAGAATGGGCTTCAGACAATCTGACACATGCACTCAGTGTACTCAGAACACTGCAGACACCTACTTTCATGCCCTCTGGTTATGTTCACCCATCCAGCACTTCTGGTCAACAGTCACTCAAAAACTCTCCTCCATTTTGGACTGCAGGATCCCATTATCTCCCAACCTGTGCTTAATTGGTGACCTGATGACAATTGACCTCCCAAACAGCCACTGTAATTCTCTTCTTGTAGCTCTCGCCATTACCAAGAAAACAATCCTAGTGAATTGGAAAGATAAACAGACCCTCAACATCAACCACTGGCTGAATCTCCTTGCAGAACATATTTCGCTGGAGAAAATATCTGCTAGCCACAGAAACCAATTAACATACTTTACAGAAAAATGGTCACCATTCATCCACTCACTAAACGTGTCTGTATAGTGCCACTCAGCCTGTGAGCATATGCCACCTATACATAAAAATATTCCAACTCAAGAAAAACTGTTGTGTAATATGTAATGTGTTTCTGTTAATGATGTAAGCCCTAATCCCTCTATCTCTCTCACAACAATATACCACAGCGGTTCATCAGAATTCAAGGCCTTAAGCATGTGTTAGGTGCACCCTCTCTCCCTTGAATCCGGGCCTGCTCCCTGGCTCTGTGGGGGATCGCGGGGCTGGGCGGTTTGCCCTGGGGGGCGGGTGCGTCTGGACTGCTCGCCCTGTGTGCCTGGGGGTGGCGGGGTCTGCTTGTGTTCCCTGGGCCTGGGGCGGCGTGGCCGGTCCCCCCTGGGGAGCTGTTTCCGCCCCCCCCCTTCGCTCCTCTCCCGCCCTTCCTCCTCCCTCCTCCCTCCCCCCTCTCCCCGTCCCTCCCTGCTCCTCTCTCTGGGGAGAAACTACTAGCCCTCCCCGGGCGGTGGGGGGCGGGTCGGATGGGCTGGGGGTCCAGCTTTGGGTCTGGGGCGGTCTGGAGGGGTACTGGCAGGGTTGCGGGTTGGCCTGTGCTCCTGCGCGCCGGGGTCCGGGGGACTGGGTGGGGCTCGTCGTCCGTGCATCCTGGTGGCGTGCCTCGTCCTTCTGCTGGGGGTTGGTTTGCTACAGGCGGTGCGACCCAGGTCGGGACCGTTGCGGGTGGATGGGCGGGCCTTCCTGCCCCGCCCATCTGGGGTGTGTCTCTGGCTCTCTGGGGGCGCTGGCCATTGCCAGGTCCTTGGGCCTGCGTGGTGTCCTGCGGCCTCTGCAGCTCCCTGGGTGTCGGGTCTGTGCGCTCCTGCGGCCTTGGGGTGCCTTACCACCCGCCTTCCCCCGCGGGGCTGGGACATTGGCCCTGGACCCTGGTGATGGTTTTCATAAACACACTGGGAGGGTTCAAATACACGCATGCATATGTTTGATACTTCAGCTCCGTGATGCATCGCAAAGAACCGATGGGATCACTCAAAAGGGGCTCAGTTGCTTCTCAAACCTACCACACTGCGCTGGCAACTCTTCTCCACAATCGGGCTTTCCTCCACCCCCAGGACTCTCACATTTCTGGTGTTCAGTATATATATATTTTTCTTTGTTTTGTTTTGTTTTGTTTTTTTCTTTATTATACATTTATTTGTTTATTTTTGGTAATCTGTATGAAACACAACAACCTTAAGGCCACAATACATCAGCTACACTGCCTTTTCCTCCTGCTTTGTTTTTGTTTGATTGTTTTTTTCTCCTTCTTCTCCGCATGCACTGTTGCTATATAACTCAGGACTTAAGCACCTGTCCCTCAATCCCCCCTGCTTGTCCCTTACTTTCCCCTTGACACACTATGGTGTATCACGGCCCTCTCTGGCTCATATTAGGAAGTTTTCCCAAGAAAGGCTGATAGGCTAGTGTCCAGGGAGGGTGGGTGACGGTCACAACCATGCACAGTATGGGTATAAAATACGAATTAATATCAGATAATCATACTGATTTACTCAGTCTCACTGAAACCTGGCTGTGTCAAGATGAATATGTTAGTCTAAATGAGTCCACTCCTCCCAGTCATAATAATAATACCCACATTCCTCGAGGCAGCGGCCGAGGAGGGGGAGTTGCAGCCATTTTTAACTCTAGCCTGTTAATCAGCCCTAAACCTAAACTAGATTATAATTCATTTGAAAGCCTCGTTCTTAGTCTTTTACATCCAACCTGGAAAACCTCGCAACCACTTTTATTTGTTATAGTGTACCGTGCTCCTGGCCCGTATTCTGAATTTGTATCTTAATTCTCTGAGTTTTTATCCAGTTTAGTTCTTAAATCAGATAAAGTTATTATTGTAGGCGATTTTAACCCTTTAAGGTCCTCACCAAGAAAAAAGCTATGAAAAAATTATTTCTTTGCATTTTTTATGTTATTGGGGCACTAATAACAAGAATCAATTATTATTGTTTTTACAGACCCCACAGTTTTTTAATTACAGACCTCTACCAAATGGTTGAGAGGTCGCTTAATGGTAAAAGTACCTAATACATTATTATAAATGTATAATAACAATAATATGATAATTTAATACCTACAAATACAAAAAGAAAGTAGAAAAAGTCAAATAACTATAAAACAAGTCAATATTATTAACAATATAGCGCAGTACATACACTTCTCAACTGTGCTGTGTAAAATAACAAAACAATTCTAGTACTTTCAATAAACAGTACTTTATTTATTTCCCCCTCTCAAATTAACAAACAAAGAATGACCCATGGGACCATGTTCAACTTCTCAGCTGTGCTGTGTAAAATATCAACTTATTTTATTGCATAAAACAAAGTCGAAATATTTCAGGGCCTTGATTTCTTTTTTCCTCACAAATGGGAAACTTGTCCAATTTATTTTTGATGGTATGTTATGAAGCATTCCTGCTTTGCCATCAAGCAAAGGAAAACGTTACACTTCACACATTTCCATCTTGACACACCCTTTGGACAGAGGCTGCACCGCCCCTGGTTGTCAGTGTGACGTGGCCAGTGTCTGTAGTTGTCATAGCGCATATCTGGTTGTGGTCGTGGGGGTCTTGGGGGGAGGCGCTTCTTCTGAGTGGACATCTGTGGTGGTGGAGAGGTGGAGGATGGTTGGCCTGGTGGTTTAGAGGCAGAGGAGGGTCGGCCAACTCTGGATGCTGGCTTTTTGGCTTGCTTCAAAAAGTGGGCCACTGCCAGGTGGAACCTTTTCAGAGGCATTGGTTTCTCATTCAGTAGTCCACAGTCTCTCTTGTAGACTAGCCAGGAATTGGCGATGGACAGGTCAAGGGCGTAGGCGAACAGGGGGAAGTACCATCGGCGGGACTTGGCAGGGGTCTTGTAAAGGTGGACCAGCATGTCAGAAAGATCAATACCTCCCATATGCTCATTGTAGGCAGGAATGAGTGATTTGCTTATTGAGGGCATCTCCTCCTCATCCAAGGATTCAAAGGAATGATCCCCGACCACTTCTGCATATGATTGTGGGGGCAGATAGTCGTCGTTAAATTCAATACCAAGTCCTTCAGTAACACAGGTTTCCCGTACCGACTTTAACGTCTCCCGAATTGATCATTTTGTCAATAGCACCGTAGGCTCGCTGCGAACAACACTCGACTCTGTAGCTCCTCTTAAAAGAAAAGTTAAAAAAGCAAAGAAAGTTCGCTCCTTGGTATAACTCTCAAACCCGTAAGTTAAAACAAATATCGCGAAAATTTGAAAGGAATTGGCGATTAACCAAACTGGAAGAATCTCATTTAATCTGGGCAGACAGTCTCAAAACTTATAAGCCTCCGCAATGCCAGAGCAAACTATTACTCAGCATTAATAGAAGAAAACAAGAATAACCCCAGGTTTCTTTTCAGCACTGTAGCCAGGCTGACTGAGAGTCAAAGCTCTATTGAGCCTTGTATTCCTTTAGCCCTTAGCAGTAATGATTTTATGAGCTTTTTTAATGACAAAATTCTAACTATTAGAGGCAAAATTCATGACCTCCTGCCCTCAGATAGTACCTATCTAACCTCAAACACAGCTGTAAGACCTAATATATATTTAAATTGCTTCTCCCCAATTTCTCTTCAAGAATTGACCGCAGTGATTTCTTCATCTAAATCATCAATGTGTCTCTTAGACCCCATCCCAACTAGGCTACTTAAGGAGGTCTTACCTTTAGTTAACACTCATATATTAGATATGATCAATATATCCTTATTAACAGGCTATGTACCACAGTCTTTTAAGGTAGCTGTAATTAAACCTCTACTAAAAAAGCCCACCCTGGATCCAGAGGTGTTAGCCAACTATAGACCAATATCTAATCTTCCCTTTCTGTCAAAGATCCTTGAGAAAGTAGTCGCAGACCAGCTGTGTGATTTTCTCCATGATAATAATTTATTTGAGGAATTTCAGTCAGGATTTAGAGTGCATCATAGCACTGAGACAGCACTAGTTAAAATTACAAATGATCTTCTGATTGCTTCAGACAAAGGACTCGTCTCTGTACTTGTTTTATTAGATCTTAGTGCGGCGTTTGACACTATTGACCATCAAATTCTACTGCAGAGACTGGATCACTTACTTGGCCTAAAAGGTTCTGCACTAAGCTGGTTTAAATCTTATTTATCTGATCGTTTTCAGGTTGTTGACGTTCATAATGAATCATCCTTACGTACTAAAGTTTGTTTTGGAGTTCCGCAAGGTTCTGTGCTTGGACCAATCCTATTTACTCTATTTATGCTTCCTTTAGGTAACATCATTAGAAATCACTCTATAAATTTCCATTGTTATGCGGATGATACACAGTTGTATTTATCGATGAAGCCAGAAGAAAGTAATCAATTAACTAAACTCAATTAACTAAACTCCATAACTGCCTTAAAGACATGAACACCTGGATGATCACCAATTTACTGATGTTAAATTCAGACAAAAGTGAAGTAATTGTTCTTGGCCCCAAACAACTCAGAGACTCTTTATCTGATGACATAGTTTCTCTAGATGGCATTGCTCTGGCCTCTAGCACTACTGTAAGAAACCTCGGAGTAACATTTGATTTGAAGATTTGTCTTTTAATTCTCATTTAAAACAAACCTCACGGACTGCATTTTTTCATCTGTGTAATATTGCGAAAATTAGGCCTATCCTGACCCGAAAAGATGCAGAAAAATTGGTCAGATCAGATAAATAAGATTTAAACAAGCTTAGTGCAGAACCTTTTAGGCCAATTAAGTGTTCCAGTCTCTGTATTGAATTTGATGGTCAATTGTGTCAAACGCCGCACTAAGATCTAATAAAACAAGTACAGAGACGAGTCCTTTGTCTGAAGCAATCAGAAGGTCATTTGTAATTTCAACTAGTGCTGTCTCAGTGCTGTGATGCACTCTAAATCCTGACTGAAATTCCTCAAATAAATTATTATCATGGAGAAAATCACACAGCTGGTCTGCGACTTCTTTCTCAAGGATCTTTGAAAGAAAGGGAAGATTAGATATTGGTCTATAGTTGGCTAACACCTCTGGATCCAGGGTGGGCTTTTTTAGGAGAGGTTTAATTACAGCTACCTTAACAGACTGTGGTACATAGCCTCTTAATAAGAATATATTGATCATATCTATAGTAGGACTAGATTTTTGACGACACCCAGCTTGATCTTCATGCAGGCCCTCTTGAGGTTCTTACTGTATTTACCTTCTCTAGTAGCCTCTTTATACATGGCTTTGTTGTGGTCACCAGTGTTATGTCCTAAGTGATGGAAGATGCTCCCCGTACTGCCGTCTCTCCCCACCTACTACCCACTTGGAAGACCTGATGATTACTTCCATCGCCATAGTTAATGCTAATGGAGAAACTGCCTGACCACCTCCTAAACTTCCTTCCGCCAAGGTGGCCTGACATTCATCTCATGTTCTATCCCCCCTGACTTCATCCTACATAAGGTTGTTCTGTTTAGTTCAACATTTATTTCACATTTTGTTCCATCCCCTCTAATCTATTTGGGGATGATCACTACTCCAGTCCATTTCCACATAATGTGAAGATCTCTCTTAGCTCATTTGTCAACTTGCTCCTGACTTAATAGCTTAAGGTCATAGTGAACCTGATCTGAGAATGCTGGCATGGGTTTCGACACAGTGTGAATTGGGAATTTTGTGGTTGCATCATACTTATCTTGATCATGGTTGTGCGATGCTTCCTGGAGCAGCTGTGACTCCAGCGGATGTCCCGTGCTCCTTGTCTTCAGAGTCTGACTCAAGCTCCTTGAAGCAGTCTCCTTTGTCCCCAGGTTGCCTGTTGGTTGCAACACCAGGCTGCGCATTACTCCCACCAACAACCACATCATTTTCCTCATTGTTTTTCAGTTTTATACTGCCCTTTGACTCTGCATGGACCTTGGGGCAGTGGCTCACATGATACCATGTCGTGCTTCCTTCGACTTGGACTGCTGTTGGAGTCGCCCTCACCACGGTGTAGGGCCCTTCCCTTCTCGGCTCGTGCCACTTTCTCCTGAAAACCTTCAGGTACACTTGATCGCCTGGCACCACCTGTCTCTTGACCTCCTGGTCGGCTTTGGGCTCCTTCGCCCTTTCCTGCAAATATATAGATCTATGGATGGCAGTTAATTGTGTCATGTAGTCAGACAACTCCATTTGCAGTTGTTCCAGATTAGGCCCTTTGTGTGGCAGCCTTATTGCTAGTGGGACAGGCATGCATCGTCCCGTAAGCATTTGGTGAGGCGAAAGGTCCGTGTTTCTGTGAGTTTGCATGCGGTAGCTCATTAGTGCGAGTGGTAGCACATCCACCCAGTTGAGCTTCGTGCTGGCACAGATTTTACTGATTTTGGCTTTCAAGGTTCCGTTAATTCTCTCTACTATACCCTGGCTAGCTGGATGTATACACTACTTAATCTTTGTTTGATCTTCAGATACTGCAACACTCCTTTCACTGCTTTTTGAACAAAAGCAGAGCCATTATCTGAGCTTATTTCTGATGGGATGCCAAACCGTGGTATGACCTCTCTGGTGAGGAACTTAATGACTGTATCCACTCCAAGAGTCTTAGATGGAATTGCATCAACCCATCGGCTGAAGCGATCAATTACCACCAACATGTATCATTTGCCATGTACAGATTTTATCATGTCTATATAGTCCATACACAAGTGTTTAAAGGGTCTCTCTGGGACTGGAATGTGTCCCACAGGGGTTTTCACCCCTTTTCGGACATTGTTTTCAGCACAAATCTTGCATTGGTTCAGTACTTCTTCAACCATTGCTTGCATGTATGGGGACCAATAGCCCTGCTGTCTTATCTTTTTCAACACTTCCCCCCTCCCACAGTGTGCAACACCATCGGTTTCTGAGATTAAAATGGTTAACACAGCCACTGGTGCAACTATGAGTTCCTCATGAGATCTCCAAAGACCTTTCTCATCCTGTGTTGCTCCCCTCTTGAGCCATAGACTATGCTCGCTCTGACCTGCTTCTTTCTGTATTAGTATAATGTCCTCTGGTGTGACCACAGGTTCCAGAGACACTACTGGTGCCAATATTGCTTTTTTGCACTTAGAGGCTTCTTTGGCGGCCTCATCTGCCGCGTTGTTGCCTCTTATTACCACATCATTTCCTTTCTGATGCGCTTGACACTTAACAATTGTGAGTTCTTTTGGTCGCATCATTGCTGACATCAAATCATTTATCTGTTTCTCATGCTGTATAGGTGCGCCATCTGACTTCCTGAAACCTCTCTGCTTCCACAATGCTCCAAACAAATGACAGACACCATGAGCATAAGCAGAATCTGTAAAAACATTGGCCAGCTGACACGCCTCTGTTAACGCCTTCAACTCAGCCAACTGGGCTGAACATGGTTGACTACAGGTCTCTGCCTTTTCTGTTACAAAAACATCTGCATCCTGCCCCACCACCGTATAGCCGGCGTGATTTCCCAGATAGTCTCTGAAACAGGAGCCATCAACAAAGAATATCACATCTGCATGGGGAAGTGGAACTGACTCTAAGTCTGGTCTCAACTTAGTGTACTTCATTGTCTCTGCAATGCACTCATGTGGTTCACCCTCGCCTTCAAGCAGGATGACGTTTGCTGGATTAGTTGTTGCGCAGTTCTTCATTGTTATATCAGGGTATGACAACAATGGTGTGTACTGCAAACATCTGGCTTGAGTTATCACAAACTTCCCTTGATTTATTATGATGGGTTAGGATGGTAACTGGATACCCCATCGTTACAGTTGTTGCTTTTTCGTACACATACTGCACTGCTGCGAGGCCTTGGTAGCAGGGCGGCCACCCCTGCGCCACGTTGTCGAGCTTCGTGCTGTAATATGCAATTAGTTGTTTTTGGCGGCCACTGCGTGTCTCTTGCATTAGTATTGTGGATGCGTACATATTCTGTCTATTTGAGACATAGAGCAAAAATGGCTCGCTGTAATTTGGTGTTGCCAGAGCAGGTGCGCTCTGCAACTCTTGCTTTATGGTTTCAAAAGCCACCATCGCCTCATTCGTCCATTTCTAAGGAGCTTTCAGCAATTGAGTCCCCGTCTCTTTAATGAGATCTCTGAGGGGAGCCGTTTTTTCCGCATAGTTCTCGATCCAATCAGAACTGTATCCTGTCAGCCCCAGGAACATCATCATGTGTTGAACTGTTTTCGGGCGTGGCACTTTGCTTATTCCCTCTAGTTGACAGGGTGAGACTGCAATGGTTCCTTCAGAAATTGTTCTTCCCAGGTATTCCACTTGAGATTTACAATACTGTAATTTAGTTTTAGAAACTTTATGTCATCCTTCTGCCAATCTTTTCAACACTTTGAGGGAGTCTTGACGACACTCCTCCAATGTATGATTAGTAAATTGTCAACATACTGAATCAATGTGCCGCTGATTTCTAGCCCTTCCAGGCTCTGTTTGAGTACCTGGTTGAACACACTGGGACTGAGTTTTAATCCCTGTGGGATACGTGTGTATGTCATCTTCCTGCCTTTGTATGTGAATGCAAACAGATATTGTGACTCTTCAGCTAAAGGTACGCTAAAGAATGCAGAACACAAATCAATTACAGTGAAAAATTTTGCACTGGGTGGCACGTTTGTGAGGAGTGTGTGAGGAGTGTGTGAGGGTTTGGCACTTCAATAGCCCAGTCTTGTATGACCTCGTTTATTGCTCTCAGGTCGTGAACCAGTCGATATTTTGATTTATCTGCTTTCAATACCGGAAATATGAGTGTGTTGCACGGACTTTGTGTTTCAATCAATACTCCCGACTTCAACAACCCATCAATCATTTTACTGATTCCTTCGACTGCTTCCGCTTTTAAAAGATATTGTGGTTTGTTTGGAAGTTGCACATTGGGTTTCAAATCTATCCTTACTGGGTTGGCTGCTTTCACCAACCCCACATCTGTGTCATGCTTTGACCACAGTTGCTCAGGGACCTGACGTAACATGTCTCCTAACAGTGTATCATCAGAGTCAGATTCAGGTGTTTCTGGTACACTCAATATTGGAGTTGTGACTACCTGTGGCACAGCTGTCATGTTGGTGGTGCATTCAATTTTGATCATAGTTTTTTCTTCTGACATAAATATGGAAGCATTATCTGTTTCTCCCAATTTGCCTGTGACGCAACTCTCATCATGGGTCCCAGATCTTTTGATTCACAGTCCTCATTTACCACTAGTGTAATGTGTGGATTGTACCATTGTACCAATATTTACATCTAAGATAATAGAAAAATAGTTAACCAAGTGCAATGATGTCCTCCAAGATAATACTTGCCACTTTGTTTGCAGTAAACAAAGTTTGTTGTTGTTTTTCTAGTTTCAGTTATATACTGGGGGGGGGGGGGCATTTTGGGCATGGGGGGGGGGGGACATGTCCCCCTCAATGTATATGGTGACTATGGCCCTGTCAGGCATGCATAATTAGGCTACAGTTGTCTGGGTGCGCAAAGGTGAAGTGACTGGTCTTGTCATACAAAGTTTGATGGAGTGTCAACTGGACAATATGGAGATATTTGCATCTTGAAAGCCAGACTACAAATGTGGATAGACAGGGAGAAACACACGCAAGCCTAAGACGTGGTAAGATACAATATTCCTCACTATATGGAGTGCCTGATAACAACATCTGTTTAATGGGTTGTAAAGAAATTCGTCAGGTATCATTGGAAAGCTTTGATCCTGCGCTTTCGTGTGATATGCGTGGCATTTCAGTGTGACCCTGCATTTGTGAGTAATCAATCTAAGAGTAATGTGTGTGCAGAGCTGTATGAAAGCTCTGTTATACTACAGACAAGTACTTGGTCTTGTCGGAAAGCTATGATTCCGCTGTTTCACGTGATATGCGTGGCTTCTCACTATGACGCACGGTCACGGAGAAAATCCAGAAGAAGAAGAACAGATGTGAATTTGGACGCACTATGCGTCGTTTGGGCCCATAGGGGGAGCCCGTAACCGTAACAACTGTGTGACACAAACTCAGTGCTTTGGTCATTAAATAATGTCGGGCTCGGTTCGGGTTCGGACAGAAATATGCGGCCCGTGCCGCAATCTAACACACACACACAAACACACGTAAAACCGGACATTATCAGATTATAAAAAAAAACCCGGACGCCCCGAACAGGACGTGGAAAGTGGACATGTCCAGGCAAAAGAGGACGTTTGGTCAGCCTAACGCCGTTACCTAACACAGAGAAATGTTAACGGCTTGTTTCTCCTCTGACATGCCACATACCTGCGTGCCGCCACGGCTCGGTTGTCCAGGTACTATTGGGCAGTCATGACACCAATGAAAGAGGAAATTACTGGACCTGGAGTCAGACTTCTGTCTCCAGTAAGACGTTATCTTGCGTTTGTCAGCTGCTCTCATGTTTCCTCCTTTTGTGAAGATTTTGTTGCCGTCCTCTGTCAACCAGGCGTCATATACCCCACGGTGTATTCCCCCGACATTTGTTCGGAATATTTCAAAATTTCTAGCTTTAAATTAACACTGAAGTTGCGTCTAGTCGCCATCTTATCTGTTTACAATCAGCTGAGAGTGCGCAACTGCGCATGTGCCTGGATGATGTGTGTGTGGATGTGCTTTCTGTGTCTGTGTGTGTGTGTAATCCGGGTCCAGCGCTCTAAACACGTCCGGTTTATAAAAGAGACCGGTGTTTATTTATTAAATTTTTTTTAGACCCGGTTACTAAAAGATGCCGGCTGCTAACAAACCTCCATTTTGTGCGCTGAGCAGTAGGCAGCTCTGTCCCACAGATCTCAAAACAGCAGGAACTGACAATTAACGGTAATGTAGGCCTACCTACTCATATGACTATAGGGATTACGGCAATAGGCGAATTTGCCAAAATGTCAAACTATCCCTTTATATGTAACATCACTTTCTTTTCATATTTGCCTTTGAGAAAGTCATTAAATGTTGTTCAGTGTTTTTAATAATTGGGAGAAAATGAAATTTAAAAACAGTCCCATGATTGCTCCTCACTTTGGTTTTATTCATATTCCACATAAATAAAAGTTTTCTCAGTCGCTATTTCAGCTTGAGTAGCTTTCACCACCAACAGATGCTGATTACCACACATCTAGTTTCCTAAAATCCTGTTGAGTAGATGAACATGTTTGGAGTAGACCATTGGTGGTAGAGACTTTTTTGTGCGTCTGGGTAACTTACACATCTGTACACATTTTCATCTTCCTACTCCAAAAAAAACCCTATGGGGAGGGGTTTTTGAAAATTTCAAGGGGGTGCTATAGAGGCATTTTGCCCCCCCCCCCCCCTCCATGGGCGACGCCCCTATCAGATGCATGCAAGAGCTCGTCATTCTTGACCTGTGTATCAATTTTCATGAGGATATGAGTTCGCTGATCAAAAAGCCAAACGCATTTGATGGCGAGGGCAGCGCCATAGCAGCCACACCCCTTGACATACACAAAAGCATTTAATAACTTTTTGTCAGTATGGTTTCAGGGTGATCTGTACCAAAACTGAAGTTGATTGGACAAAATCTGTAGGAGGAGTTCGTCAAAATACAAGGTGTCGAAATCACAAAATCCCCACCAAAATGAAAAGTTTAAATCAAAATGGCCGACTTCCTGTTTGGAGTAGACCATTGGTGGCAGAGACTTTTTTGTGCATCTGGGCAACATACACATATGTACCAATTTTCATCTTCCTACTCAATAAAAAAACCGTATGGGGAGGGTTTTTTGAAAATTTCAAGGGGGCGCTATAGACGCCTTTAGTCCCCCCCATGGGCGACGCCCCTATTAGATGCAATAGCTCGCCATTCTTGGCCTGTGTATCAATTTTCATGAGGATATGAGATCGTTGAAGCCATCAAAAAGCCAAACGTATTTAGTGGCAAGGGATCGATAGTCACCACGCCGCCACAGGGACACCATCAGACGTAGCTTCACAGCGTTCATAAGGTAGCTTCACCAATTTGTTCTGCATGCATTAGAAGTGGAATGAAGTTGATGCGGTCAAGTTTGTGGCATTAGTACATGTTAAAGTAAAAACTGGTCACTTCCTGTTACCACTATGAGTAAGGTGGGATATTAACATATCGGGGTGTTCGGGGCTGAGCCATCATCATGTTCAGCAAGTTTGAAGCTGCTGAGATCAAGTCTGTGGGCGGGAGAGCCGTTCGAAATTCGATGACAAGAAAACGAAAAGTCGCCAAAATTTGTCACGCCCTAGCGGCGACGCCCCCTGACATAGAGAAAAGCTTTTAATAACTTTTGATCAGCATGTTCTCAGGAAGATCTGTAGCCAATTTGAAGTCGATCGGACGAAATCCCTAGGACAAGTTCGTTCAAATTTAAGTTGTGGAAATCACTGTAACGACAAAATTCAAAACAAAATGACCGATTTCCTGTTGGGATTTTACCATATACCATATTTTACCATAGAAAAACTTGGATGAGCACCAATTTCCTGATGTTAAATTCAGACAAAACTGAAATTATTGTTCTTGGCCCCAAACAACTCAGAGACTCTTTATCTGATGACATAGTTTCTCTAGATGGCATTGCTCTGGCCTCTACCACTACCGTAAGAAACCTCGGAGTAACATTTGATCAAGATTTGTCTTTTAATTTCCATTTAAAACAAACCTCATGGACTGCATTTTTTCATCTGCGTAATATTGCGAAAATTAGGCCTATCCTGACCCGAAAAGATGCAGAAAAATTGGTCCACACTTTTGTTACCTAAAGGCTGGATTACTGTAACTCTCTATTATCTGGTAGCTCTAGTAAGTCCTTAAAAACGCTCCAGCTAATTCAGAATGCAGCAGCATGTGTACTAACAGGAACTAAGAAACAAGATCATATTTCTCCTGTTTTAGCTTCTCTGCATTGGCTCCCTGTAAAATCCAGAATTGAATTTAAAATCCTACTGTTAATTTATAAAGCTCTAAATGGTCAAGCTCCGTCATATCTTAGAGAGCTCATAGTGCCTTATTATCCCAACAGAACTCTGCGCTCTGAGAACGCAGGGTTACTTGTGGTCCCTACAGTCTCCAAACGTAGATCAGGAACCAGAGCCTTCAGCTATCAGGCTTCTCTCCTGTGGAATCATCTTCCTGTTACGGTCCGGGAGGCAGACACCGTCTCCACATTTAAGACTAGACTTAAGACTTTCCTCTTTGATAAAGTTAGGGCTGGCTCAGGCTTGCCTTGTACCAGCCCCTAGTTAGGCTGACTTAGGCCTAGTCTGCTGGAGGACCCCCCTATAATACACCGGGCACCTTCTCTCCTTCTCTCTCTCTCTCTCTCTCTCTCTCTCTCTCTCTCTCGTATTCTATTACTGCATCTTGCTAACTCGGCCATTCTGGATGTCACTAACTCGGCTTCTTCTCCGGAGCCTTTGTGCTCCACTGTCTCTCAGATTAACTCATATCGCAGCGGTGCCTGGATAGCGTGACGTGTGTGGTTGTGCTGCTGCCGTGGTCCTGCCAGATGCCTCCTGCTGCTACTGCTGCCATCATTAGTCATTAGTCATACTTCTACTGTTATTATACACATATGATTATTGTCACACATGTATACTGCCAGATACTAATATATACTTTAAACATATTGTACCACAGTAGCCAGAACTATAACGATAATATTATTACTTTCATTAATGTTGTTGTAAGCTACTGTCATTACCGTCTGTCCTGCATCTCTCTCGCTCTCTCTCTCTCTCTCTCTCTCTGTCTCTGTCTCCCTTTCTGTCTCATTGTGTCATACGGATTACTGTTAATTTATTATGCTGATCTGTTCTGTACAATATCTATTGCACGTCTGTTCGTCCTGGAAGAGGGATCCCTCCTCAGTTGCTCTTTCTGAGGTTTCTACTGTTTTTTTTCCCCCTTTAAAGGGTTTTTTTGGGGGGGGGGAGTTTTTCCTTATCCACTGTGAGGGTCCAAAGGACAGAGGGATGTTGTATGCTGTAAAGCCCTGTGAGGCAAATTGTGATTTGTGATATTGGGCTTTATAAATAAAATTGATTGAATTGACTGATTGAAATATCAAATTTCAGATGCGGCCGGACGAATGTGGAAAGTTAGAAGCATTTTGAAATTTGGGACAGGGCCGAAATTGGGGCACAGAATGTCGCAAGAATAATAATAATAATAATAATAATAATAAACAGCACGATTTCAAAAGGGTCCTCCACGGAAGACTTTGTCGTCGCTTGGGCCCTAATTAAAGCTGCAAGCAGCTATGATCGGGCCCTCGCTCCCCCATGCAACCGCAGGGGCCTGAGGTACACGGGGGCTGTGGCGCGAAGGGATAAGGGAGAAAAAATCTAGCAGGAGCAAAAAAACGCAATGTTTTGTTCATCCACCATGGGCACTGGGAATGTAACTAAACGTGTGCAGGTGTGTCCAGGGGCGGACTCTCATCACACGTGAAGTTTCGAGCAAATCGGACAATGTCAGTGTATAATAGGGCATTTCCTGTTTCCACAAGGGGGTGGCTTGAGCAAGATTGCTTGCGAGCATATGGAGGTGTTGAGGGTGGGGCTCTTATCATGTACAGATATTTTGAAGCAGTTTGGATGAATTATGTGGGAGAGAGAGTTGCTTCAATATGCATGGCGATGGATCAAAAATGGCAATGCCAATAGCAGCCACGCCCTTTGACCTACAGACATGCAGAGCACAATTTTTGATCAGCATGGTCTCTGGATGATCTGTAAAAAAAAAAACTGAAGTCGATTGGATGAAATCCCTAGGACTAGTTCGTTAAAATACAACGTGGAAATTATGTCAAATGACAAGTCAAAATCAAAATGGCTGACTTCCTGTTTGGAGTAGACTATTGGTGCCACAGACTTTTATATGCGTCTGGACAACATACACATGTGTACCAATTTTCATGTTCCAACTCCAAAAAAACCCCTATGGGGAGGGTTTTTTGAAAATTTCAAGGGGGCGCTATAAAGGCATTTTGTCCCCCCCATGGGCGACGCCCCTATCAGATGTAAGAGCTCACCATTTTTGACCTGTGTATCAATTTTCATGAGGAGATTAGGTCACTGAAGCCATCAAAATGCCAAAGGTATTTAGTGGCGAGGGATTGAGAGTCGCCACACTGCCACATGGACACCATTAGACGTAGCTTCACAGCGTTCATAAGGTAGCTTCACCAATTTGTTCTGCACGCATTAGAAGTGGAATGAAGTTGATGCAGTCAAGTTTGTGGCATCAGTACATGTTAAAGTAAAAAATGGGTGGGGGGATGCTATGAGTAAGGTGGGATATTAACATATCGGGGCGTTTGGGGCGGAGCCATCATCATGTCCAGCAAGTTTGAAGCTGCTGAGATCAAGTATGTAGGAGGGAGAGCCGTTCGAAATTCAATGGCAACAAAATGAAAAGTCGTCAAAATTTGTCACGCCCTGGCTTCCACGCCCCTTGACATAGAGAAAAGCTTTTAATAACTTTTGATCAGCATGTTGTCAGGATGATCTGTACCAACTTTGAAGTTGATCAGACGAAATCCCTAGGAGGAGTTTGTTCAAATTTAATTTGTGGAAATCGCCGTAACAACAAAATTCAAAACAAAATGGCCAACGTCCTGTTGGGATTTTACCATGACGTTCACAGACTTTTTTGTGTGTCTGGGTATGATACATGTGTGTACCAAATTTCATTTGCCTACGACAAACTAACCCCAATGGGTAGGGGTTTTTGAAATTTTCTAGGGGGTGCCATTTCGGCATTTCACATCAACCATGTGCAACCGCCCAAAAATATCGATTTTCGGTTGTGGCCGGATGAATGTGGAAAGTTAGAAGCATTTTGAAATTTGGGAAAGGGGCGAAATTGGGACACAAAATCGGGTAAAGAATAATAATAATAACTAGAACTGCAAGCAGTTATGAACGGGGGCCAAGCCCCCCCGTGCGAGCCCATGGCAGTTGTCCCCAATGGACGACGGGCTCTGGGCAAGCACATGTTTATGAATGTGTCATTTAAAATGTGGAAGTTGCAGGCAAAACTGCCATTGCATCCGTTATAGCGCCACCTATAGACCGATTTGCGATGAATTTGGTACAAAGCCTCTGGATGACCTCAGGAACGAGTGACTTAAGTTTGATGTTGAAAGCAGCTACTTTGAGCGAAATATGAAACAATGTGTGTTTTTAAGCTAGCAAAAATGATTGTTTGGTTGTAACAAGCGCATTCTTTGGAGTACCAAAATTCTTTTGATAACTTTTCATCAGACACATCTGCAAAGTTTCAGACAGGTGGCACTTAAATTGTAGGAGGAGTTAAAAAAAGTAGGTTTTGGACATGTGGCGAATTAGCAAAGAGAATGTACAGCAGAAGTGGGCGGTGCCTGTGTCAGAAAACCCAGCTCTATCCAGGGAACACATGGATATAATGTTTGTGAAAGTGTCATTTAAAATGTGTAAGTTGCTGGCAAAAACGCGTTTGCATCCGTTATAGCGCCACCTAGTGGAGTACATGTGCAATTTTTGGTACGGAAGATCTGTGTCCTATTCTATAGGTGCCCTTAAGATTTCAAAGCCCTCAGCGTAATAGTTTGGCTGAAATTAATGTTTGTTGTTTATCTTGTAATAAGCCACGCCCACATTGACCAGTCATGACCACCTTCAAGATGTAACCTCAGAATTGGCCCTACATCATACCAACCGAATTTTGTAGAAATCGGTGCTGCAAGAGATATAAACTTACCATATTTGTAGTGCCCCCTAGTTGCCAAAATTCGCCAAATTCGGCTCATACCCTCACAGTCTTATGCCAACCAAGGATCTCAAATTTGGTGTTAATAGCATTTAGTTTGACCGAGATATCCAACAGTTTGCATTTTTATAGCTAGCTATAGAAGTTGTTTGTTAATAATTTATGCATTTTTTGACCGAATAAAATTCTTTTGATAACTTTAGATCAGGTCCAGTAGAAGAGTGTATATGTCAACTTTCATGCAGATTGGACAAAATCCCAAGGAGAAGTTTGAAAAAGATGGTTTTCCAGTTTTCGTGATTTTGCGAAAAAACTTCCTAGACGCAAGTGGGCGTGACCTATGGCAAAGTGATTCCGCTCTATTCAGGGAAGCTGGAGATACAAGATTTTTGAATGTGCGACATACGGTGTGGGAGCTATAGGCAAAAACGCATTGGCCTAGGTTATAGCGCCCCTGCAGGCAGATATACATAGTTTTTTGCGTCTGAGGTACGTGCAGGGGTCTGGACCACCCCTCCAAATTGCACTGCCCTCCTTTGCACGGTTTAGCCTGCAGCACCACTTTCACCTACGGAAGAATAAAAATAAAAATCTTTACAAAAACAATAGGGTTCCTAGCACCGCTGGTCCTAGGAAACGCGTCTGCTTGCATACGTGTTCCCTCGGCCCCTCGGGCTTGGCCCCCTAATTAAAGCTGCAAGCAGTTGTGATTGGGCCCTTGCTCTCCCATACAACTGTGGGGGCCTGAGGCACGTGGGGGCTGTGGCGTGAAGCGAGAAGGGAGAAAACACCTGGCAGGAGCGAAAAAACGCAATGTTTCATTCATCCACCAGCTGGCGCTATGAGCGTAACCAGATGTAGCCAGGTGCATTCAGGGGTGGACCCTCATCACACATGTGAAATTTCGAGCAAATCAGACAATGCATGAAGGATTTATACCAAGTTGATATTCCGTGGCGAAGGATGAAAAGTTGCCACTGCCGCGGCGGCAGCCTGCAACATGACAGGACACGTGTGTCACTGTGGAGATTCATCAACTTGATCGTCATGTGTCCACAAAATGGAGTTGATCAGATCAGGAGCTTGAGGCTGGCGTTTGTCAGTGTAAAAGATGGCATTTCCTGATTCTACAAGGGGACGCCATGAGCAAGATTGACTTTGAGCATATGGAGGCGTTGAGGGCGGGGCTCTTATCATGTACAGAAATTTTGAAGCAGTTTGGATGAATTATGTGGGAGAGAGAGCTGCTTCAATATGCATGGCGATGGATCAAAAATGGCAGCACCATAGCAGCCACGTCCTTTGACTTACAGACATGCAGAGCACAACTTTTGATCAGCATGGTCTCTGGATTATGTATAAAAATTCTGAAGTCGATTGGATGAAATTCCTAGGACTAGTTTGTGAAAATACAACATGTGGAAATCATGTCAAAATGACAAGTCAAAATCAAAATGGCCGACTTCCTGTTTGGAGTAGACCATTAGTGCCAGATACTTTTATGTGCGTCTGGACAACATACACATGTGTACCAATTTTCATGTTCCAACTCCAAAAAAAACCCTTATGGGGAGGGGTTTTTGCAAATTTCAAGGGGGCACTATAGAGGCATTTTGCCCCCTCCCCATGGGCGATAACCCTATCAGATGTACGAGCTCGCCATTCTTGACCTGTGTATCAGTTTTCATGAGGCGATAAGGTCATTGAAGCCATCAAAAAGCCAAACATATTTGGTGGCGAGGGATCGATAGTCACCACGCCGCCACATGGACACCATTAGATGTAGCTTCACAGTGTTCATAAGGGAGCTTC
The DNA here is from genome assembly GCF_041903045.1 of Epinephelus lanceolatus. Taxonomy (NCBI): domain Eukaryota; kingdom Metazoa; phylum Chordata; class Actinopteri; order Perciformes; family Serranidae; genus Epinephelus; species Epinephelus lanceolatus. Next base: position 45,203,390 of record NC_135746.1, read on the forward strand.
ACCAACTTCTTCTGCATGCATTAGAAGTGGAATGAAGTTGATGCAGTAAAGTTTGTGGCATCAGTACATGTTAAAGTAAAAACTGGTCACTTCCTGTTACCACCGGCGGGCACTATGAGTAAGGTGGGATATTAACATATCAGGACTTTCGGGGCGGAGCCATCATCATGTCCAGCAAGTTTGAAGCTGCTGAGATCAAGTATGTGGGTGGAAGGCAGGACGCCTTCTGACGCGTCAGTTCATTTCTGTCAAAGTTAGATATCGCATGCAGGAGTGACTCTGCATATCCTTGATTGAGTGCTAGAATGACATATTTCAAATTTTCAAATTTACTCCAAATTACTTCAAATTTACTCCAAATTTATAGCAATTTCCTGTTTCATGGCGAGACATCAAAATTAAACCCTCTGCAGCCAAGTAGACACTAATGATATGTCATGTTTGTGAACATCAAATATAGACCACAGCATTGAAATTTCAGTGTCTGATAAGAAGTACTTCCTTTCGACATTAGGTGGCGCTATGATTATCAGGCAATATGGTAATGAAAATGTGTTCAGGGCGGGACTAATATGAATCATGTGAAGTTTGGTGGAGATTTATTTATGCCAGAGCTACAGCAATTTCATTTTTCATGGCGAGAACTCAAGATTCAACGCTCGGCAGCGGGCGCGCCATTCAACATTGGGCAAATCCTGTGATAACTTTTGGTCAGAACATAGTCACGCTTACATGCACCAAGTTTGGAGCCAATCTGATTAAATCTGTAGGACAAGTTCGTTAATTTACAAGCCCTGTAAATGGGCAAAAACGCATAAAAGTGGCACAAGTAAATTCAAAATGGCGGACTTCCTGTTGGGTTTGGAGCATGGCTCCAAGAGACTTTTTTGGACGTAATAGAGTGTTACAGGTGCCTACCAAGTTTCATACATGCAGGTCAAAGCAGCTTTGGGGGCTGCTTAATTGAAATATTCTAGGGGGCGCTGTTGAGCCATCTTGGTGCATCAAAGCACAAAAATCACATCAGACAACAGGACTTGTGACCTGTGATGTGTATGCCACGTTTGGTGAGTTTTCAAACATCCCTTGTCCCTTCAAAACAACATCGTGTTTGATGGCGAACAAGGCGGCGCCACGGTGACAGCGGTTGATGAAAACTAAAAAGCTTCATTTTTAAGCATCATCAAGGTCTAAGGACTTAGACCAGCAAGTTTGAGGTGGGTCTGATTAACCTGCTAGAAGCGGAGCATCAAAGAATGTATAAAGTAGCTTTCTGTTGCCGGAAGGTGGCGCTATGGCGGTGATTCAAAATTCCTCTGTAGATGTGTTCAGGGCTGGACTGTCATCATATGTGTGAAGTTTTGGCAAGATATTCCCACGTGGAGTCAAGTTACAGCAACGTTTATCATCACGGCGAAACATCAAAGTTCGCCACCAAGCCGTAGCCACGCCCTTCGACGAAAACTCACAGTTTCCACAATAAAGCATCATCAACGTCTTATGACTTTTATCACCAAGTTTGAAGTGGATCTGTTCAAGTCTGTAGGAGATGTACATTAAAGTCTAAAACATGACATTTCCCATTGCCAGTAGGGGGCGCTATGTTTATCTCTAATTATTGACATGTAGATGTGTTCAGGGCGGGACTGTCATCAATCCTGTGAAGGTTGGCCAAAATTGGACCATGTATGCTGGAGTTATAAACTACTTCCTGTTTAGTGGCGAGACCCCTAACTTTGACGCCATCCCACAGTCACACGCATTGATGAAAACTCAAGCTTTTGATAACTTTTCATCTTCAAGGTCTTGGGATGGGACAGACCAAGGTTTGAAGTCAATCGGATGAAATCTCTAGGACTAGTTCATTCATTTATGACCCCTGGAAATGGCCAAAAATGCACCAAAATTGCACAGTAAATTCAAAATGGCTGACTTCCTGTTGGGTTTAGAGCATGCCTCCAAGATGCTTTTTTGTACGTCTCCGGGCGTTACATAACCCTGCCGAGTTTCATACATGTAGGTTAAACTAGCTTCAGGGACTGTTTCCTCAAACTTTTGTAGGGGACGCTTCTGAGCCATTTTTTGGAACCCGCACACGAGACCCTTAAAATATCAAATTTTTCACCAGTTCTGAGACATGTGCAAAGTTTCATGAGTTTTCGGGTATGTTAAGCCTCCCAAAAAGGCAATTCATTTGGAGGAATAATAATAATAATAATGATAAAAAATCCTTGCATTTCAATAGGGTCCTCGCACCGCTAGGTGCTCGGGCCCTAATAATAATAATAAAAAATCCTTGTTTTTCAATAGGGTCCTCGCACCGCTAGGTGCTCGGGCCTTAAAAATAATAATTAAAGCTGCAAGCAGCGATGAACGGGCTCTCGCACCTTCACGCAACTCGGGGGGGCTGGCAGGACGTCTTCTGATGTGTCAGTTAATTTCTGTCAAAGTTAAATATCGCATGCAGGAGTGACTTTGTATATCTTTGATACAGTGCTGGAATGACATATTTCACATTTTGTATCACTTCCTCTTTCCACTAGAGGGAGTTGGAGAGCGCAGTAATTATACATCATGTTTTTGTACATCAAATATACACCACAGCATTTAACTTTCAGATAAATCAAAAGATAAGTGTTTGAGACCTACTTCCTGTCACCACTAGTTAACACTATGAGTATCAGGAAATATGGTCATATAAATGTTTTCAGGGCAGAACTAATATGAATCATCTGAAGTTTGATGGAGATCAGAACATTTCCGGCAACAATATAGCAATTTCCTGTTTCATGGCGAGACCTCAAAATTAAACCCTCCGCAGCATGTATTGACACTAATGATATGTCATGTTTGTGTACATCAAATACACACCACAGCACTGAAATTTCAGATTAATCCAAAGATAAGTGTCTGGTAAGAAGTACTTCCTTTCACCACTAGGTGACGCTATGAATATCACAGAATATTGTCATATAAATGTGTTCAGGGTGGGACAAATATGAATCATGTCAAGTTTGGTGGACAATGGACCATTTACTCCAAATTTATAGCAATTTCCTGTTTCATGGCGAGACATCAAAATTAAACCCTCTGCAGCACACGTAGACACTAATGATGTGTCATGTTTGTGAACATCAAATACAGACCACAGCATTGAAATTTCAGGTTAATCAAAGATAAGTGTCTGATAAGAAGTACTTCCTTTCGACACTAGGTGGCGCTATGATTATCAGGCAATATGGTAATGAAAATGTGTTCAGGGCGGGACTAATATGAATCATGTGAAGTTTGGTGGAGATTGGACCATTTATGCCAAAGCTACAGCAATTTCGTTTTTCATGGCGAGACCTCAAGATTCAACGCTCGGCAGCGGGTGCACCATTCAACATTGGGCAAATCCTGTGATAACTTTTGGTCACAACGTAGTCACGCTTACATACACCAAGTTTGGAGCCAATCTGATTAAATCTGTAGGACAAGTTTGTTAATTTACAAGCCCTGTAAATGGGCAAAAATGCACAAAAGTGGCACAAGTAAATTCAAAATGGCGGACTTCCTGTTGGGTTTGGAGCATCGCTCCAAGAGACTTTTTTGTATGTATGGAGTGTTACAGGTGCCTACCAAGTTTCATACAAGCAGGTCAAAACAGCTTTGGGGGCTGCTTAATTGAAATATTCTAGGGGGCGCTGTTGAGCCATCTTGGTGCATCAAAGCACAAAAATCACATCAGACAACAGGACTTGCGACCTGTGATGTGTATGCCACGTTTGGTGAGTTTTCAAGCATCCCTTGTCCCTTCAAAACAACATCGTGTTTGATGGCGAACAAGGCAGCGCCACGGTGACAGCGGTTGATGAAAACTAAAAAGCTTCATTTTTAAGCATCATCAAGGTCTAAGGACTTAGACCAGCTAGTTTGAGGTGGGTCTGATTAACCTGCTAGAAGCGGGACATCAAAGAATGTATAAAGTAGCTTTCTGTTGCCGGAAGGTGGCGCTATGGCGGTGATTCAAAATTCCTCTGTAGATGTGTTCAGGGCTGGACTGTCATCATATGTGTGAAGTTTTGGCAAGATATTCCCACGTGGAGTCAAGTTACAGCAACGTTTATCATCACGGCGAAACATCAAAGTTCACCGCCAAGCCGTGGCCACGCCCTTCGACGAAAACTCACAGTTTCCACAATAAAGCATCATCAACGTCTTTTGACTTTTTTCACCATGTTTGAAGTGGATCTGTTCAAGTCTGTAGGAGATGTACATTAAAGTCTAAAACATGACATTTCCCATTGCCAGTAGGGGGCGCTATGTTTATCTCTAATTATTGACATGTAGATGTGTTCAGGGCGGGACTGTCATCAATCCTGTGAAGTTTGGCCAAAATTGGACCATGTTTGCTGGAGTTATAAACTACTTCCTGTTTAGTGGCGAGACCCCTAACTTTGACGCCATCCCACGGTCACACGCATTGACGAAAACTCAAGCTTTTGATAACTTTTCATCTTCAAGGTCTTGGGATGGGACAGACCAAGGTTTGAAGTCAATCGGATGAAATCTCTAGGACTAGTTCATTCATTTATGACCCCTGGAAATGGCCAAAAATGCACCAAAATTGCACAGTAAATTCAAAATGGCTGACTTCCTGTTGGGTTTAGAGCATGCCTCCGAGATGCTTTTTTGTACGTCTCCGGGTGTTACATAAGCCTGCCGAGTTTCATACACGTAGGTTAAACTAGCTTCAGGGACTGTTTCCTCAAACTTTTGTAGGGGGTGCTACTGAGCCATTTTTTGGAAATGGAGACCCTTAAAATATCAAATTTTTCACCAGTTCTGAGATGTGTGCAAAGTTTCATAAGTTTTCGGGTATGTTAAGCCTCCCAAAAAGGCAATTCATTTGGAGGAAGAATAATAATATTAATAATAATAATAATAAAAAATCCTTGCATTTCAATAGGGTTCTCGCACCGCTAGGTGCTCGGGCCCTAATAATAAAAAATCCTTGCATTTCAATAGGGTCCTCGCACCGCTAGGTGCTCGGGCCCTAATTAAAGCTGCAAACAGCTGTGATCGGGCCCTCGCTCCCCCATGTGGGGGCCACGCGGGGGCCTGAGGTACGTGGGGGCTGTGGCGCGAAGCGAGAAGGGAGAAAAAACCTGGCAGGAGCGAAAAAACGCAATGTTTCATTCATCCACCAGGTGGCGCTACAAGCGTAACCAGATGTGGCCAGGTGCATTCAGGGGTGGACTGTCATCACACATGTTAAGTTTCGAGCAAATCTGACAATGTCAATGTATAATAGGGCATTTCCTGTTTCCACAAGGGGGCGGCATGAGCGAAACCAGATGTGGGCAGGTGCATTCAGGGGTGGACCCTCATCACACATGTGAAATTCCGACAATACATGAAGGATTTATATCAAGTTGATGTTCCGTGACGAAGGATGAAAAGTCGCCACTGCTGCAGCCTGCAACATGACAGGACACGTGTGTCACTGTGGAGATTCATCAACTTGATCGTCATGTGGCCACAAAATGGAGTTGATCAGGTCAGGAGCTTGAGGTTGGCGTTTGTCAGTGTAAAAGATAGCATTTCCTGTTTCTACAAGGGGACGCCATGAGCAAGATTGCCTTCGAACATATCGAGGCGTTGAGGGCTGGGCTCTTATCATGTTCAGAAATTTTGAAGCAGTTTGGATGAATTATGTGGGAGAGAGAGCTGCTTCAATATACATGGCGATGGATCAAAAATGGCAGCACCATTGCAGCCACGCCCTTTGACCTACAGACATGCAGAGCACAACTTTTGATCACCATGGTGTCTGGATGATCTGTAAAAAATTTGAAGTTGATTGGATGAAATCCCTAGGACTAGTTCGTTAAAATACAACATGCGGAAATCATGTCAAAATGACAAGTCAAAATCAAAATGGCCGACTTCCTGTTTGGAGTAGACCATTGGTGCCACAGACTTTTATGTGCGTCTGGACAACATACACATGTGTACCAATTTTCATGTTCCAACTCCAAAAAAACCCTTATGGGGAGGGGTTTTTGAAAATTTCAAGGGGGCGCTATGGAGGCATTTTGTCCCCCCCATGGGCAACGCCCCTATCAGATGCAAGACCTTGCCATTCTTGACCTGTGTATCCATTTTCATGAGGAGATGAGGTCGTTGAAGCCATCAAAATGCCAAACGTATTTACTGGCGAGGGATCGATAGTCACCACGCCGCCACATGGACACCATTAGACGTAGCTTCACAGCGTTCATAAGGTAGCTTCACCAACTTGTTCTGCATGCATTAGAAGTTGAATGAAGTTGATACGCTCAAGTTTGTGGCATTAGTACATGTTAAAGTAAAAACTGGTCACTTCCTGTTACCACCGGGGGGCGCTATGTGTAAGGTGGGATATTAACATATCGGGGCGTTCGGGGCTGAGCCATCATCATGTCCAGCAAGTTTGAAGCTGCTGAGATCAAGTATGTAGTATGTGGGCAGGAGAGCTGTTCGAAATTCGATGGCAAGAAAACGAAAAGTCGCCAAAATTTGTCACGTCTTAGCGGCCACGTCCCTTGACATAGAGAAAAGCTTTTAATAACTTTTGATCAGCATGTTCTCAGGATGATCTGTACCAATATTGAAGTCGATAGGACGAAATCCCTAGGAGGAGTTCATTCAAATGTAAGTTGTGGAAATCGGCGTAACGAAAAAATTCAAAACAAAATGGCCAACTTCCTGTTGGGATTTCACCATGACGTTAAGAGACTTTTTTGTGCGTCTTGGTATGATACATGTGTGTACCAAATTTCATTTGCAAACGACAAACTAACCCCAATGGGGAGGGTATTTTGAAAATTTGTAGGGGGCGCTATTTTGGCATTTCACGCCGACCATGTGCAACCGCCCAAAAATATCGAATTTCATATGTGGCCGGACGAATGTGGAGAGTTAGAAGCATTTTCAAATTTGGGAAAGGGCCGAAATTGGGATACGAAATGTCGCAAGAATAATAATAATAATAATAAACAGCACGATTTCCATAGGGTCCTCGGACAACCTCATCGTCGCTCAGGCCCTAATAAACAGCGTGATTTCAATAGGGTCCTCGGACGACTTCGTTATCGCTTGGGCCCTAATAAACAGCACAATTTCAATAGGGTCCTTGGACGACTTCGTCGTCGCTCGGGCCCTAATTAAAGCTGCAAGCAGCGATGAACAGGCCCTCGCAGTCCACACGCGTCAGGGCATGCTGCCGTCGGGGGGCGTGCACCTTAGAAGTCTTGTCAGCTGTAATAAATGAAAAAATAAACGTTATCTCTTACTTACATATCCAGTATACAGGTAGGCACCCAACCCACATATGTATTTTTCCAAAAAGTAGAAGCTGAATACATGCCCAATAGTTCAAGGTCTTCTGACTCTTTAAAAGTTGACATGGTGTCAGCTCAAAGTATGAGGGACAAGAAGAGGTTGAAAGTCGATGAGTTTTTAAGAGGATTTGAAGATTTTCCAGTTTACTTCCATTCACACTAATTAGACTGCCACCAGAGCGCCACCTACTGGCCGATTTGCACCGAATTTTGCACAAACCCTCATCGGGCCATGGAACACAATCAGCAAAAGTATTGTGGTAATCGGACTGTATTTGGTCAAGATATGAAAGACTGTCTGTTTCGAAAACAATGTGCAGGAATTTGTTGTTGTTTTATATTTTGGGCGTTTTTTGGACTATCAAAATTCTTTTAATAACTTTTTGTCAGAACGGTCCACAGATGCTTCATGCAAAGTTTGGTGCAAATCGGTCAAATTGCCTAGGAGGAGTTCGAAAAAGTACGTTTTTCATTTGTCACGATTTAGCGAATGGAAAGTTACCGCGAAAGTGGGCGTGGCTTACACCACAGACTTCAGCTGAATTCAGAGAACACGTAAATAGAAGGTTTAACAATGTGCAACATATTATGTGGGAGTTATTAACCAAAAACGCTTTTACATTGAAAATAGCGCCACCTGCTGTTCATTTTTGGTGTGTGAGTTACAGGGGCCAGTCTATACCACCTCTATCAATTTTATTTCCATGAGTGTTATGGTGTTGGCACAGTGACAATAATTATACCAAGTTTCGTGTTAATCTGCCCAACCGATGTTGAGATATAAAATACTTCAATTTAAGGAGCACCACCTGGTGGTCATCACCTGACATTTTGCACAGAGCCTCAGGGGCTCATGGGGAAGTAGTAAACTGAGTTTCATGTCATTCGGATACACCAATGTGGAGATATGCAGCACTTCCCGTTTACAATGAAATCTGCAGGAAATTGTTATTTAATAACTTGAGTATTGTTTGGAATATCAAAATTCTCTTAATAACTTTTTGTCGGGAGGGTCCCCAGATGCTGTGTGCAAAGCTTCATGCCAATCGGTGAAATTGCCTGGGAGGAGTTCGAAAAAGTAGGTTTGCGACATTTTGCGAATTTGCAGAAATGGGCGTGGCCTATATCACAAGATTCAGCACAATTCACTGAACGCGTGGATGTAAGGTTTTTGAATGTGCAACAAAGTATATGGGAGTTATGACCCAAAATGCACTTCCTTTGATTATAGCGCCACCTAGTGGTGGAAATTCAGGACCATGTGCATCCACCCAAAAATATCAAATTTCAGATATGGCCAGACAAATGTGGAAAGTTAGAAGCATTTTGAAATTTGGCAAAGGGGCGAAACTGGGACACAAAATCAGGTAAAGAATAATAATAATAATAATAAACAGCACGATTTCAATAGGGTCCTCAGATGACTTCGTCATCGCTCGGGCCCTAATAATAATAAATAATAAACAGCACGATTTCAATAGGGTCCTCCACGGACAACTTCGTCGTCGCTCGGGCCCTAATAATAATAAACAGAGCCATTTCAATAGGGTCCTCCGCGGACAACTTCGTTGTCGCTCGGGCCCTAATAATAATAAACAGTTTGATTTCAATAGGGTCCTCTGCGGACGACTTTGTCATCGCTCGGGCCCTAATAATAATAATAATAATAATAAACAGTGGGATTTCAATAAGGTCCTCACGGACGATTTCGTCGTCGCTCGGGCCCTAATAAATAGCACGATTACAATAGGGTCCTACGCAGACGACTTTGTCATCGCTCGGGCCCTAATAATAATTCCTTCAGTTTCAATAGGGCCTTCGGACGGTGCTTGGGCCCTAATAATAATTCCTTCAGTTTGTTGTAATGGGAAATGCGCCGGAAGTGTGAAAGGCGGAATGTCTGGCAATTTGGATTTATTATAATAAATCACGCCCACTTTGACCAATCATTACTTAACTTTATGTCCGGCCTCAGGAGTGACCCCACATCACACTCACCAAATTTTGTTCAAATCTTGTACTTGATACTTGATGTTTGTGGGTTTTTAGCGCCCCCCATTTGCACCAAATTTGGCACAGAGCCTCTGGATGACCTCCAGAACAAGTGAATTAAGTTTGATGTTAAAAGCATTTACTTTGACCAAAATATGAAACAATATGTGTTTTTTAGCTAGCAAAAAAGATTGTTTGGTTATAACTAGCGCATTTTTTGGAGTGCCAAAATTCTTTTGATAACTTTTGATCAGACACATCTGGATATGCTATGTGCAAAGTTTCACACAGATGGCGCTTAAACCGTAGGAGTCATTCGAAAAAGTAGGTTTTGGATATGTGGTGACTTAGCAAGGGAAAACTGAAGCAGAAGTGGGTGGGGCCTATGTCAGAAAACCCATCTCTATTCAGGAAATACATTGCATCGATGTCCATGAATGTGTTATTTAAAATGTGGAAGTTACAGGCAAAATCGCACTTGCATCTATTATAGCACCAAATTTGGCATAGAGCCTCTTGATAACCTCGGAAACAAGTGACTTAAGTTTGATGTTGAAAGCATTCATTTTGACCAAAATATGAAACAATATGTGTTTTTTAGCTAGCAAAAAAAAAATAGTTTGATTATAACTAGCGCATTTTTTGGAGTGCCAACATTCTTTTGATAACTTTTGATCAAACAGATCTGGAGATTCTACAAAGTTTCATGCAGGTGGTGCTTAAACTGTGGGAGTAGTTCAAAAAAGTAGGTTTTGGACATGTGGCGAATTAGCAAAGAGATTGTGCAGCTGAAGTGGGCGGGGCCTGTGTCAGAAAACCCAACTCTATTCAGGGAACACATGGATATAATGTTTATGAAAGTGTCATGTAAAATGACGTCATGTAAAATGCTATAACGGATGCGTTTGCATCCGTTATAGCACCAACTGGTGGAGCATATGCACAATTTTTTGGTATGAAAGATCTGTGTCCTATTCTATATGTACCCTATAAATTTCACAGCCCTTAGCATAATAGTTCAGCTGTAGTAAATGTTTGTTCTTTATCCTATAATAAGCCACGATCACATTGACCAGTCATGACCACCTTCAATACATGGCCTCAGGAATGGCCCTACATCATACTGACCGAATTTTGTAGAAATGGGTGTAGCCGTTTAAGAGATATAAACTTCCCATATTTGTAGCGCCTCCTAGTGGCCAACATTTGCCAAATTCGGCGCATACCTTCACAGTGTCATGCCAACTAAGCATCGGAGATTTGGTGTTGATAGCATTAAGTTTGACTGAGATATATAACAGTTTACATTTTCATAGCTAGCTACACAAATATGTTAATTAATAATGTGCGAGACTTTTGACGGAACAAAATTCTTTTGATAACTTTAGATCAGGTCCAGGCGAAGAGTGTACGTGCCAAGTTTCACGCAGATCAGACAAAATCCCAAGGAGGAGTTCAAAAAAGTAGGTTTTCCAGTTTTTGCGATTTTGTGGGGGAAAAAAATTATAGGCGGAAGTGGGCGTGGCCAACTGCAAAGTGATTCAGGGAATCTGGGGATATAACGTTTTTGAATGTACGACAGACGGTGTGGGAGTTATAGGCCAAAACGCGTTGGCCTTGGTTATAGCGCCCCATGCAGGCGGACATATGTAGTTTTTTGCGTCTGAGGCACGTGCAGGGGTCTGGATAAAACCCCAAATTGCACCACCCTCCCTTGCACAGTTTAGCCTGCAGCACCACTTTTATCAACGGAAGAATAAAAATAGAATATATATAATATAATATAAAATATAATAATAGAAATATAAAAATCTTTACAAAAACAATAGGGTTCCTAGCACCGCTGGTCCTAGGAAATGGGTCTGCTTGCATACGCGTTCCCCGAGGCCCCTCGGGCTTGGCCCCCTAATAAACAGTACGATTTCAATAGGGTCCTCCGTGGATGACTTTGTCATCGCTCGGCCCTAATAATAATAATAAACAGCATGATTTCAATAGGGTCCTCTGCGGACGACTTCGTCATCGCTCGGGCCCTAATAAATAATAACAATAAACAGCGCGATTACAATAGGGTCCTCAGGGATGACTTCGTTGTCGCTCGGGCCCTAATAATAAACAGCGGGATTTCAATAGGGTCCTCGGACGACTCCGTTGTCGCTCGGGCCCTAATAAACAGCGCGATTTCAATAGGGTCCTCTGCGGACAACTTCGTCGTCACTCAGGCCCTAATAAACAGCGCGATTTCAATAGGGTCCGTCGCTCGGGCCCTAATAATAAACAACACGATTTAAATAGGGTCCTCGGACAACTTCGTCGTCGCTTGGGCCCTAATAATAAAAATCTGAACATTTACAATAGGGTTCCCAGCACCGCTGGTCCTGGGAAACGCATCTGCTTGCATACGCATTCCCCAAGCCCTGTGGGCTTGGACCCCTAATAATAAATAATAATAATAAACAGTGCGATTACAATAGGGTCCTCATGGACGACTTCGTCGTCACTCGGGCCCTAATAAACAGTGCGATTACAAAAGGGTCCTCATGGATGTCTTCGTCGTCGCTCGGGCCCTGATAAACAGCACGATTACAATAGGGTCCTCATGGACAACTTTGTCGCCGCTCGGGCCCTAATAATAATTTTTATTTAAAAGCGCTTTTCTTGACAAAAGACAATAAAACAGTGTTCAATCAAGATAACAACACTACAGCACAAAATAAAAATATAAAACACTGAGTTAACAATAAAATTACAAAACAGGGAAGGCTAATTTAAAAAAGCACGTTTTCAGTTGACATAGGGCTCTGGCCCTAATAATAAACAGCACGATTTAAATAGGGTCCTCCGCGGACGACTTCATCGTCGCTCGGGCCCTAATAATAAACAGCGCGATTTCAATAGGGTCCTCCACGGGGCACCCTATGAGGACCCTATTGTAATCGCTACTGTGTCTACCACAAACTCTTCCCAATGGTCATTGGTGGACATGTGGGCCTGGATCTGACTGGCTACAATCCGCTTAAGGAGTTTGGTTAAAAATGGAAGATTGGAGATGGGTCTGTAGTTATTGAGGTCATCATGATCTGAGCCAGATTTCTTGAAAACGGGGGTGATAGCAGCAAGTTTTAACATAGAGGGAACACAGCCATACAGAAAAGAAGTGTTAATGATATAGTGAGAATTATTTATTTGGATAAACCCCTTGAGATGCATCATCTCATTTTCGAGGGGGTCCAGAAATGTCTGGACAGCAAAGAAAAAACAAAAACAAAAAAAAACAGAAGACAAACCACAGTTAACATCATGACAACATTCGGACAATACAACCATAATAAGGCCACAATGGCCAACACTGAAGCAACAGCAAATAATGTATATGATTAAATCACCAAATCAGAGAGGTCGTACAGTTTCAATGAAAACAAGAACAGGCCGCCTTAAAGTGAGAAGACAAATGACTATTGAAAATAACAAACAATGAAATAGATCTGATGTTAGCTGGTAAATTATTCCAAACTGTTGGTGCTTTAAACATAAATGATCTTCTGCCGAATGATTTATTGACTCTAGGAACAGAAAAATAGAGATGGGTAGAATGTCTGATATGACAATTTGATGTATATGGTATAAGAAACTGCTATAAATAAGGTGGATAATTAAAATAAATACATTTATATATATAATATGTAACGAGTGCATATGTCTTCTCACAATCAGTGATGGCCAGTCGAGTCTATTATACATTGTGCAGTGATGGGTGAAGTAAGGGCAACCTAGGACAAATCTGCAGAGCCTATTATAGGTTGTGTTAAACGAAGCAAGATCAGATTTGTGAGCATTTTGATATATGACATCACAATAATCCATGATTGGAAGTATCAGTTGAGTGGCAAGTTTCTTGTGAACATTGAATGTAAAACAGTTAGGAGAGCGATATAACATATTAATACCAAAGTTGACTCTCCGTAGAACATGATTTATATGAAGTTTAAAAGTAAGTTCAGAATCTAGCCATACACCGAGATATTTAAAACTGTCAACTTTATGCAATGATGAGCCGTCATTACAGTTTATAACACAACAACCAGGTTTGGATTTCAATTTTTGCTTGGTACCAAATATCATGATATAGGATTTTGATTTATTGAGAAGAAGTTTATTACAAAATAACCATTCCTGAACTGAGGTAAAATCAGATTGAAGAGAGGAATGAATTTGTGGGATGTCAGGTCGGGATGTATATATGATGGTGTCATCGGCATAAAGTTGAACACGGCATGTAGCAAGACTTTATGGTAGATCATTTACATATATAGAAAATAACAGCGGGCTGAGTGTTGACCCCTGGGGAACACCATGTTGCTGAATAAGCAGATCAGACTGAAATCCATTCAAGACAACACACTGTTTTCTGTTGTGAAGGTATGAGCTAAACCACTGAATTGCATTGAGAGAAAGGCCTATATTGTAAAGTTTGTCTAACAGCAAATAACAATCAACAAAATCAAAGGCTTTAGTTAAATCAATGAATATTGCACCAGTGAGCTCACCATTATCTGCAGCAGAGAAAACATCATTCGTAAACTTCAGGAGGGCAGTTATTATTGAGTAATTAGACCTGAAGCCAGACTGGAATGGTGATAATATATTATTGATAGTGAGATAATAGGAGAGTTGATTATAAATTAACTTTTCAAATACTTTAGCGATGGAACAAATGATTGAAATTGGCCTGTAATTATTGGGGACAGAGAGCCAGCAGACAAGTTTTGATCAGAGGAGTGGGCATAGGGTCAAGTAGGCAAGTGGTGGACCTTGACTTTAAAACAAGTTCTGTTACAGTCTGCTCAGTGACAGGAGAGAAAGCTGAAACAGAGCTGATATTGGTAGGAGGAGGGGTGGTGATAGAATGATTTTGTGTAGCTGAGTGTTGTAGAAGCTGATGAATAGAAGAGATTTTATTCTGGAAAATGACATGTTACAATATTGCAAAAACTTTTCTTCCACTCTCTCTCAAATCTCTCAGTAGGTGAAATCAGCCCTTCTACCACCAGCTTCCACATCACTCCACGATTTCCAACCTGGCAACTGGGTGGTGATAAAGGACCTAAGAAGGAAACACTGGCACTCAAAACGCTAGCGAGGTCCATTCCAGGTGCTCCTGACAAGGCATAATGCTGTGAAGATCGCTGAGAGAGCAACGTGGATTCACGCCAGCCACTGCAGGAAGGTCCCTGAGCCAACGGAGGAATTCAGCTTTTGATGCAAGGACGGACAACGTGAGGGCGAACTAGCAAAACAGAGGACGACACGAGGAATAACTCCGTGAATTCAACAGACACCAACTACACGTGCAGAACTAACAATGAAAACATTTTCCCACCAGACTACACCATGCACCACCCGATCCTGACACTATCATGTTCGGCGATGCTGATATAGGCCTACACCTACAAACCTGCCAAGACTGTCACTCTGCTCAGCTCAGACTCTGACTCTGATGATGACATTTTGTAAATAATGTTATCTTTTTTTTGTCCTCCCTCTCTCTCTCTCTCTCTCTCTCTCCCTTTCCTTCATTATTTATACAGTACAGGCCAAAAGTTTGGACACACCTTCTCATTCAATGCGTTTTCTTTATTTTCATGACTATTTACATTGTAGATTCTCACTGAAGGCATCAAAACTATGAATGAACACGTGGAGTTATGTACTTAACAAAAAAAGGTGAAATAACTGAAAACATGTTTTATATTCTAGTTTCTTCAAAATAGCCACCCTTTGCTCTGATTACTGCTTTGCACACTCTTGGCATTCTCTCGATGAGCTTCAAGAGGTAGTCACCTGAAATGGTTTTCCAACAGTCTTGAAGGAGTTCCCAGAGGTGTTTAGCACTTGTTGGCCCCTTTGCCTTCACTCTGCGGTCCAGCTCACCCCAAACCATCTCGATTGGGTTCAGGTCCGGTGACTGTGGAGGCCAGGTCATCTGCCGCAGCACTCCATCACTCTCCTTCTTGGTCAAATAGCCCTTACACAGCCTGGAGGTGTGTTTGGGGTCATTGTCCTGTTGAAAAATAAATGATCGTCCAACTAAATGCAAACCGGACGGGATGGCATGTTGCTGTAGGATGCTGTGGTAACCATGCTGGTTCAGTGTGCCTTCAATTTTGAATAAATCCCCAACAGTGTCACCAGCAAAACACCCCCACACCATCACACCTCCTCCTCCATGCTTCACAGTGGGAACCAGGCATGTGGAATCCATCCGTTCACCTTTTCTGCGTCTCACAAAGACACGGCGGTTGGAACCAAAGATGTCAAATTTGGACTCATCAGACCAAAGCACAGATTTCCACTGGTCTAATGTCCATTCCTTGTGTTTCTTGGCCCAAACAAATCTCTTCTGCTTGTTGCCTCTCCTTAGCAGTGGTTTCCTAGCAGCTATTTGACCATGAAGGCCTGATTGGCGCAGTCTCCTCTTAACAGTTGTTCTAGAGATGGGTCTGCTGCTAGAACTCTGTGTGGCATTCATCTGGTCTCTGATCTGAGCTGCTGTTAACTTGCGATTTCTGAGGCTGGTGACTCGGATGAACTTATCCTCAGAAGCAGAGGTGACTCTTGGTCTTCCTTTCCTGGGTCGGTCCTCATGTGTGCCAGTTTCGTTGTAGCGCTTGATGGTTTTTGCGACTCCACTTGGGGACACATTTAAAGTTTTTGCAATTTTCCCGACTGACTGACCTTCATTTCTTAAAGTAATGATGGCCACTGGTTTTTCTTTAGTTAGCTGATTGGTTCTTGCCATAATATGAATTTTAACAGTTGTCCAATAGGGCTGTCGGCTGTGTATTAACCTGACTTCTGCATAACACAACTGATGGTCCCAACTCCATTGATAAAGCAAGAAATTCCACTAATTAACCCTGATAAGGCACACCTGTGAAGTGGAAACCATTTCAGGTGACTACCTCTTGAAGCTCATGGAGAGAATGCCAAGAGTGTGCAAAGCAGTAATCAGAGCAAAGGGTGGCTATTTTGAAGAAACTAGAATATAAAACATGTTTTCAGTTATTTCACCTTTCTTTGTTAAGTACATAACTCCACATGTGTTCATTCATAGTTTTGATGCCTTCAGTGAGAATCTACAATGTAAATAGTCATGAAAATAAAGAAAACGCATTGAATGAGAAGGTGTGTCCAAACTTTTGGCCTGTACTGTATATATATATATATATATATATATATATTTATCATTATTATTAATTTTTTTGTTTCTTTTCCTTCCTTTTTTTTCTCTTTTCTTCTAAACAACTGATGATGATACATTTTAAAATCCATGTGAATTAATGTCAGATAATTAAGTTGTAACTATTTATTTTATTTTATTATATATATATATATATATATATATATATATATATATATATATATATATATTTCTCCTTTCTTTCCTTTTTGTTTTAGTGATTAATCAATAATCAAAAGGGGGGAATTGTAATTTCAATTACTTTGTGTTTTCAACTACTTGAGATGCCCCACCTCCTGCTTTCTCACCAAGATACCAGGTCCTTTTGTGTTTTAACCTCCCACCTGGATACAAAACCCTGCAGGATACCCCAGGTGTTAAACACACCCTAGGGGGTCGGTGCCAATACCTGCAGCAAACAAGAAAGTGTGAAAACACTCTGGGTAGGGGTGCCAGTCCCTGCAGCAGACAAAAGGGTGTGAAACACACCTTAAGAGGCGTTCCTCAGGTATAAATGTTTAGGCTTTCCCATGCTTGGGGTCTTTCTTCATTCGGACCGCTCGTGTGTTGATTGACCTTTTCTTTGCAAAGAAAATAAAAACCTTGTCGTCTGGCAGAAGTCTATGTTTCATTCTTCACCAGCAGCCGAGAACTTCCACAAGAGTCTGAAAAAAGCATAATGTATTTTTCAAGACGAGAAAATCGTTTGGAGAGCATGTTATAACTTAAACTGGGGCTTCTGATCAGAAGCACTTAGAAACAAGTTTCCAGGACAGAAACATGTGGTTTGGAGTCTTTTCTAGGAGCAAGCCAGTTTCATATTGTTTTCCTCAGTGTTTGATATGAAAAAAGTGCAATGTCACATTTTGCCTTTTCAGGACAAGAAAAGCATTGTGAGAGCATGTTATAACTTTAGCTGAGGCAATTGATCAGAAGCACTTAGAAAAAAGTTTCCAGGCCAGAAACACATGGTTTGGAGACTTCTGTAGGAACCAGCCAGTTTAGTATGGTTTCTCTCAGTGGTTGAAAACAGCATAATGTCACATTTAGCGTTTTCAGGGCGAGAAAAGTGTTTTGAGAGGATGTTGTAATTGACGCTGTGATTTTCTATCAGAAGCACTTAAAAACAATTTTCAAAGCCATAAACGTGGTTTGGGGCCTTCTCAAGAATCAAGTCAGTTTGGTAAGGTTTCCCTCAGGGGCTGGTCTGAAAACATCATAATGTCACATTTTGCGTTCTCAGGAGGAGAACCACGTTTTGAGAGGATGTTGTAATTAAGCTGTGGCTTTTGATCAGAAGCACTTAGAAACAGGTTTCCAAGCCAGAAACATGTGGTTTGGAGTCGTCTCATGAAGCTAGGCAGTTTCACATAGTTTCCCTCAGTAGTTGGTCAGAAAACAGCATAATGTCACATTTTGCGTTTTCAGGATGTGAAACGCCTTTTGAGAGGATCCTGTAAGTTAAGCTGTGGCTTTCGATCAGAAGCACTTAGAAACAAGTTTCCAAGCCAGAAACATGTGGTTTGGAGTTTTGTATAGGACCTAGCCAGTTTCCTATAGTTTCCCTCAGTAGTTGGTCTGAAAACAGCATAACGTCACATTTAGTGTTTTAAGGGCAAGAAACACGTTTTGAGAGGATGTTGTGACCTAAGCTGGGGCTTTTGATCAGAAGCACTTAGAAACAAGTTTCCAAGCCAGAAACATGTGGTTTGGAGTCTTGTCTAGGACCTAGCTAGTTTCCTATAGTTTTCCTCAGTGGTTGGTCTGAAAACAGCATAATGTCACATTTTGCATTTTCAGGACGAGAAAAGTGTTTTGAGAGGATGTTGTGACCTAAGTTATGACTTTTGATCATAAGCACTTAGAAACAAGTTTCTAGGCCAGAAACGTGTGGTTTGGAGTCTTCTCGTGAAGCTAGCCAGTTTCCCATAGTGTCCCTCAGTAGTTGGTCTGAAAACAGCATAATGTCACATTTTGCGTTTTCAGGATGAGTAAAGCGTTTTGAAAGGATGTTGTAACTTAAAGGCGCTGTATGTAAGAATGTGGCCTAAACGGTTACTGCAGTCAAATTCAAAATACTGCTGCGAGTCATGTCCGTCCCCCCTCCCCTACAGATTCAAGGTAGATTCGCTGGAGACTGATTTGTTTGCCTATGGGTGGCTGCCGTGGCAGGGCCGCGTCTCAGCGTCCTTGATCTTCAGTTTTCCAGCGGACCAATCGAGCAAGTCCAGCTTCTCTGCTGCTAATGCTGCTGCCGGGATACAGCTGAGGAGGAGCTGGCTGCTAATGCTGTGTACCGGGACACTGCTAATTCTGCTTGCCGTGCTGCTGTAGCTCAGTCGTAACTGTAACTGATGCTGAGACTCTACTGACTGCGTGACTAGTGGACGGCGGTGGGTGGCGCAACAGGCCAAAACACAAATTCAAAACATAAACATGATTTGTGGACCGTAATTTTTTTTTTAAATGCGAATATTCTGGCTGTACTATTGTTGTCAGTGAGATCAGTATGTTATATGAACATTATTCCTTAGTCTCTGTGTCATATTAGGAGGATTTTACGACAATTTGCTACAGATTTCTTACATCTGCTTAAAAGCTGTGGCTTTCGATTAGAATCACTGTGGTGGCAAACAATTATTTAATAAAGGAACAGTCTTCACACATCGGCTGTCTTTCTTGAGTTCTATTAAGCATTCGCAAATGGAGACACACAATACAAACTGCATGAACAGTCAGTCAGTAAGTGAGTGGCTAGGAAGTCCTCTAGCCCTGCTATCTTTATAGTTCCCATAACACATGCACATCAATGTCAAAATATGTGGCGCCTTGACACAATATCTCTTGAGACTAACAAGGACACCTGGTGTACTCCCTGGCTGGTGATCTTGGTGTCTGAGCCTCTCTGGCTCGTCACCTCAGTGTCTCTCACTGCTGCCACAGTGGAGGTTAAATGAGCAACATCATACATCATACATCATAGCAATACCAAATACCACACATTATAGGTTAAACATGGTTTAAAAACAGAATTTTCCCATCACAGTCCACCCTTTTTAGCATTCTTATGCTTTAGCATATGGTTTACCATAAGCATGGAAAATTCCCCATTATCTAACTATCTTATGGCCTATGAGTATACCCGTACCATCCAAACGGCAGTATCACTAGCCTCCAACATGGGAGACGAAAACCCAGGCAGAAGTCACAGGCCATAAGCCCAGACAAGTCTGCAGTGGCTGGCGTGCATCCACGTAGCTCTCTCTGCAACCTTGACTGCTGTCTCCATCACCAAAAGCACCTGGAACGGACCGTTCCACCTGTGAGCTTTCCAGTTCTTTCATCTCAGATCTCTCACCACAACGTAGTCGCCTGGATCAAGATCATGCAGCTTCCCTTCTGCTGGTTTGGGCAGGGCAGCTTTCACCTGTGGATGGTGGATGTCAGACAAAACAGAGGACAAGGTTGCACAATATCTTGACATTTCATCCTCACAGTGACCAGTGTCAGGCAGCTGCCTTTTAACGGGCCCAATCCTGGTATTGAGAGGTCTGCCAAATAAGATCTCAAATGGACTGAATCCATTTCTGCTTCTCCTTCTAGCCCTCATCAATACAATACTTAGTGAATTAGAAGCGTGGCTCCGCACCATGGAAAACCATTCAGTAGCTGCGGTAGTTAGCTAGCCCCCTGTAGCCGGTGCGGAGCCACATAGCATAGCCTCCGCTAGCGGTCCTCCGGTAACACCCGTTCAGCCGGGAGGTTGGGTAACTGTTCGCCAGAGGCACAGCTCCAAGCCAAAGCCCACGGCTCACCACCAGCCTGTTCACGTTTCCAACCGCTGTTCCCCACTCAACAACACACCCACTGAGGATAAAACTCTGGTTACTGGCAGCTCTATTCTGAGGAACATGAAGTTAGCAACACCAGCGGCCATAGTCAAATGTATCCCTGGGGCCAGAGCAGGCGACATTGAATCAAATTTAAAACTGCTGGCTAAAGCTAAATGTAGATTCAGTAAGATTGTTATTCATGTCTGCGGCAATGACACCCAGTTACGCCAATCGGAGGTCACTAAAATTAATATTGCCTCGGTGTGTGAATATGCAAAAATGATGTCGGACTCCGTAGTTTTCTCTGGACACCTCCCAAATCTGACCACTGATGACATGTTTAGCCGCATGTCATCATTTAATCACTGGCTGTCCAGGTGGTGTCCAGCAAACAATGTGGGTTTCATAATAATTGGCAAACTTTCTGCGGAAAACCTGGTCTTATTAGGAGAGACGGCATTCATCCCACTTTGGATGGAGCTTCTCTCATTTCTAGGAACCTGGCAAATTTTATTAGTAATTCAAATCCCTGACAACCCAGAGTTGAGATCAGGACTCAGAGTCGCAGTCCTATACGCTTCTCTGAGCTTCTAGTGCAATTACCCACCCATAGTTTTCATAGTTTTATACAAATCGTGTCTGTCCCCTGACCACCTAAATTATCTAAATATAAAATTAAACAAAGAGGAGTTGTGCATAACAACCTCATAAAAATTAAAACCTCTTCTGTGACAGAAAGACAAAACAGGAGAATTAAATGCAGACTGTTAAATATCAGGTCTCTATCGTCTAAAGCAGTGTTAGTAAACAAATTAATTTCAGATAATCATATTGATTTACTCAGTCTCACCGAAACCTGGCTGTGTCCAAATGAATATGTTAGTCTAAATGAATCCACTCCTCCCAGTCATAATAATACCCATATTCCTCGAGGCAGTGGCCAAGGAGGGGGAGTTGCAGCCATTTTTAACTTTATCTAAACTAGACTATAATTCATTTGAAAGCCTTGTTCTTAGTCTTTTACATCCGACCTGGAAAACCTCGCAGCCACTTTTATTCGTCATAGTGTACCGTGCTCCTGGCCCGTATTCTGAATTTGTTTCTCAATTCTCCGAGTTTTCATCAGTTTAGTTCTTAAATCAGATAAAGTTATTATTGTAGGCAATTTTAACATTCATGTCGACGTTGATAATGACTCCCTGGCTACCGCGTTTATCTCATTATTAGACTTCAGTCAGAGTGTACATGAACCCACTCACTGTTTTAACCATACCCTTGATTTAGTTCTGACGTATGGAATTGAAATTGATAACCTAACAGTCTTTCCACAGAATCCCTCGCTATCGGATCATTATTTGATTACTTTTGATTTCTTTTTACTCAATGACACGCCACTCAGCAACAGTTACTATACTAGATGTTTATCAGATAGTGCTGTTGCAAAAATTAAGGAAATGATTACTCCGTCGTTAAATTCAATACCAAGTCCTTCAGTAACAGAGGTTACCTGTGCCGTCTTTAACCTCTCCCGAATTGATCATCTTGTCGATAGTGCCATAGGCTCGCTGCGAACAACACTCGACTCTGTAGCTCCTCTTAAAAAGAAGTTAACAAAGCAAAGAAAGTTCGCTCCTTGGTAGAACTCTCAAACCCGTATGTTAAAACAAATATCGCGAAAATTTGAAAGGAATTGGCGATTAACCAAACTGGAAGAATCTCCTTTAATCTGGGCAGAGAGTCTCAAAACGTATAAGAGGGGCCTCCGCAATGCCAGAGCAAACTATTACTCAGCATTAATAGAAGAAAACAAGAATAACCCCAGGTTTCTTTTCAGCACTGTAACCAGGCTGACTGAGAGTCAAAGCTCTATTGAGCTTTGTATTTCTTTAGCCCTTAGCAGTAATGATTTTATGAGCTTTTTTAATGACAAAATTCTAACTATTACAGGCAAAAGTCATGTCCTCCTGTCCTCAGATAGTACCTATCTAACCTCAAACACAGCTGTAAGACCTAATATATATTTAGATTGCTTCTCCCCAATTTCTCTTCAAGAATTGACCGCAGTGATTTCTTCATCTAAATCATCAATGTGTCTCTTAGACCCCATCCCAACTAGGCTACTTAAGGAGGTCTTACCTTTAGTTAACACTCATATATTAGATATGATGAATATATCCTTATTAAAAGGCTATGTACCACAGTCATTTAAGGTAGCTGTAATTAAACCTCTCCTAAAAAGGCCCACCCTGGATCCAGAGGTGTTAGCCAACTATAGACCAATATCTAATCTTCCCTTTCTTTCAAAGATCCTTGAGAAAGTAGTCGCAGACCAGCTGTGTGATTTTCTCCATGATAATAATTTATTTGAGGAATTTCAGTCAGGATTTAGAGTGCATCATAGCACTGAGACAGCACTAGTTAAAATTACAAATGACCTTGTGATTGCTTCAGACAAAGGACTCGTCTCTGTACTTGTTTTATTAGATCTTAGTGCGGCGTTTGACACAATTGACCATCAAATTCTGCTACAGAGACTGGAACACTTAATTGGCCTAAAAGGGTCTGCACTAAGCTGGTTTAAATCTTATTTATCTGATCGTTTTCAGTTTGTTCACGTTCATAATGAGTCATCCTTACGTACTAAAGTTTCTTTTGGAGTTCCGCAAGGTTCTGTGCTTGGACCAATCCTATTTACTCTATATATGCTTCCTTTAGGTAACATGATGACAAATCACTCTATAAATTTCCATTGTTATGCGGATGATACACAGTTGTATTTATCGATGAAGCCAGAAGAAAGTAATCAATTAACTAAACTGCCTTAAAGACATAAACACCTGGATGATCACCAATTTCCTGATGTTAAATTCAGACAAAACTGAAGTTATTGTTCTTGGCCCCAAACAACTCAGAGACTCTTTATCTGATGACATAGTTTCTCTAGATGGCATTGCTCTGGCCTCTACCACTACCATAAGAAACCTCGGAGTAATATTTGATCAAGATTTGTCTTTTAATTCTCATTTAAAACAAACCTCACAGACTGCATTTTTTCATCTGCATAATATTGCGAAAATTAGACCTATCCTGACCCGAAAAGATGCAGAAAAATTGGTCCATGCTTTTGTTACCTCTAGGCTGGATTACTGTAACTCTCTATTATCAGGTAGCTCTAGTAAGTCCTTAAAAACTCTCCAGCTAATTCAGAATGCAGCAGCACGTGTACTAACAGGAACTAAGAAACAAGATCATATTTCTCCTGTTTAAGCTTCTCTGCACTGGCTCCCTGTAAAATCCAGAAGTGAATTTAAAATCCTACTGTTAACTTATAAAGCTCTAAATGGTCAAGCTCTGTCATATCTTAGAGAGCTCATAGTGCCATATCATCCCACCAGAACACTGCGCTCGGAGAATGCAGGGTTACTCGTGGTCCCTAAAGTCTCCAAAAGTAGATCAGGAGCCAGAGCCTTCAGCTATCAGGCTTCTCTCCTGTGGAATCATCTTCCTGTTACGGTTCGGGAGGCAGACACCGTCTCCACATTTAAGACTAGACTTAAGACTTTCCTCTTTGATAAGGGCTGGCTCAGGCTTGCCTTGTACCAGCCCCTAGTTAGGCTGACTTAGGCCTAGTCTGCCGGAGGACCCCCTATAATACACCGGGCACTTTCTCTCCTTCTCTCTCTCTCTCTGTCTCTGTCTCTGTCTGTCTGTCTCTCTCTCTCTCTCTCTCTCTCTCTCTCGTGTCCTATTAAAGCATCTTGCTAACCATTCTGGATGCATTCTGGATGTCACTAACTCGGCTTTTTCTCCGGAGCTTTTGTGCTCCTCTGTCTCTCAGGTTAACTCGTATTGCAGCGGTGCCTGGATAGTGTGACGTGTGTGGTTGTGCTGCTGCTCCCGTGGTCCTGCCAGATGCCTCCTGCTGCTGCTGTTATCATTAGTCATACTTCACCTGTTATTATACACATATGATTATTGTCACACATGTATATTATCAGATATTAATATATTATTATTAATTATAATATTATTACTTTAATTAATGTTGTTGTAAGCTACTGTCATTACCGTATGTCCTGCATCTCTCTCTGTCTCTCTTTCTCTGTCTCTCTCTCTTTCTGTCTCATTGTGTCATACGGATTACTGTTAATTTATTATGTTGATCTGTTCTGTACGACATCTATTGCATGTCTGTCCGTCCTGGAAGAGGGATCCCTCCTCAGTTGATCTTCCTGAGGTTTCTACCGTTTCTACCGGAGTTTTTCCTTATCCGCTGTGAGGGTCCAAAGGACAGAGGGATGTCGTATGCTGTAAAGCCCTGTGAGGCAAATTGTGATTTGTGATATTGGGCTTTATAAATAAAATTGATTGATTGAATTGATTGATCAAAGCCTTTGCCACTGCTGCTGTATCCTGTTTAGCTGTGGGAAAAGCTTCAACCCATTTTGAAAACATGCACACAATCACCAAAACAAACTTTTTCCCTTTGCTTGGTGTTAGTTCAATGAAATCCATTTGCAAGTGATCAAAAGGTCTTTCTGGAGGCCAATGTGCAGTCTGTGGTATTTTGATACCTCTTCCCACATTGTTGGTGGCACAGATTACACATCTTTTGCAAAACTCTGTGGCATAACTGGAAAACCCTCTTGTAAACCCGTATCTCCGTATCTCATCAACCATTCCCCCTTTTAGCAAAGAAATGGAAAAGATAGCGAGGGAGACAGGGCAGGCCATCAGGGCCTGTCCACACTTTATCAACCACCGTACATCCTGCTTTTTACCAAAAGGCCTTCTCTGCCGGAGAGGCCCTTATCTGCAAGTCTGTTATCTCAGCCGTGGCTACGTGGGACTAGAAGCAGAGGTTAGTGAGGCAGCATGCAAAGATGAAGACAATGAAGACAATGGCAGCTTTGAAGCTGCTTTTGCAGCTGCATCAGGTCTGGCATTACCTAGAGAGATGGGGTCAGTGTTGTCAGTGTGACCTTCACATTTACACATGGCAATTTGTTTTGGCAGCAGCACAGCATCCAAAAGAGCAGACACCAACAAATGATGAGCAATAGGCTTCCCCATTGAAGTTAAGAAATCCCTGTTCTTCCAAATTTGCCCCAAATCATGAACCACACCCCAAGCATATCTGCTGTCTGCGTAAATGTTAACAGATTTGCCCGCAGCCAGTTTACATGCCTCTGTCAGAGCCACAAATTCAGCCGCTTGAGCTGAATGTGAGGATGACAGAGGACATGCGATCACTGTCTCCTGCAGTGTTGTGACGGCAAAACCTGAAACATTTTTACCAGTGCTGGGGTCTCTTGAAGATGATCCATCAACAAAAAATTCAAAATCAGCGTTATCAATCAGTGTGTCTCTCAAATCTGGCCTGGGACAGCAGGTAGAAGTTATTACAGCTACACAGTCATGTGGTTCTCCATCAACAGCCATTGGGAGAAGAGTAGCAGGATTAATAACAGTACATCTTTTTACCTTAACGTTAGGCAGTTCCAACAGAACAGCATTGTAACGCAACCACCTTGCAGCAGAAAGATGTGAAGTCTTCTGCTCAGGTAGGATAAGAGATACTGCATGTGGGACCAACAAGGTCAAATCAGCGTAACCCACAATGTCACGTGATGCCATAACTGCTCTCTCTGCAGCGGCCACAGCTCTAAGACAGTGAGTCAGACCTGCAGCTACACTATCAAGTTTAGATGAAAAATAAGCTACAGGTCTGTTCCCCCAGCGTACAGACTGGTCCAGAAGTCATGTACCCACCCTTCTCGTCAGCAGTCTGGGTAAATGATTGTGTACAGTCAGGCAGTCCAAGAGTAGGAGGTGTTTTCAAAGAAAGTTTCAAATCAACAAAAGATTTCTCTGCTTCAGGAGTCCAAATTACATGATCAAATGCTTTCAGGCCTTTCCCATGAGCAATTGCTGCTAATGGTGCCTCAGTTTCAGCATAATTAGGAACCCATTGCCTGCAGTAGCCTGTCATTCCTAAAAAGGACATGATTTGTTTTTTAGTTTCCTGTTTTGGAATCTTTTGAATAGCTTGCGTTTGGATGTGAGGGTTTTTCCCTCAGGAGAGATCACGTGACCCAAAAATGTGACCTCTTGTGAGACAAATTATAGCTTTGACAGGCTGGCTTTATGGCCCTGTTCAGCCAAATGAGTCAGCAAGGCAATGGTGTCTTTAACACAATCTTCTCTGGTCGCACTCGCAATCAACAGGTATATATATATCAACATACTGCAACAAAGCGCTACCTTTAGGCAGGAGAAGAGTTTACAAACTGTCTCTCAAAGCAGAATTGTAAATAGTGGGGGAATCCCTGGCAGAGTCTGGAAAAGTCCACATTTTCCCTTCAAAACAAAATGCAAACCAGAATTGGTTGTCTGGGTGTACTGGAACACTGAAAAAAGCATTTGACAGATCAACAACCGAAAACCATTTGCTATCAGCTGGAACTTGAGACAGAATTGTGTATGGATATGGGACTGTAGGCGCTCTGGCCTGTACAGCAGCATTCACAGCTTGCAAGTCTTGCACAAATCTCCACTCTGCAGGTTTGCCATCAGGCCGTATTTTACGCACAGGAAATATGGGCGTTCTCACAGGAGAGTCTGGACATGGAGCAATCATGCCCTCTTTCAACAGGGCATCAAGCACAGGTTTAATGCCTTCAACTGCTTCACATCTGAGAGGATATTGATTACAACAGGGTCTGCAGTCTGATTTAGGTGTTATTATCACAGGCTCACAGTTCCTGATCAGCCCAACATCATGTTTACTTTGGGCCCAGAGATAAGCAGGAACCTGCTGTAGCTCTGGGATGTCTGCAACGGATTTAACCATGCACACATCAGCATCAAAAACAGTCTTGTCTGTAAACACAACAGAACGGGAAGTCTCAATGGCACAATTAAATTTTTTTCTGTACACCTTCATTTCATCATTGAAATCAATATGAGGATCAGTTGTAGACTTCCAGCATGGAGTGGCGTTCAGCTCCCCCACCCACAGACCCAGGTCTGTGTGGGTAGGATTTACCAGTGAGATGTGTGGATCAGAGTTTTGTGACAAAATCAACTCATGCAATCGATCAGGAAGTTACACCGAAACAGCACAATTAACGTCATTCCAAAACAACCAATCTAGCTGTAACCTATCCTTTTCCTGTCCTGTACTACACCAAATGTTCTCATAATCACAGTCAGTGTGTGAAATAGGAACCATGTGTGTGGTGCAGTGCAAGCATGTGACGTCAGCATGTGTGTGTGTCTCTGGGAGCTTCAGCAAAATGGAGATTTATCTTCCACTCGCACACAAACTGTCCCTTAGCGTGTTTGAAAAAAGCAGAACTTTCCTTCATTTCATTCACTCTCCTCACCTGAATGCCTTCAGGTGTACAAATCAAAACAATTCCCAACCTACACATGAGATCTCGTCCCATCAGATTGCAGTGTATTTTTCAATAATCGCTACCCCTGCAACCCCAACTGTTCTCTGATATCTCCCACTCAGCTTAGGTGTAACCTTAGGAGGAAAATCACAACATCTCACGACTGATTCTGTGGCCCCGGAATCCACCAAGAAAGAGAATTCAACACCTATAACTGACAGTGTGTATCTAGGCATTTGTTTTTATGCCTCCGCTGAAAAATCAGCCAGCATATTGCTATGCTCACTCTCTTTCTGTTTAGAATCAAGGTGCAGAATCACATCAGAAACAAGCTACTCTGTATCAGTCATGATGTGCATGTTGTGTGTTTCTGCATTCGTGTTAGTGTCAGTGCTCTCACGTGTCTGAAGTGTTGGTTGGTTTTCCAGGTCAGTGTCGTTACCAGATTCGGCCGTCCTCGTGCTCTCACCACATAGTAAATCTGACTCATCCGTCCCATCTTTTTTCTTGTTGTTTCCCCCTTTACGGCAGTTTCTTGCCCAATGTCCCTTTTTGCCGCACTTGAAACAACGGTCATTTTCTTTTTGTCCTCCTTTTGACTTTCCTTTCCGTCCTCCCTTCAATTCCTGCAGCTGGCTTTAACAGTGAGGCAATCCTTTTTCTCCAGTTTCTCCTCTTTCTGACGCTGGAGTTCACCCCTCTGACCCTGGAGTTCAGCCTCGGTGCCTACAGCGTGTCTCTCAATGTCCGTGAGATCAGCTGTTGGCCATGTGAGGTAAATACAGCAAACTATATCCGTAATCTCTGGTTTTATTCCATTTAGGAAAAGCAGATGCAGTTGGGTTGCATGTCTTTCGCCCTCTTTCCCCTCAACTTCTTGTTCTGTCAGTCCACCATACTGCATCGCTGCTTGTCTCAGGCGGTATAGATAAGCAGAGACATTCTCATCTGCACTCTGCTTAACCGCCACCACTTTTCCCCAGTCCAAACGAACAGGGAACTTCGTTTTCAGTCTTCAGCCAGTCATCAGCCGACGACCAATGTCTCTGTGAGCAGTATTGTCAGAGTTCTCAAGGTCATGGTGGACCAGTCTGGCATTTTCATTTTCTGAAAACAAATCAGCCACCTTGTGCCAATCATTTGTCATGTGCCGGGATAGCATACGTCTCAGTTCATTAATGGTTGGTCTGTGCTGCTGAATCAAACCTTTGGGGCCCTGCCTGTGCTTGGCTTCCCTCATCCAACTATTAAAAGCTGACCAATCTGCCTGGAACTTGATCTTACCCCCAATCTTCCCTACTAATCCCCTTCTTTCTAGGTAAATGGGGAAATACCTCTTTGAGAATATTTGCACTCGTAATAAATTTTGGGGCACCACCCTCCTAACGAGGGAAGCGACTAATCAAATTAATAACTCCGTAAATCACTTGATAATTTGTCAGCATGCCCATATCTGGGTTATGAATTCTCTATACAGTGATCTCAGCTCCTGTCCAAAGATATATACACAGACAACGACGAATAGCAAATGATGATTATATGACACAGCACAAAATTAACAGTATATAAATGGAATGAAATGAGAAATAACACTTGTGTGAATTACTTAGTTTGGCGATAGTGGGGGAGTATATTAAAATAGCCTATATTATAAATGGGGAACGCAGGAATGCGCAAAACCATTCACTTAGACCTAATGAAACCTCAATTAAAATCGGGATAATTAACTAAGCTTCCTGCTTGACCTTTCTCTCTTCACCACACAGCAGCTCTCTCAAGTTATAGAAGTTCTGGTCTACTTTTAGCAGCGGGGATCAAAGGTGAAGCTCCTTTAGGGCCCCTGGACTGTCGCTCCGCGGCTCCTGGACTTTCCAGCAGAATGGCACGGCTGTCTCACAGCTGGGAGAGCGGCTGAGTTTGCGATGTCCTGTGGGTGCCCAATGGGCTGGTTCACGCTGCAGAAGGCCTTTGGGCTGGGCAGGAGGACCACTGTGGCAAGTGGCTGGCAGCTGGTTCTGATGAATCTGGAGCGAAGAGGCTGGTCGGCAGGTGCTGGTCTTGTTCGTTCTGGTTACTCGCTTATAATAATGTGACAACAATATTGCTGGCCGTTTGACATTGCTGTCAAAGTTATTATTACGCGCAAAAATGTTGAGAACACTGGAGATAAAAGAAAACTGGATCGATAAAATTAAAAGTTCAAAATAACTTTGCTTGTGAGCACAAAAGAGTTAAAAGTGTAATAAAGGAAATTACACATGACAAAAAGGTAAAATGCGAATAAGCACGGCAGAACTCAGTACGAATAATAGGGAATAAATAACAAAGGACATCGAGCAAAAAGAAAAGAGCAGATAACTAAAACGAAAAAAAACAAAAGAGTAAAAAAAAAGCAAGAGAGCGTGAGCAAGAGCGCACTGGTATTTGACTGGCCAAAAAGTGGGCGGCCCTGACCAGGGAGGCTTCTCTCGTGAAAAAAATCTATCCCCATGAGATATATTCAGAGGAAACTTCAGTGCTTTCCTGATACGAGATCATATACTTTGATATGTTACGTGCGAGGGACGCTCTCTTCCCACTGTGGTCAACACTGATTCTTAACATCCAATTAAACATACAGATTAAATCAAAATACACTTATTATGCCATGGTATCAGCTAGCCTACGTCAAATACACACACTCTAGATTAACTCAGTGACAATATATAATGAAAAACAAGATGAAGGAGCACGTATTCATGCAACAAGTTGATTAATAATCCCTAATTATATCTTCATTCAAAATATATAAAGTTGACTTCCTTGCGGTAACTCTTCTTAACTCCGCCACAAGATGGCAGTATGGCTACATGTTAGAGGGTTGAAACTAATACTGAATTCTGCAACATATCAAAACTTTGTTTTAACAGGGTTGAAGCAAAGTTCCTTTCAGATAAAAACATGGTCATGTGCGTGTACAAGTCAGGATATGTCAAACGGCCAACAAAGAGGAACAAGACGTATAATCTCATTTGCAACATACATTTCAACTTTTTCACACGGAAGCATTTGTTCAGCAAGGATTAGCGTGGCTTCCCCCCCCAGGGTCACATGAAGTGGCAGAGGGTCAAAGGGTCAAAGGGTGCATTGTTTTTCAAAGCAGAGCTGTTAATCAAGTTAAGTATAAGTTAATGACTTACAAAGTCATTTGAACCATCTCACATGATCTCCTTGGTGCCAGGCCAGCTGCATCTCTCCTGACCGGGGTCAGTTCGGGGGCAGGGCAATAAACATCTGGCCTTGTTGAGGATGGACTTGTCAGTGTGCCCCAACATATATTAACCTCACCTCTAAAGCCTTGAGCTGTTTAACACTCAGGCTGCCTGTTCTCGGAAAACAGCACTTATTGACCCACAGATCTAACTGAGCCACGTTCTCCTTCCCATAATTAACCTCCATAAACCTCACGTTGGGAGCGCCATAATCGGGCTCAATGTTGCTCTGTCCAAATCCCATTGTTATCAAACTCTCAGTTTACTTAGTTTTAAAGTTTTAGAAGTAAGCCAAATTTGTGGAAACAAAATCAATATCACTTTTAAAGGAAAGAAAAAATTCTTTTACCTTTAAAAGAAAATGCGCACAACTTGTAAAAAGGAAATAAGGAAAAATGCGCTTTACTCACGCTGTCTGTTCCACTTTGATAGCAAGTGTCTCTACTCCTCCTCTAACCCAGACAGCTGTCTCAGAAGCTTCTCACTACCTTTTCTTCCACCTTTAATGGCTGAAATAATCAGGTGTCGTGTTAGGTTCCTGACCTACACTACTTTAGGTCCCTGACTTAAACTAAGCTCACCACTTTTCCTGCACTCAGTTTCCCAGAAACGGTGCCTGGCACGTCTGCCAACCTATCTCAATAGGTGGAAAAGACTTTTCCTGCGCAGTCCTCAAAACTCACCAGAAAAGACAGCGTGGTGTTGACAGCCACCAGGTTCGTTGGACCCCAACGGTGAAGGGAATCCCGGTCCTCCAGACATCAGGCCCTCTCTTCAACCGTCCTTTGTGGGGGAGTTTGAGGTGTAAGAGTCTCGGCTCTTACTTTGCACAGTCTTCACACCTTCGAATCCCAGAATCCGTTCACAGATGAGATCCCTTCGTGGTGCCAAATTTGTGGTGGCAAACAATTATTTAATAAAGGAACAGTCTTCACACGTCTGCTGTCTGTCTTGAGTTTTATTAAGCATTTGTGAATGGAGAAACACAACACAAACGGCATGAACAGTCAGTCAGTAAGTGAGTGGCTAGCAAGTCCTCTAGCCCTGCTATCTTGATAGGTCCCAAAATACATGCACATCAATATCAAAATATATGGTGCCTTGACATTCCTGAGACACAACATCTCTTGAGACTAACATGGACACTTGATGTCCTCCCTGGCTTGTGATCTTTTTGAGAGGATGTTGTAATTTAAGCTGTGGATTTCGATCAGAAGCACTTAGAAGCAAGTTTCCAAGCCAGAAACCTGTGGTTTGGAGTCTTCTCCAGGAGCCAGCCAGTTTCCTGTAGTTTCCTTCAGTGGTTGGTCAGAAAACAGCATCATGTCAATTTTTGCATTCTCAAGAGGAGAAACGAGTTTTGAGAGGATGTTGTGACCTAAGCTGTGGCTTTCGATCAGAAGCACTTAGAAACAAGTTTCCAAGCCAGAAACATGTGGTTTGGAGTATTCTCATGAAGCTAGCCAGTTTCCTATAGTTTCCCTCAGTAGTTGGTCTGAAAACAGCATAATGTCACATTTTGCGTTTTCAGACCCAGAAAAGCGTTTTGAGAGCTTGTTGTAATTTAGGCTGTTGCTTTTGATCAGAAGCACTCAGAAACAAGTTTCCAAGGCAGAAACATGTGGTTTGGGGAATTCTATAGTAGTAAGGCAGTTTCCTATACTTTCCCTCAGTAGTTGGTCTGAAAACAGCATAATGTCACTTTTAGTGTTTTCAGGCCCTGAAAAGCATTTTGAGAGCATGTTGTAACTTAGGATGTTACTTTTGACCAGAAGCACTCAGAAACAAGTTTCCAAGCCAGAAACATGTGGTTTGGTGAATTCTATAGTAGCAAGGCACTTTCCTCTGGTTTCCATCACTAGTTGGTCAGAAAACAGCATCATGTTACTTTTAGTGTTTTCAGGGCCCGAAAAGCATTTTGAGAGCATGTTGTAACTGAGGCTGTTACTTTTGACCAGAAGCACTCAGAAACAAGTTTCCAAGCCAGAAACATGTGGTTTGGTGAATTCTATAGTAGCAAGACAGTTTCCTCTGGTTTCCCTCACTAGATGGTCAGAAAACAGCATGATGTGACTTTTAGCGTTTTCAGGCCCCGAAAAGCATTTTGAGAGCATGTTGTAACTTAAGCTATTACTTTTAAGCAGAAGCACTCAGAAACAAGTTTCCAAGCCAGAAACATGTGGTTTGATGAATTCTATAGTAGCAAGGCAGTTTCCTCTGGTTTCCCTCATTAGATGGTCAGAAAACAGCATCATGTCACTTTTAGCATTTTGAGGCCCCGAAAAGCATTTTGAGAGCATGTTTTCTTTTGGGCTGTTACTTTTGACCAGAAGCACTAAGAAACAAGTTTCCAAGCCAGAAACATGTGGTTTGATGAATTCTATAGTAGCAAGGCAGTTTCCTCTGGTTTTCATCACTAGTTGGTCAGAAAACAACATCATGTCACTTTTAGGATTTTCAGGCCCCGAAAAGCATTTTGAGAACATGTTGTCACTTAGGCTGTTACTTTTGACCAGAAGCACTCAGAAACAAGTTTCCAAGCCAGAAACATGTGGTTTGGTGAATTCTATAGTAGCAAGGCAGTTTCCTCTGGTTTTCATCACTAGTTGGTCAGAAAACAGCATCATGTCACTTTCAGTGTTTTCAGGCCCCGAAAAGCATTTTGGGATTTCCATGCCAGAAACATGTGGTTTGGTGAATTCTATAGCAGCAAGGCAGTTTCCTGTGGTTTCCATCACTAGGTGGTCAGAAAACAGCATCATGTCACTTTTAGTGTTTTCAGGCCCCGAAAAGCATTTTGAGAGCATGTTGTCACTTAGGCTGTTACTTTTGAGCAGAAGCACTCAGAAACAAGTTTCCAAGCCAGAAACATGTGGTTTGGTGAATTCTATAGTAGCAAGGCAGTTTCCTCTAGTTTTCATCACTGGTTGGTCAGAAAACAGCATCATGTCACTTTTAGCATTTTCAGGCCCCGAAAAGCATTCTGAGACTTCAAAGCCAGAAACATGTGGTTTGGTGAATTCTATAGTAGCAAGGCAGTTTCCTGTGGTTTCCATCACTAGTTGGTCAGAAAACAGCATCATGTCACTTTTAACGTTTTCAGGTCTCGAAAAGCATTCTGAGATCATGTTGTAACTTAGGCTGTTATTTTTGACCAAAAGCACTCAGAAACAAGTTTCCAAGCCAGAAACATGAGGTTTGATAAATTCTATAGCAGGAAGGCAGTTTCCTCTGGTTTCCCTCACTAGTTGGTCAGAAAACAGCATCATGTCACTTTTAGCATTTTCAGGCCCCACAAAGCATTTTGAGATTTCCAAGCCAGAAACATGTGGTTTGATGAATTCTATAGCAGGAAGGCAGTTTCCTCTGCTTTCCATCACTACTTGGTCAGAAAACAGCATCATGTCACTTTGAGCATTTTCAGGCCCCGAAAAGCATTCTGAGACTTCCAAGCCAGAAACATGTGGTTTGGTGAATTCTATAGTAGCAAGGCAGTTTCCTTTGGTTTCCCTCACTAGTTGGTCAGAAAACAGCATCATGTCACTTTTAGCATTTTCAGGCCCCGAAAAGCATTATGAGACGTCCAAACCAGAAACATGTGGTTTGGTGAATTCTATAGTCGCAAGGCAGTTTCCTGTGGTTTCCCTCACTAGTTGGTCAGAAAACAGCATCATGTCACTTAAAGCATTTTCAGGCCCCAAAAAGCATTTTGAGACTTCCAAGCCAGAAACATGTGGTTTGGTGAATTCTATAGTAGCAAGGCACTTTCCTGTGGTTTCCCTCATTAGTTGGTCAGAAAACAGCATCATTTCACTTTTAGTATTTTCAGCCCCCGAAAAGCATTTTGAGATTTCCAAGCCAGGAACATGTGGTTCCGGGAATTCGATAGTAGCAAGGCACTTTCCTCTGGTTTTCATCACTAGTTGGTCAGAAAACAGCATCATGTCACTTTTAGTGTTTTCAGGCCCCGAAAAGTATTTTGAGATTTCCAAGCCAGAAACATGTGGTTTGGTGAATTCTATAATAGCAAGGCAGTTTCCTGTGGTTTCCATCACTAGTTGGTCAGAAAACAGCATCATGTCACTTTTAGTGTTTTCAGGTCCCGAAAAGCATTTTGAGAGCGTGTTGTCACTTAGGCTGTTACTTTTGACCAGAAGCACTCAGAAACACGTTTCCAAGCTAGAAACATGTGGTTTGGTGAATTCTATAGTAGCAAGGCAGTTTCCTCTGGTTTCCATCACTATTTGGTCAGAAAACAGCATCATGTCACTTTTAACCTTTTCAGGTCCCGAAAAGCATTCTGAGAGAGCATGTTGTAACTTAGGCTGTTATTTTTGACCAGAAGCACTCAGAAACAAGTTTCCAAGCCAGAAACACGTGGTTTGATGAATTCTATAGCAGGAAGGCAGTTTCCTCTGGTTTCCCTCACTCGTTGGTCAGAAAACAGCATCATGTCACTTTTAGCGTTTTCAGGCCCTGCAAAGCGTTTTGAGATTTCCAAGACAGAAACATGTGGTTTGGTAAATTCTATAGTAGCAAGGCAGTTTCCTCTGGTTTCCCTCAGTAGTTGGTCAGAAAACAGCATCATGTCACTTTTAGTGTTTTCAGTCCCTGAAAAGCATTTTGGGATTTCCAAGCAAGAAACATGTGGTTTGGTGAATTCTATAGTAGCAAGGCAGTTTCCTGTGGGTTCCATCACTAGTTGGTCAGAAAACAGCATCATGTCACTTTTAGTGTTTTCAGGCGCCGAAAAGCATTTTGAGAGCATTTTATCACTTAAGCTGTTACGTTTGACCAGAAGCACTCAGAAACAACTTTCCAAGCCAGAAACATGTGGTTTGGTGAATTCTATAGCAGCAAGTCAGTTTCCTCTGGTTTCCCTCATTAGTTGGTCAGAAAACAGCATCATGTCACTTTTAGTATTTTTAGGACCCGAAAAGCATTTTGAGATTTCCAAGCCAGGAACATGTCTTTCCGGGAATTCTATAGTAGCAAGGCAGTTGCCTCTGGTTTCCATAACTAGTTGGTTAGAAAACAGCTTCATGTCACGTTTAGTGTTTTCAGGCACCAAAAAGCATTTTGAAAGCATGTTGTCACTTAGGCTGTTACTTTTCACCAGAAGCACTCAGAAACAAGTTTCCAAGCCAGAAACATGTGGTTTGGTGAATTCTATAGTAGCACGGCAGTTTCCAATGGTTTCCCTCATTAGTTGGTCAGAAAACAGCATCATGTCACTTTTAGTATTTTTAGGCCCCGAAAAGCATTTTGAGATTTCCAAGGCAGAAACATGTGGTTTGGTGAATTCTATAGTAGCAAGGCAGTTTCTTCTGGTTTTCATCACTAGTTGGTCAGAAAACAGCTTCATGTCACTTTTAGTGTTTTCAGGCTGCGAAAAGCATTTTTAGAGCATGTTGTCACTTAGGCTGTTACTTTTCACCAGAAACACTCAGAAAAAAGTCTCCAAGCTTGAAACTTTTTTTTTGGTGAATTCTATAGCAGCAAAGAAGTTTCTTCTGGTTTTCATCACTAGTTGGTCAGAAAACAGCAACATGTCACTTTTAGTGTTTTCAGGGCCCGAAAAGCATTTTGACAGCATGTTGTCACTTAGGCTGTTACTTTTGTCCAGAAGCACTCAGGAACAAATATCCAAGCCAGAAACATGTACTTTGGTGAATTCTATAGTAGCAAGGCAGTTTCTTCTGGTTTTCATCACTAGTTGGTCAGAAAACAGCAACATGTCACTTTTAGTGTTTTCAGGGCCCGAAAAGCATTTTGAGAGTATGTTGTCACTTAGGCTGTTACTTTTCACCAGAAGCACTCAGAAACAACTTTCCAAGCCAGAAACATGTGGTTTCCTGAATTCTATAGTAGCACGGCAGTTTCCTATGGTTTCTCTCATTACTTGTTCGGAAAACAGCATCATGTCATTTTTAGTGTTTTCAGGGGCCGAACAGCATTTTGACAGCATGTTGTCAC
Source organism: Epinephelus lanceolatus (assembly GCF_041903045.1). Lineage (NCBI taxonomy): Eukaryota > Metazoa > Chordata > Actinopteri > Perciformes > Serranidae > Epinephelus > Epinephelus lanceolatus. Next base: position 45,240,449 of record NC_135746.1, read on the forward strand.
TTAGGCTGTTACTTTTCACCAGAAGCACTCAGAAACAACTTTCCAAGCCAGAAAAATGTACTTTGATGAAGTCTATAGTAGCAAGGCAGTTTCTTCTGGTTTTCATCACTAGTTGGTCAGAAAACAGCAACATGTCACTTTTAGTGTTTTCAGGGCCCGAAAAGCATTTTGACAGCATGTTGTCACTTAGGCTGTTACTTTTGTCCAGAAGCACTCAGAAACGAGTTTCCAAGCCAGAAACATGTACTTTGGTGAAGTCTATAGTAGCAAGGCAGTTTCTTCTGGTTTTCATCACTAGTTGGTCAGAAAACAGCAACATGTCACTTTTAGTGTTTTCAGGGCCCGAAAAGCATTTTGACAGCATGTTGTCACTTAGGCTGTTACTTTTCACCAGAAACACTCAGAAACAAGTTTCCAAGCCAGAAACATGTGGTTTGATGAATTCTATAGTAGCAAGGCAGTTTCTTCTGGTTTTCATCACTGGTTGGTCAGAAAACAGCAACATGTCACTTTTAGTGTTTTCAGGGCCCGAAAAGCATTTTGAGAGCATGCTGTCACTTAGGCTGTTACTTTTCACCAGAAACACTCAGAAACACGTTTCCGAGCCAGAAACATGTGGTTTGGTGAATTCTATAGTAGCAAGGCAGTTTCTTCTGGTTTTCATCACTAGTTGGTCAGAAAACAGCAACATGTCACTTTTAGTGTTTTCAGGGCCCGAAAAGCATTTTGACAGCATGTTGTCACTTAGGCTGTTACTTTTCACCAGAAGCACTCAGAAACGAGTTTCCAAGCCAGAAACATGTACTTTGTTGAAGTCTATAGTAGCAAGGCAGTTTCTTCTGGTTTTCATCACTAGTTGGTCAGAAAACAGCAAAATGTCACTTTTAGTGTTTTCAGGGCCCGAAAAGCATTTTGACAGCATGTTGTCACTTAGGCTGTTACTTTTCACCAGAAGCACTCAGAAACAAGTTTCCAAGCCAGAAACATATACTTTGGTGAAGTCTATAGTAGCAAAGCAGTTTCCTATGGTTTCTCTCATTAGTTGTTCGGAAAACAGCATCATGTCATTTTTAGTGTTTTCAGGGGCCGAACAGCATTTTGACAGCATGTTGTCACTTAGGCTGTTACTTTTCACCAGAAGCACTCAGAAACGAGTTTCCAAGCCAGAAACATGTACTTTGGTGAAGTCTATAGTAGCAAGGCAGTTTCTTCTGGTTTTCATCACTAGTTGGTCAGAAAACAGCAACATGTCACTTTTAGTGTTTTCAGGGCCCGAAAAGCATTTTGACAGCATGTTGTCACTTAGGCTGTTGCTTTTGCCCAGAAGCACTCAGAAACGAGTTTCCAAGCCAGAAACATGTACTTTGGTGAAGTCTATGGTAGCAAGGCAGTTTCTTCTGGTTTCTCTCATTAGTTGTTCGGAAAACAGCATCATGTCATTTTTAGTGTTTTCAGGGGCCGAACAGCATTTTGACAGCATGTTGTCACTTAGGCTGTTACTTTTCACCAGAAGCACTCAGAAACGAGTTTCCAAGCCAGAAACATGTACTTTGGTGAAGTCTATAGTAGCAAGGCAGTTTCTTCTGGTTTTCATCACTAGTTGGTCAGAAAACAGCAACATGTCACTTTTAGTGTTTTCAGGGCCCGAAAAGCATTTTGACAGCATGTTGTCACTTAGGCTGTTGCTTTTGCCCAGAAGCACTCAGAAACGAGTTTCCAAGCCAGAAACATGTACTTTGGTGAAGTCTATGGTAGCAAGGCAGTTTCTTCTGGTTTTCATCACTAGTTGGTCAGAAAACAGCAACATGTCACTTTTAGTGTTTTCAGGGCCCGAAAAGCATTTTGACAGCATGTTGTCACTTAGGCTGTTACTTTTGTCCAGAAGCACTCAGAAACAAGTTTCCAAGCCAGAAACATGTACTTTGGTGAAGTCTATAGTAGCAAGGCAGTTTCTTCTGGTTTTCATCACTAGTTGGTCAGAAAACAGCAACATGTCACTTTTAGTGTTTTCAGGACCCGAAAAGCATTTTGAGAGCATGTTGTCACTTAGGCTGTTACTTTTCATCAGAAACACGTTTCCAAGCCAGAAACATGTGGTTTGGTGAATTCTATAGTAGCAAGGCAGTTTCTTCTGGTTTCCATCACTAGTTGGTTAGAAAACAGCATCATGTCACTTTTAGTGTTTTCAGGGGCCGAACAGCATTTTGACAGCATGTTGTCACTTAGGATGTTACTTTTCAAAAGAAGCATTCAGAAACAAGTTTCCAAGCCAGAAACATGTGGTTTGGTGAATTCTATAGTAGCAAGGCAGTTTCTTCTGGTTTTCATCACTAGTTGGTCAGAAAACAGCAACATGTCACTTTTAGTGTTTTCAGGGCCCGAAAAGCATTTTGAGAGCATGTTGTCACTTAGGCTGTTACTTTTGTCCAGAAGCACTCAGAAACAAGTATCCAAGCCAGAAACATGTACTTTGGTGAATTCTATAGTAGCAAGGCAGTTTCTTCTGGTTTCTATCACTAGTTGGTTAGAAAACAGCATCATGTCACTTTTAGTGTTTTCAGGGGCCGAAAAGCATTTTGACAGCATGTTGTCACTTAGGCTGTTACTTTTCACCAGAAACACTCAGAAACAAGTTTCCAAGCCAGAAACATGTACTTTGGTGAATTCTATAGTAGCAAGGCAGTTTCCTCTGGTTTCCATAACTAGTTGGTTAGAAAACAGCTTCATGTCACTTTTAGTGTTTTCAGGGCCCGAAAAGCATTTTGAGAGCATGCTGTCACTTAGGCTGTTACTTTTCACCAGAAACACTCAGAAACACGTTTCCGAGCCAGAAACATGTGGTTTGGTGAATTCTATAGTAGCAAGGCAGTTTCTTCTGGTTTTCATCACTAGTTGGTCAGAAAACAGCAACATGTCACTTTTAGTGTTTTCAGGGCCCGAAAAGCATTTTGACAGCATGTTGTCACTTAGGCTGTTACTTTTCACCAGAAGCACTCAGAAACGAGTTTCCAAGCCAGAAACATGTACTTTGTTGAAGTCTATAGTAGCAAGGCAGTTTCTTCTGGTTTTCATCACTAGTTGGTCAGAAAACAGCAAAATGTCACTTTTAGTGTTTTCAGGGCCCGAAAAGCATTTTGAGAGCATGTTGTCACTTAGGCTGTTACTTTTCACCAGAAGCACTCAGAAACAAGTTTCCACGCCAGAAACATGTGGTTTGGTGAATTCTATAGTAGCAAAGCAGTGTCTCCTGTTTTTCATTACTGGTTGGTCAGAAAACAGCAACATGTCACTTTTAGTGTTTTCAGGACCCGAAAAGCATTTTGAGAGCATGTTGTCACTTAGGCTGTTACTTTTCATCAGAAACACGTTTCCAAGCCAGAAACATGTGGTTTGGTGAATTCTATAGTAGCAAGGCAGTTTCTTCTGGTTTTCATCACTGGTTGGTCAGAAAACAGCATCATGTCACTTTTAGTATTTTTAGGGCCCGAAAAGCATTTTGAGATTTCCAAGGCAGAAACATGTGGTTTGGTGAATTCTATAGTAGCAAGGCAGTTTCTTCTGGTTTTCATCACTAGTTGGTCAGAAAACAGCTTCATGTCACTTTTAGTGTTTTCAGGCTGCGAAAAGCATTTTGACAGCATGTTGTCACTTAGGCTGTTACTTTTCACCAGAAACACTCAGAAAAAAGTCTCCAAGCTTGAAACTTTTTTTTTGGTGAATTCTATAGCAGCAAAGAAGTTTCTTCTGGTTTTCATCACTAGTTGGTCAGAAAACAGCAACATGTCACTTTTAGTGTTTTCAGGGCCCGAAAAGCATTTTGACAGCATGTTGTCACTTAGGCTGTTACTTTTGTCCAGAAGCACTCAGGAACAAATATCCAAGCCAGAAACATGTACTTTGGTGAATTCTATAGTAGCAAGGCAGTTTCTTCTGGTTTTCATCACTAGTTGGTCAGAAAACAGCAACATGTCACTTTTAGTGTTTTCAGGGCCCGAAAAGCATTTTGAGAGTATGTTGTCACTTAGGCTGTTACTTTTCACCAGAAGCACTCAGAAACAACTTTCCAAGCCAGAAACATGTGGTTTCCTGAATTCTATAGTAGCACGGCAGTTTCCTATGGTTTCTCTCATTACTTGTTCGGAAAACAGCATCATGTCATTTTTAGTGTTTTCAGGGGCCGAACAGCATTTTGAGAGCATGTTGTCACTTAGGCTGTTACTTTTCACCAGAAGCACACAGAAACAAGTTTCCAAGCCAGAAACATGTGGTTTGGTAAATTCTATAGTAGCAAGGCAGTTTCTTCTGGTTTCCATCACTAGTTGGTCAGAAAACAGCAACATGTCACTTTTAGTGTTTTCAGGGCCTGAAAAGCATTTTGACAGCATGTTGTCACTTAGGCTGTTACTTTTCACCAGAAGCACTCAGAAACAAGTTTCCAAGCCAGAAACATGTACTTTGCTGAAGTCTATAGTAGCAAGGCAGTTTCTTCTGGTTTTCATCACTAGTTGGTCAGAAAACAGCAACATGTCACTTTTAGTGTTTTCAGGGCCCGAAAAGCATTTTGACAGCATGTTGTCACTTAGGCTGTTACTTTTCACCAGAAGTACTCAGAAACGAGTTTCCAAGCCAGAAACATGTACTTTGGTTAAGTCTATAGTAGCAAGGCAGTTTCTTGTGGTTTTCATCACTAGTTGGTCAGAAAACAGCAACATGTCACTTTTAGTGTTTTCAGGCCCCGAAAAGCATTTTGAGAGCATGTTGTAACATAGGCTGTTACTTTTGTCCAGAAGCACTCAGAAACGAGTTTCCAAGCCAGAAACATGTGGTTTGGTGAATTCTATAGTAGCAAAGCAGTGTCTTCTGTTTTTCATTACTGGTTGGTCAGAAAACAGCAACATGTCACTTTTAGTGTTTTCAGGACCCGAAAAGCATTTTGAGAGCATGTTGTCACTTAGGCTGTTACTTTTGTCCAGAAGCACTCAGAAACGAGTTTCCAAGCCAGAAACATGTGGTTTGGTGAATTCTATAGTAGCAAGGCAGTTTCTTGTGTTTTTCATTACAGGTTGGTCAGAAAACAGCAACATGTCACTTTTAGTGTTTTCAGGACCTGAAAAGCATTTTGAGAGCATGTTGTCACTTAGGCTGTTACTTTTCACCAGAAGCACTCAGAAACAAGTTTCCGAGCCAGAGACATGTGGTTTGTTGAATTCTATAGTAGCAAGGCAGTTTCCTATGGTTTCTCTCATTAGTTGTTCGGAAAACAGCATCATGTCATTTTTTGTGTTTTCAGGGGCCGAACAGCATTTTGAGAGCATGTTGTCACTTAGGCTCTTACTTTTCACCAGAAGCACTCAGAAACGAGTTTCCAAGCCAGAAACATGTACTTTGGTGAAGTCTATAGTAGCAAGGCAGTTTCTTCTGGTTTTCATCACTAGTTGGTCAGAAAACAGCAACATGTCACTTTTAGTGTTTTCAGGCCCCGAAAAGTATTTTGAGAGCATGTTGTCACTTAGGCTGTTACTTTTCACCAGAAGGACTCAGAAACGAGTTTCCAAGCCAGAAACATGAGGTTTGGTGAATTTTATAGTAGCAAGGCGGTTTCCTCTGGTTTCCCTCATTAGTTGGTCAGAAAGCAACATCATGTCACTTTTAGTATTTTCAGGCCCCGAAAAGCATTTTGAGATTTCCAAGCCAGAAACACTACTTTTGTCCAGAAGCCCCCAGAAACAAGTATCCAAGTCAGAAACATGTACTTTGGTGAATTCTATAGTAGCAAGGCATTTTCTTCTGGTTTTTATCGTTAGTTGGTCAGAAAACAGCAACATGTCACTTTTAGTGTTTTCAGGGCCCGAAAAGCATTTTGAGAGCATGTTGTCACTTAGGCTGTTGCTATTGTCCAGAAGCACTCAGAAACAAGTATCCAAGCCAGAAACATGTACTTTGGTGAATTCTATAGTAGCAAGGCAGTTTCCTCTGGATTTCATCACGAGTTGGTCAGAAAACAGCAACATGTCACTTTTAGTGTTTTCAGGCCCAGAAAAGCATTTTGAGAGCATGTTGTCACTTAGGCTGTTACTTTTCACCAGAAACACTCAGAAAAAAGTCTCCAAGCTTGAAACATGTGGTTTGGTGAATTCTATAGCAGCAAAGAAGTTTCTTCTGGTTTTCATCACTAGTTGGTCAGTAAACAGCAACATGTCACTTTTAGTGTTTTCCAGGCCCGAAAAGCATTTTGAGAGCATGTTGTCACTTAGGCTGTTACTTTTGTCCAGAAGCACTCAGAAACAAGTATCCAAGCTTGAAACTTTTTTTTTGGTGAATTCTATAGCAGCAAAGAAGTTTCTTCTGGTTTTCATCACTAGTTGGTCAGAAAACAGCAACATGTCACTTTTAGTGTTTTCAGGCCCCGAAAAGCATTTTGACAGCATGTTGTCACTTAGGCTGTTACTTTTCACCAGAAGCACTCAGAAACAAGTTTCCAAGCCAGAAACATGTGGTTTGGTGAAGTCTATAGTAGCAAGGCAGTTTCTTCTGGTTTTCATCACTAGTTGGTCAGAAAAAAGCAACATGTCACTTTTAGTGTTTTCAGGGCCCGAAAAGCATTTTGACAGCATGTTGTCACTTAGGCTGTTACTTTTCACCAGAAGCACTCAGAAACAAGTTTCCAAGCCAGAAACATGTGGTTTGGTGAAGTCTATAGTAGCAAGGCAGTTTCTTCTGGTTTTCATCACTAGTTGGTCAGAAAACAGCAACATGTCACTTTTAGTGTTTTCAGGGCCCGAAAAGCATTTTGACAGCATGTTGTCACTTAGGCTGTTGCTTTTGTCCAGAAGCACTCAGAAACGAGTTTCCAAGCCAGAAACATGTACTTTGGTGAAGTCTATGGTAGCAAGGCAGTTTCTTCTGGTTTTCATCACTAGTTGGTCAGAAAACAGCAACATGTCACTTTTAGTGTTTTCAGGGCCCGAAAAGCATTTTGACAGCATGTTGTCACTTAGGCTGTTGCTTTTGTCCAGAAGCACTCAGAAAAGAGTTTCCAAGCCAGAAACATGTACTTTGGTGAAGTCTATAGTAGCAAGGCAGTTTCTTCTGGTTTTCATCACTAGTTGGTCAGAAAACAGCAACATGTCACTTTTAGTGTTTTCAGGGCCCGAAAAGCATTTTGACAGCATGTTGTCACTTAGGCTGTTACTTTTCACCAGAAACACTCAGAAACACGTTTCCAAGCCAGAAACATGTGGTTTGGTGAATTCTATAGTAGCAAGGCAGTTTCTTCTGGTTTTCATTGCTAGTTGGTCAGAAAACAGCAACATGTCACTTTTAGTGTTTTCAGGGCCCGAAAAGCATTTTGACAGCATGTTGTCACTTAGGCTGTTACTTTTGTCCAGAAGCACTCAGAAACGAGTTTCCAAGCCAGAAACATGTACTTTGGTGAAGTCTATAGTAGCAAGGCAGTTTCTTCTGGTTTTCATCACTAGTTGGTCAGAAAACAGCAACATGTCACTTTTAGTGTTTTCAGGGCCCGAAAAGCATTTTGACAGCATGTTGTCACTTAGGCTGTTACTTTTCACCAGAAGCACTCAGAAACAAGTTTCCAAGCCAGAAACATGTGGTTTGGTGAAGTCTATAGTAGCAAGGCAGTTTCTTCTGGTTTTCATCACTAGTTGGTCAGAAAAAAGCAACATGTCACTTTTAGTGTTTTCAGGGCCCGAAAAGCATTTTGACAGCATGTTGTCACTTAGGCTGTTACTTTTCACCAGAAGCACTCAGAAACAAGTTTCCAAGCCAGAAACATGTGGTTTGGTGAAGTCTATAGTAGCAAGGCAGTTTCTTCTGGTTTTCATCACTAGTTGGTCAGAAAAAAGCAACATGTCACTTTTAGTGTTTTCAGGGCCCGAAAAGCATTTTGACAGCATGTTGTCACTTAGGCTGTTACTTTTCACCAGAAGCACTCAGAAACAAGTTTCCAAGCCAGAAACATGTGGTTTGGTGAAGTCTATAGTAGCAAGGCAGTTTCTTCTGGTTTTCATCACTAGTTGGTCAGAAAACAGCAACATGTCACTTTTAGTGTTTTCAGGGCCCGAAAAGCATTTTGACAGCATGTTGTCACTTAGGCTGTTGCTTTTGTCCAGAAGCACTCAGAAACGAGTTTCCAAGCCAGAAACATGTACTTTGGTGAAGTCTATGGTAGCAAGGCAGTTTCTTCTGGTTTTCATCACTAGTTGGTCAGAAAACAGCAACATGTCACTTTTAGTGTTTTCAGGGCCCGAAAAGCATTTTGACAGCATGTTGTCACTTAGGCTGTTGCTTTTGTCCAGAAGCACTCAGAAAAGAGTTTCCAAGCCAGAAACATGTACTTTGGTGAATTCTATAGTAGCAAGGCAGTTTCTTCTGGTTTCCATCACTAGTTGGTTAGAAAACAGCATCATGTCACTTTTAGTGTTTTCAGGGGCCGAACAGCATTTTGACAGCATGTTGTCACTTAGGCTGTTACTTTTTACCAGAAACACTCAGAAACAAGTTTCCAAGCCAGAAACATGTGGTTTGGTGAATTCTATAGTAGCAAGGCAGTTTCCTCTGGTTTCCATAACTAGTTGGTTAGAAAACAGCTTCATGTCACTTTTAGTGTTTTCAGGCACCAAAAAGCATTTTGAAAGCATGTTGTCACTTAGGCTGTTACTTTTCACCAGAAGCACTCAGAAACAAGTTTCCACGCCAGAAACATGTGGTTTGGTGAATTCTATAGTAGCAAGGCAGTGTCTTCTGTTTTTCATTACTGGTTGGTCAGAAAACAGCAACATGTCACTTTTAGTGTTTTCAGGACCCGAAGAGCATTTTGACAGCATGTTGTCACTTAGGCTGTTACTTTTCATCAGAAACACGTTTCCAAGCCAGAAACATGTGGTTTGGTGAATTCTACAGTAGCAAGGCAGTTTCTTCTGGTTTTCATCACTGGTTGGTCAGAAAACAGCAACATGTCACTTTTAGTGTTTTCAGGGCCCGAAAAGCATTTTGACAGCATGTTGTCACTTAGGCTGTTACTTTTCACCAGAAACACTCAGAAAAAAGTCTCCAAGCCCGAAACATGTGGTTTGGTGAATTCTATAGTAGCAAGGCAGTTTCTTGTGGTTTCCATCACTAGTTGGTCAGAAAACAGCATCATGTCACTTGTAGTGTTTTCAGGCCCCGAAAAGTATTTTGAGAGCATGTTGTCACTCAGGCTGTTACTTTTCACCAGAAGCACTCAGAAACAAGTTTCCAAGCCAGAAACATGAGGTTTGGTGAATTTTATAGGAGCAAGGCGGTTTCCTCTGGTTTCCCTCATTAGTTGGTCAGAAAGCAACAACATGTCACTTTTAGTATTTTCAGGCCCCGAAAAGCATTTTGAGATTTCCAAGCTAGAAACACTACTTTTGTCCAGAAGCACTCAGAAACAACTTTCCAAGACAGAAACATGTGGTTTGGTGAATTCTATAGTAGCACGGCAGTTTCCTATGGTTTCTCTCATTAGTTGTTCGGAAAACAACATCATGTCATTTTTAGTGTTTTCAGGGGCCGAACAGCATTTTGAGAGCATGTCGTCACTTAGGCTGTTACTTTTCACCAGAAGCACACAGAAACAAGTTTCCAAGCCAGAAACATGTGGTTTGGTGAATTCTATATTAGCAAGGCAGTTTCTTCTGGTTTCCATCACTAGTTGGTCAGAAAACAGCAACATGTCACTTTTAGTGTTTTCAGGGCCCGAAAAGCATTTTGACAGCATGTTGTCACTTAGGCTGTTACTTTTGTCCAGAAGCACTCAGAAACAAGTATCCAAGCCAGACACATGTACTTTGGTGAATTCTATAGTAGTAAGGCAGTTTCCTCTGGTTTTCATCACTAGTTGGTCAGAAAACAGCAACATGTCACTTTTAGTGTTTTCAGGGCCCGAAAAGCATTTTGACAGCATGTTGTCACTTAGGCTGTTACTTTTCACCAGAAGCACTCAGAAACGAGTTTCCAAGCCAGAAACATGTACTTTGGTGAATTCTATAGTAGCAAGGCAGTTTCTTCTGGTTTTCATCACTAGTTGGTCAGAAAACAGCAACATGTCACTTTTAGTGTTTTCAGGGCCCGAAAAGCATTTTGACAGCATGTTGTCACTTATGCTGTTACTTTTCACCAGAAGCACTCAGAAACGAGTTTCCAAGCCAGAAACATGTACTTTGCTGAAGTCTATAGTAGCAAGGCAGTTTCTTCTGGTTTTCATCACTAGTTGGTCAGAAAACAGCAACATGTCACTTTTAGTGTTTTCAGGGCCCGAAAAGCATTTTGACAGCATGTTGTCACTTAGGCTGTTATTTTTGTCCAGAAGCACTCAGAAACAAATATCCAAGCCAGAAACATGTACTTTGGTGAATTCTATAGTAGCAAGGCAGTTTCTTCTGGTTTTCATCGCTAGTTGGTCAGAAAACAGCAACATGTCACTTTTAATGTTTTCAGGACCCGAAAAGCATTTTGACAGCATGTTGTCACTTAGGCTGTTACTTTTCACCAGAAACACTCAGAAAAAAGTCACCAAGCCAGAAACATGTGGTTTGGTGAAGTCTATAGTAGCAAGGCAGTTTCTTCTGGTTTCCATCACTAGTTGGTTAGAAAACAGCATCATGTCACTTTTAGTGTTTTCAGGGGCCGAACAGCATTTTGACAGCATGTTGTCACTTAGGCTGTTACTTTTCAAAAGAAGCATTCAGAAACAAGTTTCCAAGCCAGAAACATGTGGTTTGGTGAATTCTATAGTAGCAAGGCAGTTTCTTCTGGTTTTCATCACTAGTTGGTCAGAAAACATCAACATGTCACTTTTAGTGTTTTCAGGGCCCAAAAAGCATTTTGAGAGCATGTTGTCACTTAGGCTGTTACTTTTGACCAGAAGCACTCAGAAACAAGTATCCAAGCCAGAAACATGTACTTTGGTGAATTCTATAGTAGCAAGGCAGTTTCTTCTGGTTTCCATCACTAGTTGGTTAGAAAACAGCATCATGTCACTTTTAGTGTTTTCAGGGGCCGAACAGCATTTTGACAGCATGTTGTCACTTAGGCTGTTACTTTTCACCAGAAACACTCAGAAACAAGTTTCCAAGCCAGAAACATGTGGTTTGGTGAATTCTATAGTAGCAAGGCAGTTTCCTCTGGTTTCCATAACTAGTTGGTTAGAAAACAGCTTCATGTCACTTTTAGTGTTTTCAGGCACCAAAAAGCATTTTGAGAGCATGTTGTCACTTAGGCTGTTACTTTTCACCAGAAGCACTCAGAAACAAGTTTCCATGCCAGAAACATGTGGTTTGGTGAATTTTATAGTAGCAAAGCAGTGTCTTCTGTTTTTCATTACTGGTTGGTCAGAAAACAGCAACATGTCACTTTTAGTGTTATCAGGACCCGAAAAGCATTTTGAGAGCATGTTGTCACTTAGGCTGTTACTTTTCACCAGAAACACGTTTCCAAGCTTGAAACATGTGGTTTGGTGAATTCTATAGTAGTAAGGCAGTTTCTTCTGGTTTTCATCACTGGTTGGTCAGAAAACAGCAACATGTCACTTTTAGTGTTTTCAGGGCCCGAAAAGCATTTTGAGAGCATGCTGTCACTTAGGCTGTTACTTTTCACCAGAAACACTCAGAAACACGTTTCCAAGCCAGAAACATGTGGTTTGGTGAATTCTATAGTAGCAAGGCAGTTTCTTCTGGTTTTCATCACTAGTTGGTCAGAAAACAGCAACATGTCACTTTTAGTGTTTTCAGGGCCCGAAAAGCATTTTGACAGCATGTTGTCACTTAGGCTGTTACTTTTCACCAGAAGCACTCAGAAACGAGTTTCCAAGCCAGAAACATGTACTTTGGTGAAGTCTATAGTAGCAAGGCAGTTTCTTCTGGTTTTCATCACTAGTTGGTCAGAAAACAGCAAAATGTCACTTTTAGTGTTTTCAGGGCCCGAAAAGCATTTTGACAGCATGTTGTCACTTAGGCTGTTACTTTTCACCAGAAGCACTCAGAAACAAGTTTCCAAGCCAGAAACATGTACTTTGGTGAAGTCTATAGTAGCAAAGCAGTTTCCTATGGTTTCTCTCATTAGTTGTTCGGAAAACAGCATCATGTCATTTTTAGTGTTTTCAGGGGCCGAACAGCATTTTGACAGCATGTTGTCACTTAGGCTGTTACTTTTCACCAGAAGCACTCAGAAACAACTTTCCAAGCCAGAAAAATGTACTTTGATGAAGTCTATAGTAGCAAGGCAGTTTCTTCTGGTTTTCATCACTAGTTGGTCAGAAAACAGCAACATGTCACTTTTAGTGTTTTCAGGGCCCGAAAAGCATTTTGACAGCATGTTGTCACTTAGGCTGTTACTTTTGTCCAGAAGCACTCAGAAACGAGTTTCCAAGCCAGAAACATGTACTTTGGTGAAGTCTATAGTAGCAAGGCAGTTTCTTCTGGTTTTCATCACTAGTTGGTCAGAAAACAGCAACATGTCACTTTTAGTGTTTTCAGGGCCCGAAAAGCATTTTGACAGCATGTTGTCACTTAGGCTGTTACTTTTCACCAGAAGCACTCAGAAACGAGTTTCCAAGCCAGAAACATGTAATTTGGTGAAGTCTATAGTAGCAAGGCAGTTTCTTCTGGTTTTCATCACTAGTTGGTCAGAAAACAGCAACATGTCACTTTTAGTGTTTTCAGGGCCCGAAAAGCATTTTGACAGCATGTTGTCACTTAGGCTGTTGCTTTTGTCCAGAAGCACTCAGAAACGAGTTTCCAAGCCAGAAACATGTACTTTGGTGAAGTCTATAGTAGCAAGGCAGTTTCTTCTGGTTTTCATCACTAGTTGGTTAGAAAACAGCAACATGTCACTTTTAGTGTTTTCAGGGCCCGAAAAGCATTTTGACAGCATGTTGTCACTTAGGCTGTTACTTTTCACCAGAGACACTCAGAAACACGTTTCAACGCCAGAAACATGTGGTTTGGTGAATTCTATAGTAGCAAAGCAGTGTCTTCTGTTTTTTATTACTGGTTGGTCAGAAAACAGCAACATGTCACTTTTAGTGTTTTCAGGACCCGAAAAGCATTTTGAGAGCATGTTGTCACTTAGGCTGTTACTTTTCATCAGAAACACGTTTCCAAGCCAGAAACATGTGGTTTGGTGAATTCTATAGTAGCAAGGCAGTTTCTTCTGGTTTCCATCACTAGTTGGTTAGAAAACAGCATCATGTCACTTTTAGTGTTTTCAGGGGCCGAACAGCATTTTGACAGCATGTTTTCACTTAGGATGTTACTTTTCAAAAGAAGCATTCAGAAACAAGTTTCCAAGCCAGAAACATGTGGTTTGGTGAATTCTATAGTAGCAAGGCAGTTTCTTCTGGTTTTCATCACTAGTTGGTCAGAAAACAGCAACATGTCACTTTTAGTGTTTTCAGGGCCCGAAAAGCATTTTGAGAGCATGTTGTCACTTAGGCTGTTACTTTTGTCCAGAAGCACTCAGAAACAAGTGTCCAAGCCAGAAACATGTACTTTGGTGAATTCTATAGTAGCAAGGCAGTTTCTTCTGGTTTCCATCACTAGTTGGTTAGAAAACAGCATCATGTCACTTTTAGTGTTTTCAGGGGCCGAACAGCAGTTTGACAGCATGTTGTCACTTAGGCTGTTACTTTTCACCAGAAACACTCAGAAACAAGTTTCCAAGCCAGAAACATGTGGTTTGGTGAATTCTATAGTAGCAAGGCAGTTTCCTCTGGTTTCCATAACTAGTTGGTTAGAAAACAGCTTCATGTCACTTTTAGTGTTTTCAGGCACCAAAAAGCATTTTGAGAGCATGTTGTCACTTAGGCTGTTACTTTTCACCAGAAGCACTCAGAAACAAGTTTCCACGCCAGAAACATGTGGTTTGGTGAATTTTATAGTAGCAAAGCAGTGTCTTCTGTTTTTCATTACTGGTTGGTCAGAAAACAGCAACATGTCACTTTTAGTGTTATCAGGACCCGAAAAGCATTTTGAGAGCATGTTGTCACTTAGGCTGTTACTTTTCATCAGAAACACGTTTCCAAGCTTGAAACATGTGGTTTGGTGAATTCTATAGTAGCAAGGCAGTTTCTTCTGGTTTTCATCACTGGTTGGTCAGAAAACAGCAACATGTCACTTTTAGTGTTTTCAGGGCCCGAAAAGCATTTTGAGAGCATGCTGTCACTTAGGCTGTTACTTTTCAACAGAAATACTCAGAAACACGTTTCCGAGCCAGAAACATGTGGTTTGGTGAATTCTATAGTAGCAAGGCAGTTTCTTCTGGTTTTCATCACTAGTTGGTCAGAAAACAGCAACATGTCACTTTTAGTGTTTTCAGGGCCCGAAAAGCATTTTGACAGCATGTTGTCACTTAGGCTGTTACTTTTCACCAGAAGCACTCAGAAACAAGTTTCCAAGCCAGAAACATGTGGTTTGGTGAAGTCTATAGTAGCAAGGCAGTTTCTTCTGGTTTTCATCACTAGTTGGTCAGAAAACAGCAACATGTCACTTTTAGTGTTTTCAGGGCCCGAAAAGCATTTTGACAGCATGTTGTCACTTAGGCTGTTACTTTTCACCAGAAGCACTCAGAAACAAGTTTCCAAGCCAGAAACATGTGGTTTGGTGAAGTCTATAGTAGCAAGGCAGTTTCTTCTGGTTTTCATCACTAGTTGGTCAGAAAAAAGCAACATGTCACTTTTAGTGTTTTCAGGGCCCGAAAAGCATTTTGACAGCATGTTGTCACTTAGGCTGTTACTTTTCACCAGAAGCACTCAGAAACAAGTTTCCAAGCCAGAAACATGTGGTTTGGTGAAGTCTATAGTAGCAAGGCAGTTTCTTCTGGTTTTCATCACTAGTTGGTCAGAAAACAGCAACATGTCACTTTTAGTGTTTTCAGGGCCCGAAAAGCATTTTGACAGCATGTTGTCACTTAGGCTGTTGCTTTTGTCCAGAAGCACTCAGAAACGAGTTTCCAAGCCAGAAACATGTACTTTGGTGAAGTCTATGGTAGCAAGGCAGTTTCTTCTGGTTTTCATCACTAGTTGGTCAGAAAACAGCAACATGTCACTTTTAGTGTTTTCAGGGCCCGAAAAGCATTTTGACAGCATGTTGTCACTTAGGCTGTTGCTTTTGTCCAGAAGCACTCAGAAAAGAGTTTCCAAGCCAGAAACATGTACTTTGGTGAAGTCTATAGTAGCAAGGCAGTTTCTTCTGGTTTTCATCACTAGTTGGTCAGAAAACAGCAACATGTCACTTTTAGTGTTTTCAGGGCCCGAAAAGCATTTTGACAGCATGTTGTCACTTAGGCTGTTACTTTTCACCAGAAACACTCAGAAACACGTTTCCGAGCCAGAAACATGTGGTTTGGTGAATTCTATAGTAGCAAGGCAGTTTCTTCTGGTTTTCATTGCTAGTTGGTCAGAAAACAGCAACATGTCACTTTTAGTGTTTTCAGGGCCCGAAAAGCATTTTGACAGCATGTTGTCACTTAGGCTGTTACTTTTGTCCAGAAGCACTCAGAAACGAGTTTCCAAGCCAGAAACATGTACTTTGGTGAAGTCTATAGTAGCAAGGCAGTTTCTTCTGGTTTTCATCACTAGTTGGTCAGAAAACAGCAACATGTCACTTTTAGTGTTTTCAGGGCCCGAAAAGCATTTTGACAGCATGTTGTCACTTAGGCTGTTACTTTTGTCCAGAAGCACTCAGAAACAAGTTTCCAAGCCAGAAACATGTACTTTGGTGAAGTCTATAGTAGCAAAGCAGTTTCCTATGGTTTCTCTCATTAGTTGTTCGGAAAACAGCATCATGTCATTTTTAGTATTTTTAGGCCCCGAAAAGCATTTTGAGATTTCCAAGGCAGAAACATGTGGTTTGGTGAATTCTATAGTAGCAAGGCAGTTTCTTCTGGTTTTCATCACTAGTTGGTCAGAAAACAGCTTCATGTCACTTTTAGTGTTTTCAGGCTGCGAAAAGCATTTTGAGAGCATGTTGTCACTTAGGCTGTTACTTTTCACCAGAAACACTCAGAAAAAAGTCTCCAAGCTTGAAACTTTTTTTTTGGTGAATTCTATAGCAGCAAAGAAGTTTCTTCTGGTTTTCATCACTAGTTGGTCAGAAAACAGCAACATGTCACTTTTAGTGTTTTCAGGGCCCGAAAAGCATTTTGACAGCATGTTGTCACTTAGGCTGTTACTTTTGTCCAGAAGCACTCAGGAACAAATATCCAAGCCAGAAACATGTACTTTGGTGAATTCTATAGTAGCAAGGCAGTTTCTTCTGGTTTTCATCACTAGTTGGTCAGAAAACAGCAACATGTCACTTTTAGTGTTTTCAGGGCCCGAAAAGCATTTTGACAGCATGTTGTCACTTAGGCTGTTACTTTTCACCAGAAACACTCAGAAACACGTTTCCAAGCCAGAAACATGTGGTTTGGTGAATTCTATAGTAGCAAGGCAGTTTCTTCTGGTTTTCATTGCTAGTTGGTCAGAAAACAGCAACATGTCACTTTTAGTGTTTTCAGGGCCCGAAAAGCATTTTGACAGCATGTTGTCACTTAGGCTGTTACTTTTGTCCAGAAGCACTCAGAAACGAGTTTCCAAGCCAGAAACATGTACTTTGGTGAAGTCTATAGTAGCAAGGCAGTTTCTTCTGGTTTTCATCACTAGTTGGTCAGAAAACAGCAACATGTCACTTTTAGTGTTTTCAGGGCCCGAAAAGCATTTTGACAGCATGTTGTCACTTAGGCTGTTACTTTGGTCCAGAAGCACTCAGAAACGAGTTTCCAAGCCAGAAACATGTACTTTGGTGAAGTCTATAGTAGCAAGGCAGTTTCTTCTGGTTTTCATCACTAGTTGGTCAGAAAACAGCAACATGTCACTTTTAGTGTTTTCAGGGCCCGAAAAGCATTTTGACAGCATGTTGTCACTTAGGCTGTTACTTTTCACCAGAAGCACTCAGAAACAAGTTTCCAAGCCAGAAACATGTGGTTTGGTGAAGTCTATAGTAGCAAGGCAGTTTCTTCTGGTTTTCATCACTAGTTGGTCAGAAAAAAGCAACATGTCACTTTTAGTGTTTTCAGGGCCCGAAAAGCATTTTGACAGCATGTTGTCACTTAGGCTGTTACTTTTGTCCAGAAGCACTCAGAAACAAGTATCCAAGCCAGACACATGTACTTTGGTGAATTCTATAGTAGTAAGGCAGTTTCCTCTGGTTTTCATCACTAGTTGGTCAGAAAACAGCAACATGTCACTTTTAGTGTTTTCAGGGCCCGAAAAGCATTTTGACAGCATGTTGTCACTTAGGCTGTTACTTTTCACCAGAAGCACTCAGAAACGAGTTTCCAAGCCAGAAACATGTACTTTGGTGAATTCTATAGTAGCAAGGCAGTTTCTTCTGGTTTTCATCACTAGTTGGTCAGAAAACAGCAACATGTCACTTTTAGTGTTTTCAGGGCCCGAAAAGCATTTTGACAGCATGTTGTCACTTATGCTGTTACTTTTCACCAGAAGCACTCAGAAACGAGTTTCCAAGCCAGAAACATGTACTTTGCTGAAGTCTATAGTAGCAAGGCAGTTTCTTCTGGTTTTCATCACTAGTTGGTCAGAAAACAGCAACATGTCACTTTTAGTGTTTTCAGGGCCCGAAAAGCATTTTGACAGCATGTTGTCACTTAGGCTGTTATTTTTGTCCAGAAGCACTCAGAAACAAATATCCAAGCCAGAAACATGTACTTTGGTGAATTCTATAGTAGCAAGGCAGTTTCTTCTGGTTTTCATCGCTAGTTGGTCAGAAAACAGCAACATGTCACTTTTAATGTTTTCAGGACCCGAAAAGCATTTTGACAGCATGTTGTCACTTAGGCTGTTACTTTTCACCAGAAACACTCAGAAAAAAGTCACCAAGCCAGAAACATGTGGTTTGGTGAAGTCTATAGTAGCAAGGCAGTTTCTTCTGGTTTCCATCACTAGTTGGTTAGAAAACAGCATCATGTCACTTTTAGTGTTTTCAGGGGCCGAACAGCATTTTGACAGCATGTTGTCACTTAGGCTGTTACTTTTCAAAAGAAGCATTCAGAAACAAGTTTCCAAGCCAGAAACATGTGGTTTGGTGAATTCTATAGTAGCAAGGCAGTTTCTTCTGGTTTTCATCACTAGTTGGTCAGAAAACATCAACATGTCACTTTTAGTGTTTTCAGGGCCCAAAAAGCATTTTGAGAGCATGTTGTCACTTAGGCTGTTACTTTTGACCAGAAGCACTCAGAAACAAGTATCCAAGCCAGAAACATGTACTTTGGTGAATTCTATAGTAGCAAGGCAGTTTCTTCTGGTTTCCATCACTAGTTGGTTAGAAAACAGCATCATGTCACTTTTAGTGTTTTCAGGGGCCGAACAGCATTTTGACAGCATGTTGTCACTTAGGCTGTTACTTTTCACCAGAAACACTCAGAAACAAGTTTCCAAGCCAGAAACATGTGGTTTGGTGAATTCTATAGTAGCAAGGCAGTTTCCTCTGGTTTCCATAACTAGTTGGTTAGAAAACAGCTTCATGTCACTTTTAGTGTTTTCAGGCACCAAAAAGCATTTTGAGAGCATGTTGTCACTTAGGCTGTTACTTTTCACCAGAAGCACTCAGAAACAAGTTTCCATGCCAGAAACATGTGGTTTGGTGAATTTTATAGTAGCAAAGCAGTGTCTTCTGTTTTTCATTACTGGTTGGTCAGAAAACAGCAACATGTCACTTTTAGTGTTATCAGGACCCGAAAAGCATTTTGAGAGCATGTTGTCACTTAGGCTGTTACTTTTCATCAGAAACACGTTTCCAAGCTTGAAACATGTGGTTTGGTGAATTCTATAGTAGTAAGGCAGTTTCTTCTGGTTTTCATCACTGGTTGGTCAGAAAACAGCAACATGTCACTTTTAGTGTTTTCAGGGCCCGAAAAGCATTTTGAGAGCATGCTGTCACTTAGGCTGTTACTTTTCACCAGAAACACTCAGAAACACGTTTCCGAGTCAGAAACATGTGGTTTGGTGAATTCTATAGTAGCAAGGCAGTTTCTTCTGGTTTTCATCACTAGTTGGTCAGAAAACAGCAACATGTCACTTTTAGTGTTTTCAGGGCCCGAAAAGCATTTTGACAGCATGTTGTCACTTAGGCTGTTACTTTTCACCAGAAGCACTCAGAAACGAGTTTCCAAGCCAGAAACATGTACTTTGGTGAAGTCTATAGTAGCAAGGCAGTTTCTTCTGGTTTTCATCACTAGTTGGTCAGAAAACAGCAAAATGTCACTTTTAGTGTTTTCAGGGCCCGAAAAGCATTTTGACAGCATGTTGTCACTTAGGCTGTTACTTTTCACCAGAAGCACTCAGAAACAAGTTTCCAAGCCAGAAACATGTACTTTGGTGAAGTCTATAGTAGCAAAGCAGTTTCCTATGGTTTCTCTCATTAGTTGTTCGGAAAACAGCATCATGTCATTTTTAGTGTTTTCAGGGGCCGAACAGCATTTTGACAGCATGTTGTCACTTAGGCTGTTACTTTTCACCAGAAGCACTCAGAAACAACTTTCCAAGCCAGAAAAATGTACTTTGATGAAGTCTATAGTAGCAAGGCAGTTTCTTCTGGTTTTCATCACTAGTTGGTCAGAAAACAGCAACATGTCACTTTTAGTGTTTTCAGGGCCCGAAAAGCATTTTGACAGCATGTTGTCACTTAGGCTGTTACTTTTGTCCAGAAGCACTCAGAAACGAGTTTCCAAGCCAGAAACATGTACTTTGGTGAAGTCTATAGTAGCAAGGCAGTTTCTTCTGGTTTTCATCACTAGTTGGTCAGAAAACAGCAACATGTCACTTTTAGTGTTTTCAGGGCCCGAAAAGCATTTTGACAGCATGTTGTCACTTAGGCTGTTACTTTTCACCAGAAGCACTCAGAAACGAGTTTCCAAGCCAGAAACATGTAATTTGGTGAAGTCTATAGTAGCAAGGCAGTTTCTTCTGGTTTTCATCACTAGTTGGTCAGAAAACAGCAACATGTCACTTTTAGTGTTTTCAGGGCCCGAAAAGCATTTTGACAGCATGTTGTCACTTAGGCTGTTGCTTTTGTCCAGAAGCACTCAGAAACGAGTTTCCAAGCCAGAAACATGTACTTTGGTGAAGTCTATAGTAGCAAGGCAGTTTCTTCTGGTTTTCATCACTAGTTGGTCAGAAAACAGCAACATGTCACTTTTAGTGTTTTCAGGGCCCGAAAAGCATTTTGACAGCATGTTGTCACTTAGGCTGTTACTTTTCACCAGAGACACTCAGAAACACGTTTCAACGCCAGAAACATGTGGTTTGGTGAATTCTATAGTAGCAAAGCAGTGTCTTCTGTTTTTTATTACTGGTTGGTCAGAAAACAGCAACATGTCACTTTTAGTGTTTTCAGGACCCGAAAAGCATTTTGAGAGCATGTTGTCACTTAGGCTGTTACTTTTCATCAGAAACACGTTTCCAAGCCAGAAACATGTGGTTTGGTGAATTCTATAGTAGCAAAGCAGTTTCTTCTGGTTTTCATCACTAGTTGGTCAGAAAACAGCAACATGTCACTTTTAGTGTTTTCAGGGCCCGAAAAGCATTTTGAGAGCATGTTGTCACTTAGGCTGTTACTTTTGTCCAGAAGCACTCAGAAACAAGTGTCCAAGCCAGAAACATGTACTTTGGTGAATTCTATAGTAGCAAGGCAGTTTCTTCTGGTTTCCATCACTAGTTGGTTAGAAAACAGCATCATGTCACTTTTAGTGTTTTCAGGGGCCGAACAGCATTTTGACAGCATGTTGTCACTTAGGCTGTTACTTTTCACCAGAAACACTCAGAAACAAGTTTCCAAGCCAGAAACATGTGGTTTGGTGAATTCTATAGTAGCAAGGCAGTTTCCTCTGGTTTCCATAACTAGTTGGTTAGAAAACAGCTTCATGTCACTTTTAGTGTTTTCAGGCACCAAAAAGCATTTTGAGAGCATGTTGTCACTTAGGCTGTTACTTTTCACCAGAAGCACTCAGAAACAAGTTTCCACGCCAGAAACATGTGGTTTGGTGAATTTTATAGTAGCAAAGCAGTGTCTTCTGTTTTTCATTACTGGTTGGTCAGAAAACAGCAACATGTCACTTTTAGTGTTATCAGGACCCGAAAAGCATTTTGAGAGCATGTTGTCACTTAGGCTGTTACTTTTCATCAGAAACACGTTTCCAAGCTTGAAACATGTGGTTTGGTGAATTCTATAGTAGCAAGGCAGTTTCTTCTGGTTTTCATCACTGGTTGGTCAGAAAACAGCAACATGTCACTTTTAGTGTTTTCAGGGCCCGAAAAGCATTTTGAGAGCATGCTGTCACTTAGGCTGTTACTTTTCACCAGAAACACTCAGAAACACGTTTCCGAGCCAGAAACATGTGGTTTGGTGAATTCTATAGTAGCAAGGCAGTTTCTTCTGGTTTTCATCACTAGTTGGTCAGAAAACAGCAACATGTCACTTTTAGTGTTTTCAGGGCCCGAAAAGCATTTTGACAGCATGTTGTCACTTAGGCTGTTACTTTTCACCAGAAGCACTCAGAAACAAGTTTCCAAGCCAGAAACATGTCGTTTGGTGAAGTCTATAGTAGCAAGGCAGTTTCTTCTGGTTTTCATCACTAGTTGGTCAGAAAACAGCAACATGTCACTTTTAGTGTTTTCAGGGCCCGAAAAGCATTTTGACAGCATGTTGTCACTTAGGCTGTTACTTTTCACCAGAAGCACTCAGAAACAAGTTTCCAAGCCAGAAACATGTGGTTTGGTGAAGTCTATAGTAGCAAGGCAGTTTCTTCTGGTTTTCATCACTAGTTGGTCAGAAAAAAGCAACATGTCACTTTTAGTGTTTTCAGGGCCCGAAAAGCATTTTGACAGCATGTTGTCACTTAGGCTGTTACTTTTCACCAGAAGCACTCAGAAACAAGTTTCCAAGCCAGAAACATGTGGTTTGGTGAAGTCTATAGTAGCAAGGCAGTTTCTTCTGGTTTTCATCACTAGTTGGTCAGAAAACAGCAACATGTCACTTTTAGTGTTTTCAGGGCCCGAAAAGCATTTTGACAGCATGTTGTCACTTAGGCTGTTGCTTTTGTCCAGAAGCACTCAGAAACGAGTTTCCAAGCCAGAAACATGTACTTTGGTGAAGTCTATGGTAGCAAGGCAGTTTCTTCTGGTTTTCATCACTAGTTGGTCAGAAAACAGCAACATGTCACTTTTAGTGTTTTCAGGGCCCGAAAAGCATTTTGACAGCATGTTGTCACTTAGGCTGTTGCTTTTGTCCAGAAGCACTCAGAAAAGAGTTTCCAAGCCAGAAACATGTACTTTGGTGAAGTCTATAGTAGCAAGGCAGTTTCTTCTGGTTTTCATCACTAGTTGGTCAGAAAACAGCAACATGTCACTTTTAGTGTTTTCAGGGCCCGAAAAGCATTTTGACAGCATGTTGTCACTTAGGCTGTTACTTTTCACCAGAAACACTCAGAAACACGTTTCCAAGCCAGAAACATGTGGTTTGGTGAATTTTATAGTAGCAAGGCAGTTTCTTCTGGTTTTCATTGCTAGTTGGTCAGAAAACAGCAACATGTCACTTTTAGTGTTTTCAGGGCCCGAAAAGCATTTTGACAGCATGTTGTCACTTAGGCTGTTACTTTTGTCCAGAAGCACTCAGAAACGAGTTTCCAAGCCAGAAACATGTACTTTGGTGAAGTCTATAGTAGCAAGGCAGTTTCTTCTGGTTTTCATCACTAGTTGGTCAGAAAACAGCAACATGTCACTTTTAGTGTTTTCAGGGCCCGAAAAGCATTTTGACAGCATGTTGTCACTTAGGCTGTTACTTTTGTCCAGAAGCACTCAGAAACAAGTTTCCAAGCCAGAAACATGTACTTTGGTGAAGTCTATAGTAGCAAAGCAGTTTCCTATGGTTTCTCT
Organism: Epinephelus lanceolatus; assembly: GCF_041903045.1. NCBI lineage: Eukaryota > Metazoa > Chordata > Actinopteri > Perciformes > Serranidae > Epinephelus > Epinephelus lanceolatus. The sequence continues at coordinate 45,263,421 of NC_135746.1, forward strand.
CATTAGTTGTTCGGAAAACAGCATCATGTCATTTTTAGTATTTTTAGGCCCCGAAAAGCATTTTGAGATTTCCAAGGCAGAAACATGTGGTTTGGTGAATTCTATAGTAGCAAGGCAGTTTCTTCTGGTTTTCATCACTAGTTGGTCAGAAAACAGCTTCATGTCACTTTTAGTGTTTTCAGGCTGCGAAAAGCATTTTGAGAGCATGTTGTCACTTAGGCTGTTACTTTTCACCAGAAACACTCAGAAAAAAGTCTCCAAGCTTGAAACTTTTTTTTTGGTGAATTCTATAGCAGCAAAGAAGTTTCTTCTGGTTTTCATCACTAGTTGGTCAGAAAACAGCAACATGTCACTTTTAGTGTTTTCAGGGCCCGAAAAGCATTTTGACAGCATGTTGTCACTTAGGCTGTTACTTTTGTCCAGAAGCACTCAGGAACAAATATCCAAGCCAGAAACATGTACTTTGGTGAATTCTATAGTAGCAAGGCAGTTTCTTCTGGTTTTCATCACTAGTTGGTCAGAAAACAGCAACATGTCACTTTTAGTGTTTTCAGGGCCCGAAAAGCATTTTGACAGCATGTTGTCACTTAGGCTGTTACTTTTCACCAGAAACACTCAGAAACACGTTTCCAAGCCAGAAACATGTGGTTTGGTGAATTCTATAGTAGCAAGGCAGTTTCTTCTGGTTTTCATCACTAGTTGGTCAGAAAACAGCAACATGTCACTTTTAGTGTTTTCAGGGCCCGAAAAGCATTTTGACAGCATGTTGTCACTTAGGCTGTTACTTTTGTCCAGAAGCACTCAGAAACGAGTTTCCAAGCCAGAAACATGTACTTTGGTGAAGTCTATAGTAGCAAGGCAGTTTCTTCTGGTTTTCATCACTAGTTGGTCAGAAAACAGCAACATGTCACTTTTAGTGTTTTCAGGGCCCGAAAAGCATTTTGACAGCATGTTGTCACTTAGGCTGTTACTTTGGTCCAGAAGCACTCAGAAACGAGTTTCCAAGCCAGAAACATGTACTTTGGTGAAGTCTATAGTAGCAAGGCAGTTTCTTCTGGTTTTCATCACTAGTTGGTCAGAAAACAGCAACATGTCACTTTTAGTGTTTTCAGGGCCCGAAAAGCATTTTGACAGCATGTTGTCACTTAGGCTGTTACTTTTCACCAGAAGCACTCAGAAACAAGTTTCCAAGCCAGAAACATGTGGTTTGGTGAAGTCTATAGTAGCAAGGCAGTTTCTTCTGGTTTTCATCACTAGTTGGTCAGAAAAAAGCAACATGTCACTTTTAGTGTTTTCAGGGCCCGAAAAGCATTTTGACAGCATGTTGTCACTTAGGCTGTTACTTTTCACCACAAGCACTCAGAAACAAGTTTCCAAGCCAGAAACATGTGGTTTGGTGAAGTCTATAGTAGCAAGGCAGTTTCTTCTGGTTTTCATCACTAGTTGGTCAGAAACAGCAACATGTCACTTTTAGTGTTTTCAGGGCCCGAAAAGCATTTTGACAGCATGTTGTCACTTAGGCTGTTGCTCTTGTCCAGAAGCACTCAGAAACGAGTTTCCAAGCCAGAAACATGTACTTTGGTGAAGTCTATGGTAGCAAGGCAGTTTCTTCTGGTTTTCATCACTAGTTGGTCAGAAAACAGCAACATGTCACTTTTAGTGTTTTCAGGGCCCGAAAAGCATTTTGACAGCATGTTGTCACTTAGGCTGTTACTTTTGTCCAGAAGCACTCAGAAACAAGTTTCCAAGCCAGAAACATGTACTTTGGTGAAGTCTATAGTAGCAAGGCAGTTTCTTCTGGTTTTCATCACTAGTTGGTCAGAAAACAGCAACATGTCACTTTTAGTGTTTTCAGGGCCCGAAAAGCATTTTGACAGCATGTTGTCACTTAGGCTGTTACTTTTCACCAGAAGCACTCAGAAACGAGTTTCCAAGCCAGAAACATGTACTTTGGTGAAGTCTATAGTAGCAAGGCAGTTTCTTCCGGTTTTCATCACTAGTTGGTCAGAAAACAGCAACATGTCACTTTTAGTGTTTTCAGGGCCCGAAAAGCATTTTGACAGCATGTTGTCACTTAGGCTGTTACTTTTCACCAGAAGCACTCAGAAACAAGTTTCCAAGCCAGAAACATGTACTTTGGTGAATTCTATAGTAGCAAGGCAGTTTCTTCTGGTTTCCATCACTAGTTGGTTAGAAAACAGCATCATGTCACTTTTAGTGTTTTCAGGGGCCGAACAGCATTTTGACAGCATGTTGTCACTTAGGCTGTTACTTTTTACCAGAAACACTCAGAAACAAGTTTCCAAGCCAGAAACATGTGGTTTGGTGAATTCTATAGTAGCAAGGCAGTTTCCTCTGGTTTCCATAACTAGTTGGTTAGAAAACAGCTTCATGTCACTTTTAGTGTTTTCAGGCACCAAAAAGCATTTTGAAAGCATGTTGTCACTTAGGCTGTTACTTTTCACCAGAAGCACTCAGAAACAAGTTTCCACGCCAGAAACATGTGGTTTGGTGAATTCTATAGTAGCAAGGCAGTGTCTTCTGTTTTTCATTACTGGTTGGTCAGAAAACAGCAACATGTCACTTTTAGTGTTTTCAGGACCCGAAGAGCATTTTGACAGCATGTTGTCACTTAGGCTGTTACTTTTCATCAGAAACACGTTTCCAAGCCAGAAACATGTGGTTTGGTGAATTCTACAGTAGCAAGGCAGTTTCTTCTGGTTTTCATCACTGGTTGGTCAGAAAACAGCAACATGTCACTTTTAGTGTTTTCAGGGCCCGAAAAGCATTTTGACAGCATGTTGTCACTTAGGCTGTTACTTTTCACCAGAAACACTCAGAAAAAAGTCTCCAAGCCCGAAACATGTGGTTTGGTGAATTCTATAGTAGCAAGGCAGTTTCTTCTGGTTTCCATCACTAGTTGGTCAGAAAACAGCATCATGTCACTTGTAGTGTTTTCAGGCCCCGAAAAGTATTTTGAGAGCATGTTGTCACTCAGGCTGTTACTTTTCACCAGAAGCACTCAGAAACAAGTTTCCAAGCCAGAAACATGAGGTTTGGTGAATTTTATAGGAGCAAGGCGGTTTCCTCTGGTTTCCCTCATTAGTTGGTCAGAAAGCAACAACATGTCACTTTTAGTATTTTCAGGCCCCGAAAAGCATTTTGAGATTTCCAAGCTAGAAACACTACTTTTGTCCAGAAGCACTCAGAAACAACTTTCCAAGACAGAAACATGTGGTTTGGTGAATTCTATAGTAGCACGGCAGTTTCCTATGGTTTCTCTCATTAGTTGTTCGGAAAACAACATCATGTCATTTTTAGTGTTTTCAGGGGCCGAACAGCATTTTGAGAGCATGTCGTCACTTAGGCTGTTACTTTTCACCAGAAGCACACAGAAACAAGTTTCCAAGCCAGAAACATGTGGTTTGGTGAATTCTATATTAGCAAGGCAGTTTCTTCTGGTTTCCATCACTAGTTGGTCAGAAAACAGCAACATGTCACTTTTAGTGTTTTCAGGGCCCGAAAAGCATTTTGACAGCATGTTGTCACTTAGGCTGTTACTTTTGTCCAGAAGCACTCAGAAACAAGTATCCAAGCCAGACACATGTACTTTGGTGAATTCTATAGTAGTAAGGCAGTTTCCTCTGGTTTTCATCACTAGTTGGTCAGAAAACAGCAACATGTCACTTTTAGTGTTTTCAGGGCCCGAAAAGCATTTTGACAGCATGTTGTCACTTAGGCTGTTACTTTTCACCAGAAGCACTCAGAAACGAGTTTCCAAGCCAGAAACATGTACTTTGGTGAATTCTATAGTAGCAAGGCAGTTTCTTCTGGTTTTCATCACTAGTTGGTCAGAAAACAGCAACATGTCACTTTTAGTGTTTTCAGGGCCCGAAAAGCATTTTGACAGCATGTTGTCACTTATGCTGTTACTTTTCACCAGAAGCACTCAGAAACGAGTTTCCAAGCCAGAAACATGTACTTTGCTGAAGTCTATAGTAGCAAGGCAGTTTCTTCTGGTTTTCATCACTAGTTGGTCAGAAAACAGCAACATGTCACTTTTAGTGTTTTCAGGGCCCGAAAAGCATTTTGACAGCATGTTGTCACTTAGGCTGTTATTTTTGTCCAGAAGCACTCAGAAACAAATATCCAAGCCAGAAACATGTACTTTGGTGAATTCTATAGTAGCAAGGCAGTTTCTTCTGGTTTTCATCGCTAGTTGGTCAGAAAACAGCAACATGTCACTTTTAATGTTTTCAGGACCCGAAAAGCATTTTGACAGCATGTTGTCACTTAGGCTGTTACTTTTCACCAGAAACACTCAGAAAAAAGTCACCAAGCCAGAAACATGTGGTTTGGTGAAGTCTATAGTAGCAAGGCAGTTTCTTCTGGTTTCCATCACTAGTTGGTTAGAAAACAGCATCATGTCACTTTTAGTGTTTTCAGGGGCCGAACAGCATTTTGACAGCATGTTGTCACTTAGGCTGTTACTTTTCAAAAGAAGCATTCAGAAACAAGTTTCCAAGCCAGAAACATGTGGTTTGGTGAATTCTATAGTAGCAAGGCAGTTTCTTCTGGTTTTCATCACTAGTTGGTCAGAAAACAGCAACATGTCACTTTTAGTGTTTTCAGGGCCCGAAAAGCATTTTGACAGCATGTTGTCACTTAGGCTGTTACTTTTCACCAGAAGCACTCAGAAACGAGTTTCCAAGCCAGAAACATGTACTTTGGTGAAGTCTATAGTAGCAAGGCAGTTTCTTCTGGTTTCCATCACTAGTTGGTTAGAAAACAGCATCATGTCACTTTTAGTGTTTTCAGGGGCCGAACAGCATTTTGACAGCATGTTGTCACTTAGGCTGTTACTTTTCACCAGAAACACTCAGAAACAAGTTTCCAAGCCAGAAACATGTGGTTTGGTGAATTCTATAGTAGCAAGGCAGTTTCCTCTGGTTTCCATAACTAGTTGGTTAGAAAACAGCTTCATGTCACTTTTAGTGTTTTCAGGCACCAAAAAGCATTTTGAGAGCATGTTGTCACTTAGGCTGTTACTTTTCACCAGAAGCACTCAGAAACAAGTTTCCATGCCAGAAACATGTGGTTTGGTGAATTTTATAGTAGCAAAGCAGTGTCTTCTGTTTTTCATTACTGGTTGGTCAGAAAACAGCAACATGTCACTTTTAGTGTTATCAGGACCCGAAAAGCATTTTGAGAGCATGTTGTCACTTAGGCTGTTACTTTTCATCAGAAACACGTTTCCAAGCTTGAAACATGTGGTTTGGTGAATTCTATAGTAGTAAGGCAGTTTCTTCTGGTTTTCATCACTGGTTGGTCAGAAAACAGCAACATGTCACTTTTAGTGTTTTCAGGGCCCGAAAAGCATTTTGAGAGCATGCTGTCACTTAGGCTGTTACTTTTCACCAGAAACACTCAGAAACACGTTTCCGAGCCAGAAACATGTGGTTTGGTGAATTCTATAGTAGCAAGGCAGTTTCTTCTGGTTTTCATCACTAGTTGGTCAGAAAACAGCAACATGTCACTTTTAGTGTTTTCAGGGCCCGAAAAGCATTTTGACAGCATGTTGTCACTTAGGCTGTTACTTTTCACCAGAAGCACTCAGAAACGAGTTTCCAAGCCAGAAACATGTACTTTGGTGAAGTCTATAGTAGCAAGGCAGTTTCTTCTGGTTTTCATCACTAGTTGGTCAGAAAACAGCAAAATGTCACTTTTAGTGTTTTCAGGGCCCGAAAAGCATTTTGACAGCATGTTGTCACTTAGGCTGTTACTTTTCACCAGAAGCACTCAGAAACAAGTTTCCAAGCCAGAAACATGTACTTTGGTGAAGTCTATAGTAGCAAAGCAGTTTCCTATGGTTTCTCTCATTAGTTGTTCGGAAAACAGCATCATGTCATTTTTAGTGTTTTCAGGGGCCGAACAGCATTTTGACAGCATGTTGTCACTTAGGCTGTTACTTTTCACCAGAAGCACTCAGAAACAACTTTCCAAGCCAGAAAAATGTACTTTGATGAAGTCTATAGTAGCAAGGCAGTTTCTTCTGGTTTTCATCACTAGTTGGTCAGAAAACAGCAACATGTCACTTTTAGTGTTTTCAGGGCCCGAAAAGCATTTTGACAGCATGTTGTCACTTAGGCTGTTACTTTTGTCCAGAAGCACTCAGAAACGAGTTTCCAAGCCAGAAACATGTACTTTGGTGAAGTCTATAGTAGCAAGGCAGTTTCTTCTGGTTTTCATCACTAGTTGGTCAGAAAACAGCAACATGTCACTTTTAGTGTTTTCAGGGCCCGAAAAGCATTTTGACAGCATGTTGTCACTTAGGCTGTTACTTTTCACCAGAAGCACTCAGAAACGAGTTTCCAAGCCAGAAACATGTAATTTGGTGAAGTCTATAGTAGCAAGGCAGTTTCTTCTGGTTTTCATCACTAGTTGGTCAGAAAACAGCAACATGTCACTTTTAGTGTTTTCAGGGCCCGAAAAGCATTTTGACAGCATGTTGTCACTTAGGCTGTTGCTTTTGTCCAGAAGCACTCAGAAACGAGTTTCCAAGCCAGAAACATGTACTTTGGTGAAGTCTATAGTAGCAAGGCAGTTTCTTCTGGTTTTCATCACTAGTTGGTCAGAAAACAGCAACATGTCACTTTTAGTGTTTTCAGGGCCCGAAAAGCATTTTGACAGCATGTTGTCACTTAGGCTGTTACTTTTCACCAGAGACACTCAGAAACACGTTTCAACGCCAGAAACATGTGGTTTGGTGAATTCTATAGTAGCAAAGCAGTGTCTTCTGTTTTTTATTACTGGTTGGTCAGAAAACAGCAACATGTCACTTTTAGTGTTTTCAGGACCCGAAAAGCATTTTGAGAGCATGTTGTCACTTAGGCTGTTACTTTTCATCAGAAACACGTTTCCAAGCCAGAAACATGTGGTTTGGTGAATTCTATAGTAGCAAGGCAGTTTCTTCTGGTTTCCATCACTAGTTGGTTAGAAAACAGCATCATGTCACTTTTAGTGTTTTCAGGGGCCGAACAGCATTTTGACAGCATGTTTTCACTTAGGATGTTACTTTTCAAAAGAAGCATTCAGAAACAAGTTTCCAAGCCAGAAACATGTGGTTTGGTGAATTCTATAGTAGCAAGGCAGTTTCTTCTGGTTTTCATCACTAGTTGGTCAGAAAACAGCAACATGTCACTTTTAGTGTTATCAGGACCCGAAAAGCATTTTGAGAGCATGTTGTCACTTAGGCTGTTACTTTTCACCAGAAGCACTCAGAAACAACTTTCCAAGCCAGAAACATGTGGTTTGGTGAAGTCTATAGTAGCAAGGCAGTTTCTTCTGGTTTTCATCACTAGTTGGTCAGAAAAAAGCAACATGTCACTTTTAGTGTTTTCAGGGCCCGAAAAGCATTTTGACAGCATGTTGTCACTTAGGCTGTTACTTTTCAGCAGAAGCACTCAGAAACAAGTTTCCAAGCCAGAAACATGTGGTTTGGTGAAGTCTATAGTAGCAAGGCAGTTTCTTCTGGTTTTCATCACTAGTTGGTCAGAAAACAGCAACATGTCACTTTTAGTGTTTTCAGGGCCCGAAAAGCATTTTGACAGCATGTTGTCACTTAGGCTGTTGCTTTTGTCCAGAAGCACTCAGAAACGAGTTTCCAAGCCAGAAACATGTACTTTGGTGAAGTCTATGGTAGCAAGGCAGTTTCTTCTGGTTTTCATCACTAGTTGGTCAGAAAACAGCAACATGTCACTTTTAGTGTTTTCAGGGCCCGAAAAGCATTTTGACAGCATGTTGTCACTTAGGCTGTTGCTTTTGTCCAGAAGCACTCAGAAAAGAGTTTCCAAGCCAGAAACATGTACTTTGGTGAAGTCTATAGTAGCAAGGCAGTTTCTTCTGGTTTTCATCACTAGTTGGTCAGAAAACAGCAACATGTCACTTTTAGTGTTTTCAGGGCCCGAAAAGCATTTTGACAGCATGTTGTCACTTAGGCTGTTACTTTTCACCAGAAACACTCAGAAACACGTTTCCAAGCCAGAAACATGTGGTTTGGTGAATTCTATAGTAGCAAGGCAGTTTCTTCTGGTTTTCATTGCTAGTTGGTCAGAAAACAGCAACATGTCACTTTTAGTGTTTTCAGGGCCCGAAAAGCATTTTGACAGCATGTTGTCACTTAGGCTGTTACTTTTGTCCAGAAGCACTCAGAAACGAGTTTCCAAGCCAGAAACATGTACTTTGGTGAAGTCTATAGTAGCAAGGCAGTTTCTTCTGGTTTTCATCACTAGTTGGTCAGAAAACAGCAACATGTCACTTTTAGTGTTTTCAGGGCCCGAAAAGCATTTTGACAGCATGTTGTCACTTAGGCTGTTACTTTTGTCCAGAAGCACTCAGAAACAAGTTTCCAAGCCAGAAACATGTACTTTGGTGAAGTCTATAGTAGCAAAGCAGTTTCCTATGGTTTCTCTCATTAGTTGTTCGGAAAACAGCATCATGTCATTTTTAGTATTTTTAGGCCCCGAAAAGCATTTTGAGATTTCCAAGGCAGAAACATGTGGTTTGGTGAATTCTATAGTAGCAAGGCAGTTTCTTCTGGTTTTCATCACTAGTTGGTCAGAAAACAGCTTCATGTCACTTTTAGTGTTTTCAGGCTGCGAAAAGCATTTTGAGAGCATGTTGTCACTTAGGCTGTTACTTTTCACCAGAAACACTCAGAAAAAAGTCTCCAAGCTTGAAACTTTTTTTTTGGTGAATTCTATAGCAGCAAAGAAGTTTCTTCTGGTTTTCATCACTAGTTGGTCAGAAAACAGCAACATGTCACTTTTAGTGTTTTCAGGGCCCGAAAAGCATTTTGACAGCATGTTGTCACTTAGGCTGTTACTTTTGTCCAGAAGCACTCAGGAACAAATATCCAAGCCAGAAACATGTACTTTGGTGAATTCTATAGTAGCAAGGCAGTTTCTTCTGGTTTTCATCACTAGTTGGTCAGAAAACAGCAACATGTCACTTTTAGTGTTTTCAGGGCCCGAAAAGCATTTTGACAGCATGTTGTCACTTAGGCTGTTACTTTTCACCAGAAACACTCAGAAACACGTTTCCAAGCCAGAAACATGTGGTTTGGTGAATTCTATAGTAGCAAGGCAGTTTCTTCTGGTTTTCATCACTAGTTGGTCAGAAAACAGCAACATGTCACTTTTAGTGTTTTCAGGGCCCGAAAAGCATTTTGACAGCATGTTGTCACTTAGGCTGTTACTTTTGTCCAGAAGCACTCAGAAACGAGTTTCCAAGCCAGAAACATGTACTTTGGTGAAGTCTATAGTAGTAAGGCAGTTTCCTCTGGTTTTCATCACTAGTTGGTCAGAAAACAGCAACATGTCACTTTTAGTGTTTTCAGGGCCCGAAAAGCATTTTGACAGCATGTTGTCACTTAGGCTGTTACTTTTCACCAGAAGCACTCAGAAACGAGTTTCCAAGCCAGAAACATGTACTTTGGTGAAGTCTATAGTAGCAAGGCAGTTTCTTCTGGTTTTCATCACTAGTTGGTCAGAAAACAGCAACATGTCACTTTTAGTGTTTTCAGGGCCCGAAAAGCATTTTGACAGCATGTTGTCACTTAGGCTGTTATTTTTGTCCAGAAGCACTCAGAAACAAATATCCAAGCCAGAAACATGTACTTTGGTGAATTCTATAGTAGCAAGGCAGTTTCTTCTGGTTTTCATCGCTAGTTGGTCAGAAAACAGCAACATGTCACTTTTAATGTTTTCAGGACCCGAAAAGCATTTTGACAGCATGTTGTCACTTAGGCTGTTACTTTTCACCAGAAACACTCAGAAAAAAGTCACCAAGCCAGAAACATGTGGTTTGGTGAAGTCTATAGTAGCAAGGCAGTTTCTTCTGGTTTCCATCACTAGTTGGTTAGAAAACAGCATCATGTCACTTTTAGTGTTTTCAGGGGCCGAACAGCATTTTGACAGCATGTTGTCACTTAGGCTGTTACTTTTCAAAAGAAGCATTCAGAAACAAGTTTCCAAGCCAGAAACATGTGGTTTGGTGAATTCTATAGTAGCAAGGCAGTTTCTTCTGGTTTTCATCACTAGTTGGTCAGAAAACATCAACATGTCACTTTTAGTGTTTTCAGGGCCCAAAAAGCATTTTGAGAGCATGTTGTCACTTAGGCTGTTACTTTTGACCAGAAGCACTCAGAAACAAGTATCCAAGCCAGAAACATGTACTTTGGTGAATTCTATAGTAGCAAGGCAGTTTCTTCTGGTTTCCATCACTAGTTGGTTAGAAAACAGCATCATGTCACTTTTAGTGTTTTCAGGGGCCGAACAGCATTTTGACAGCATGTTGTCACTTAGGCTGTTACTTTTCACCAGAAACACTCAGAAACAAGTTTCCAAGCCAGAAACATGTGGTTTGGTGAATTCTATAGTAGCAAGGCAGTTTCCTCTGGTTTCCATAACTAGTTGGTTAGAAAACAGCTTCATGTCACTTTTAGTGTTTTCAGGCACCAAAAAGCATTTTGAGAGCATGTTGTCACTTAGGCTGTTACTTTTCACCAGAAGCACTCAGAAACAAGTTTCCAAGCCAGAAACATGTGGTTTGGTGAATTTTATAGTAGCAAAGCAGTGTCTTCTGTTTTTCATTACTGGTTGGTCAGAAAACAGCAACATGTCACTTTTAGTGTTTTCAGGACCCGAAAAGCATTTTGAGAGCATGTTGTCACTTAGGCTGTTACTTTTCATCAGAAACACGTTTCCAAGCTTGAAACATGTGGTTTGGTGAATTCTATAGTAGTAAGGCAGTTTCTTCTGGTTTTCATCACTGGTTGGTCAGAAAACAGCAACATGTCACTTTTAGTGTTTTCAGGGCCCGAAAAGCATTTTGAGAGCATGCTGTCACTTAGGCTGTTACTTTTCACCAGAAACACTCAGAAACACGTTTCCGAGCCAGAAACATGTGGTTTGGTGAATTCTATAGTAGCAAGGCAGTTTCTTCTGGTTTTCATCACTAGTTGGTCAGAAAACAGCAACATGTCACTTTTAGTGTTTTCAGGGCCCGAAAAGCATTTTGACAGCATGTTGTCACTTAGGCTGTTACTTTTCACCAGAAGCACTCAGAAACGAGTTTCCAAGCCAGAAACATGTACTTTGGTGAAGTCTATAGTAGCAAGGCAGTTTCTTCTGGTTTTCATCACTAGTTGGTCAGAAAACAGCAAAATGTCACTTTTAGTGTTTTCAGGGCCCGAAAAGCATTTTGACAGCATGTTGTCACTTAGGCTGTTACTTTTCACCAGAAGCACTCAGAAACAAGTTTCCAAGCCAGAAACATGTACTTTGGTGAAGTCTATAGTAGCAAAGCAGTTTCCTATGGTTTCTCTCATTAGTTGTTCGGAAAACAGCATCATGTCATTTTTAGTGTTTTCAGGGGCCGAACAGCATTTTGACAGCATGTTGTCACTTAGGCTGTTACTTTTCACCAGAAGCACTCAGAAACAACTTTCCAAGCCAGAAAAATGTACTTTGATGAAGTCTATAGTAGCAAGGCAGTTTCTTCTGGTTTTCATCACTAGTTGGTCAGAAAACAGCAACATGTCACTTTTAGTGTTTTCAGGGCCCGAAAAGCATTTTGACAGCATGTTGTCACTTAGGCTGTTACTTTTGTCCAGAAGCACTCAAAAACGAGTTTCCAAGCCAGAAACATGTACTTTGGTGAAGTCTATAGTAGCAAGGCAGTTTCTTCTGGTTTTCATCACTAGTTGGTCAGAAAACAGCAACATGTCACTTTTAGTGTTTTCAGGGCCCGAAAAGCATTTTGACAGCATGTTGTCACTTAGGCTGTTACTTTTCACCAGAAGCACTCAGAAACGAGTTTCCAAGCCAGAAACATGTAATTTGGTGAAGTCTATAGTAGCAAGGCAGTTTCTTCTGGTTTTCATCACTAGTTGGTCAGAAAACAGCAACATGTCACTTTTAGTGTTTTCAGGGCCCGAAAAGCATTTTGACAGCATGTTGTCACTTAGGCTGTTGCTTTTGTCCAGAAGCACTCAGAAACGAGTTTCCAAGCCAGAAACATGTACTTTGGTGAAGTCTATAGTAGCAAGGCAGTTTCTTCTGGTTTTCATCACTAGTTGGTCAGAAAACAGCAACATGTCACTTTTAGTGTTTTCAGGGCCCGAAAAGCATTTTGACAGCATGTTGTCACTTAGGCTGTTACTTTTCACCAGAGACACTCAGAAACACGTTTCAACGCCAGAAACATGTGGTTTGGTGAATTCTATAGTAGCAAAGCAGTGTCTTCTGTTTTTTATTACTGGTTGGTCAGAAAACAGCAACATGTCACTTTTAGTGTTTTCAGGACCCGAAAAGCATTTTGAGAGCATGTTGTCACTTAGGCTGTTACTTTTCATCAGAAACACGTTTCCAAGCCAGAAACATGTGGTTTGGTGAATTCTATAGTAGCAAGGCAGTTTCTTCTGGTTTCCATCACTAGTTGGTTAGAAAACAGCATCATGTCACTTTTAGTGTTTTCAGGGGCCGAACAGCATTTTGACAGCATGTTTTCACTTAGGATGTTACTTTTCAAAAGAAGCATTCAGAAACAAGTTTCCAAGCCAGAAACATGTGGTTTGGTGAATTCTATAGTAGCAAGGCAGTTTCTTCTGGTTTTCATCACTAGTTGGTCAGAAAACAGCAACATGTCACTTTTAGTGTTTTCAGGGCCCGAAAAGCATTTTGAGAGCATGTTGTCACTTAGGCTGTTACTTTTGTCCAGAAGCACTCAGAAACAAGTGTCCAAGCCAGAAACATGTACTTTGGTGAATTCTATAGTAGCAAGGCAGTTTCTTCTGGTTTCCATCACTAGTTGGTTAGAAAACAGCATCATGTCACTTTTAGTGTTTTCAGGGGCCGAACAGCATTTTGACAGCATGTTGTCACTTAGGCTGTTACTTTTCACCAGAAACACTCAGAAACACGTTTCCAAGCCAGAAACATGTGGTTTGGTGAATTCTATAGTAGCAAGGCAGTTTCTTCTGGTTTTCATTGCTAGTTGGTCAGAAAACAGCAACATGTCACTTTTAGTGTTTTCAGGGCCCGAAAAGCATTTTGACAGCATGTTGTCACTTAGGCTGTTACTTTTCACCAGAAGCACTCAGAAACAAGTTTCCACGCCAGAAACATGTGGTTTGGTGAATTTTATAGTAGCAAAGCAGTGTCTTCTGTTTTTCATTACTGGTTGGTCAGAAAACAGCAACATGTCACTTTTAGTGTTATCAGGACCCGAAAAGCATTTTGAGAGCATGTTGTCACTTAGGCTGTTACTTTTCATCAGAAACACGTTTCCAAGCTTGAAACATGTGGTTTGGTGAATTCTATAGTAGCAAGGCAGTTTCTTCTGGTTTTCATCACTGGTTGGTCAGAAAACAGCAACATGTCACTTTTAGTGTTTTCAGGGCCCGAAAAGCATTTTGAGAGCATGCTGTCACTTAGGCTGTTACTTTTCACCAGAAACACTCAGAAACACGTTTCCGAGCCAGAAACATGTGGTTTGGTGAATTCTATAGTAGCAAGGCAGTTTCTTCTGGTTTTCATCACTAGTTGGTCAGAAAACAGCAACATGTCACTTTTAGTGTTTTCAGGGCCCGAAAAGCATTTTGACAGCATGTTGTCACTTAGGCTGTTACTTTTCACCAGAAGCACTCAGAAACAAGTTTCCAAGCCAGAAACATGTGGTTTGGTGAAGTCTATAGTAGCAAGGCAGTTTCTTCTGGTTTTCATCACTAGTTGGTCAGAAAACAGCAACATGTCACTTTTAGTGTTTTCAGGGCCCGAAAAGCATTTTGACAGCATGTTGTCACTTAGGCTGTTACTTTTCACCAGAAGCACTCAGAAACAAGTTTCCAAGCCAGAAACATGTGGTTTGGTGAAGTCTATAGTAGCAAGGCAGTTTCTTCTGGTTTTCATCACTAGTTGGTCAGAAAAAAGCAACATGTCACTTTTAGTGTTTTCAGGGCCCGAAAAGCATTTTGACAGCATGTTGTCACTTAGGCTGTTACTTTTCACCAGAAGCACTCAGAAACAAGTTTCCAAGCCAGAAACATGTGGTTTGGTGAAGTCTATAGTAGCAAGGCAGTTTCTTCTGGTTTTCATCACTAGTTGGTCAGAAAACAGCAACATGTCACTTTTAGTGTTTTCAGGGCCCGAAAAGCATTTTGACAGCATGTTGTCACTTAGGCTGTTGCTTTTGTCCAGAAGCACTCAGAAACGAGTTTCCAAGCCAGAAACATGTACTTTGGTGAAGTCTATGGTAGCAAGGCAGTTTCTTCTGGTTTTCATCACTAGTTGGTCAGAAAACAGCAACATGTCACTTTTAGTGTTTTCAGGGCCCGAAAAGCATTTTGACAGCATGTTGTCACTTAGGCTGTTGCTTTTGTCCAGAAGCACTCAGAAAAGAGTTTCCAAGCCAGAAACATGTACTTTGGTGAAGTCTATGGTAGCAAGGCAGTTTCTTCTGGTTTTCATCACTAGTTGGTCAGAAAACAGCAACATGTCACTTTTAGTGTTTTCAGGGCCCGAAAAGCATTTTGACAGCATGTTGTCACTTAGGCTGTTGCTTTTGTCCAGAAGCACTCAGAAAAGAGTTTCCAAGCCAGAAACATGTACTTTGGTGAAGTCTATAGTAGCAAGGCAGTTTCTTCTGGTTTTCATCACTAGTTGGTCAGAAAACAGCAACATGTCACTTTTAGTGTTTTCAGGGCCCGAAAAGCATTTTGACAGCATGTTGTCACTTAGGCTGTTACTTTTCACCAGAAACACTCAGAAACACGTTTCCAAGCCAGAAACATGTGGTTTGGTGAATTCTATAGTAGCAAGGCAGTTTCTTCTGGTTTTCATTGCTAGTTGGTCAGAAAACAGCAACATGTCACTTTTAGTGTTTTCAGGGCCCGAAAAGCATTTTGACAGCATGTTGTCACTTAGGCTGTTACTTTTGTCCAGAAGCACTCAGAAACGAGTTTCCAAGCCAGAAACATGTACTTTGGTGAAGTCTATAGTAGCAAGGCAGTTTCTTCTGGTTTTCATCACTAGTTGGTCAGAAAACAGCAACATGTCACTTTTAGTGTTTTCAGGGCCCGAAAAGCATTTTGACAGCATGTTGTCACTTAGGCTGTTACTTTTGTCCAGAAGCACTCAGAAACAAGTTTCCAAGCCAGAAACATGTACTTTGGTGAAGTCTATAGTAGCAAAGCAGTTTCCTATGGTTTCTCTCATTAGTTGTTCGGAAAACAGCATCATGTCATTTTTAGTATTTTTAGGCCCCGAAAAGCATTTTGAGATTTCCAAGGCAGAAACATGTGGTTTGGTGAATTCTATAGTAGCAAGGCAGTTTCTTCTGGTTTTCATCACTAGTTGGTCAGAAAACAGCTTCATGTCACTTTTAGTGTTTTCAGGCTGCGAAAAGCATTTTGAGAGCATGTTGTCACTTAGGCTGTTACTTTTCACCAGAAACACTCAGAAAAAAGTCTCCAAGCTTGAAACTTTTTTTTTGGTGAATTCTATAGCAGCAAAGAAGTTTCTTCTGGTTTTCATCACTAGTTGGTCAGAAAACAGCAACATGTCACTTTTAGTGTTTTCAGGGCCCGAAAAGCATTTTGACAGCATGTTGTCACTTAGGCTGTTACTTTTGTCCAGAAGCACTCAGGAACAAATATCCAAGCCAGAAACATGTACTTTGGTGAATTCTATAGTAGCAAGGCAGTTTCTTCTGGTTTTCATCACTAGTTGGTCAGAAAACAGCAACATGTCACTTTTAGTGTTTTCAGGGCCCGAAAAGCATTTTGACAGCATGTTGTCACTTAGGCTGTTACTTTTCACCAGAAACACTCAGAAACACGTTTCCAAGCCAGAAACATGTGGTTTGGTGAATTCTATAGTAGCAAAGCAGTTTCTTCTGGTTTTCATCACTAGTTGGTCAGAAAACAGCAACATGTCACTTTTAGTGTTTTCAGGGCCCGAAAAGCATTTTGACAGCATGTTGTCACTTAGGCTGTTACTTTTGTCCAGAAGCACTCAGAAACGAGTTTCCAAGCCAGAAACATGTACTTTGGTGAAGTCTATAGTAGCAAGGCAGTTTCTTCTGGTTTTCATCACTAGTTGGTCAGAAAACAGCAACATGTCACTTTTAGTGTTTTCAGGGCCCGAAAAGCATTTTGACAGCATGTTGTCACTTAGGCTGTTACTTTGGTCCAGAAGCACTCAGAAACGAGTTTCCAAGCCAGAAACATGTACTTTGGTGAAGTCTATAGTAGCAAGGCAGTTTCTTCTGGTTTTCATCACTAGTTGGTCAGAAAACAGCAACATGTCACTTTTAGTGTTTTCAGGGCCCGAAAAGCATTTTGACAGCATGTTGTCACTTAGGCTGTTACTTTTCACCAGAAGCACTCAGAAACAAGTTTCCAAGCCAGAAACATGTACTTTGGTGAAGTCTATAGTAGCAAGGCAGTTTTTTGTGGTTTTCATCACTAGTTGGTCAGAAAACAGCAACATGTCACTTTTAGTGTTTTCAGGGCCCGAAAAGCATTTTGACAGCATGTTGTCACTTAGGCTGTTACTTTTCACCAGAAGCACTCAGAAACGAGTTTCCAAGCCAGAAACATGTACTTTGGTGAAGTCTATAGTAGCAAGGCAGTTTCTTCCGGTTTTCATCACTAGTTGGTCAGAAAACAGCAACATGTCACTTTTAGTGTTTTCAGGGCCCGAAAAGCATTTTGACAGCATGTTGTCACTTAGGCTGTTACTTTTCACCACAAGCACTCAGAAACAAGTTTCCAAGCCAGAAACATGTGGTTTGGTGAAGTATATAGTAGCAAGGCAGTTTCTTCTGGTTTTCATCACTAGTTGGTCAGAAAAAAGCAACATGTCACTTTTAGTGTTTTCAGGGCCCGAAAAGCATTTTGACAGCATGTTGTCACTTAGGCTGTTACTTTTCACCAGAAGCACTCAGAAACAAGTTTCCAAGCCAGAAACATGTGGTTTGGTGAAGTCTATAGTAGCAAGGCAGTTTCTTCTGGTTTTCATCACTAGTTGGTCAGAAAACAGCAACATGTCACTTTTAGTGTTTTCAGGGCCCGAAAAGCATTTTGACAGCATGTTGTCACTTAGGCTGTTGCTTTTGTCCAGAAGCACTCAGAAACGAGTTTCCAAGCCAGAAACATGTACTTTGGTGAAGTCTATGGTAGCAAGGCAGTTTCTTCTGGTTTTCATCACTAGTTGGTCAGAAAACAGCAACATGTCACTTTTAGTGTTTTCAGGGCCCGAAAAGCATTTTGACGGCATGTTGTCACTTAGGCTGTTACTTTTCACCAGAAGCACTCAGAAACAAGTTTCCAAGCCAGAAACATGTGGTTTGGTGAAGTCTATAGTAGCAAGGCAGTTTCTTGTGGTTTTCATCACTAGTTGGTCAGAAAACAGCAACATGTCACTTTTAGTGTTTTCAGGGCCCGAAAAGCATTTTGACAGCATGTTGTCACTTAGGCTGTTACTTTTCACCAGAAGCACTCAGAAACAAGTTTCCAAGCCAGAAACATGTGGTTTGGTGAAGTCTATAGTAGCAAGGCAGTTTCTTCTGGTTTTCATCACTAGTTGGTCAGAAAACAGCAACATGTCACTTTTAGTGTTTTCAGGGCCCGAAAAGCATTTTGACAGCATGTTGTCACTTAGGCTGTTGCTTTTGTCCAGAAGCACTCAGAAACGAGTTTCCAAGCCAGAAACATGTACTTTGGTGAAGTCTATGGTAGCAAGGCAGTTTCTTCTGGTTTTCATCACTAGTTGGTCAGAAAACAGCAACATGTCACTTTTAGTGTTTTCAGGGCCCGAAAAGCATTTTGACAGCATGTTGTCACTTAGGCTGTTGCTTTTGTCCAGAAGCACTCAGAAAAGAGTTTCCAAGCCAGAAACATGTACTTTGGTGAAGTCTATAGTAGCAAGGCAGTTTCTTCTGGTTTTCATCACTAGTTGGTCAGAAAACAGCAACATGTCACTTTTAGTGTTTTCAGGGCCCGAAAAGCATTTTGACAGCATGTTGTCACTTAGGCTGTTACTTTTCACCAGAAACACTCAGAAACACGTTTCCAAGCCAGAAACATGTGGTTTGGTGAATTATATAGTAGCAAGGCAGTTTCTTCTGGTTTTCATTGCTAGTTGGTCAGAAAACAGCAACATGTCACTTTTAGTGTTTTCAGGGCCCGAAAAGCATTTTGACAGCATGTTGTCACTTAGGCTGTTACTTTTGTCCAGAAGCACTCAGAAACGAGTTTCCAAGCCAGAAACATGTACTTTGGTGAAGTCTATAGTAGCAAGGCAGTTTCTTCTGGTTTTCATCACTAGTTGGTCAGAAAACAGCAACATGTCACTTTTAGTGTTTTCAGGGCCCGAAAAGCATTTTGACAGCATGTTGTCACTTAGGCTGTTACTTTTGTCCAGAAGCACTCAGAAACGAGTTTCCAAGCCAGAAACATGTACTTTGGTGAAGTCTATAGTAGCAAGGCAGTTTCTTCTGGTTTTCATCACTAGTTGGTCAGAAAACAGCAACATGTCACTTTTAGTGTTTTCAGGGCCCGAAAAGCATTTTGACAGCATGTTGTCACTTAGGCTGTTACTTTTCACCAGAAACACTCAGAAACACGTTTCCAAACCAGAAACATGTGGTTTGGTGAATTCTATAGTAGCAAGGCAGTTTCTTCTGGTTTTCATCACTAGTTGGTCAGAAAACAGCAACATGTCACTTTTAGTGTTTTCAGGCACCAAAAAGCATTTTGAGAGCATGTTGTCACTTAGGCTGTTACTTTTCACCAGAAGCACTCAGAAACAAGTTTCCACGCCAGAAACATGTGGTTTGGTGAATTCTATAGTAGCAAAGCAGTGTCTTCTGTTTTTCATTACTGGTTGGTCAGAAAACAGCAACATGTCACTTTTAGTGTTTTCAGGACCCGAAAAGCATTTTGAGAGCATGTTGTCACTTAGGCTGTTACTTTTCATCAGAAACACGTTTCCAAGCCAGAAACATGTGGTTTGGTGAATTCTATAGTAGCAAGGCAGTTTCTTCTGGTTTTCATCACTAGTTGGTCAGAAAACAGCAACATGTCACTTTTAGTGTTTTCAGGGCCCGAAAAGCATTTTGACAGCATGTTGTCACTTAGGCTGTTACTTTTGTCCAGAAGCACTCAGAAACGAGTTTCCAAGCCAGAAACATGTACTTTGGTGAAGTCTATAGTAGCAAGGCAGTTTCTTCTGGTTTTCATCACTAGTTGGTCAGAAAACAGCAACATGTCACTTTTAGTGTTTTCAGGGCCCGAAAAGCATTTTGACAGCATGTTGTCACTTAGGCTGTTACTTTGGTCCAGAAGCACTCAGAAACGAGTTTCCAAGCCAGAAACATGTACTTTGGTGAAGTCTATAGTAGCAAGGCAGTTTCTTCTGGTTTTCATCACTAGTTGGTCAGAAAACAGCAACATGTCACTTTTAGTGTTTTCAGGGCCCGAAAAGCATTTTGACAGCATGTTGTCACTTAGGCTGTTGCTTTTGTCCAGAAGCACTCAGAAAAGAGTTTCCAAGCCAGAAACATGTACTTTGGTGAAGTCTATAGTAGCAAGGCAGTTTCTTCTGGTTTTCATCACTAGTTGGTCAGAAAAAAGCAACATGTCACTTTTAGTGTTTTCAGGGCCCGAAAAGCATTTTGACAGCATGTTGTCACTTAGGCTGTTACTTTTCACCAGAAGCACTCAGAAACAAGTTTCCAAGCCAGAAACATGTGGTTTGGTGAAGTCTATAGTAGCAAGGCAGTTTCTTCTGGTTTTCATCACTAGTTGGTCAGAAAACAGCAACATGTCACTTTTAGTGTTTTCAGGGCCCGAAAAGCATTTTGACAGCATGTTGTCACTTAGGCTGTTGCTTTTGTCCAGAAGCACTCAGAAACGAGTTTCCAAGCCAGAAACATGTACTTTGGTGAAGTCTATGGTAGCAAGGCAGTTTCTTCTGGTTTTCATCACTAGTTGGTCAGAAAACAGCAACATGTCACTTTTAGTGTTTTCAGGGCCCGAAAAGCATTTTGACAGCATGTTGTCACTTAGGCTGTTACTTTTGTCCAGAAGCACTCAGAAACAAGTTTCCAAGCCAGAAACATGTACTTTGGTGAAGTCTATAGTAGCAAGGCAGTTTCTTCTGGTTTTCATCACTAGTTGGTCAGAAAACAGCAACATGTCACTTTTAGTGTTTTCAGGGCCCGAAAAGCATTTTGACAGCATGTTGTCACTTAGGCTGTTACTTTTCACCAGAAGCACTCAGAAACGAGTTTCCAAGCCAGAAACATGTACTTTGGTGAAGTCTATAGTAGCAAGGCAGTTTCTTCCGGTTTTCATCACTAGTTGGTCAGAAAACAGCAACATGTCACTTTTAGTGTTTTCAGGGCCCGAAAAGCATTTTGACAGCATGTTGTCACTTAGGCTGTTACTTTTCACCACAAGCACTCAGAAACAAGTTTCCAAGCCAGAAACATGTGGTTTGGTGAAGTCTATAGTAGCAAGGCAGTTTCTTCTGGTTTTCATCACTAGTTGGTCAGAAAAAAGCAACATGTCACTTTTAGTGTTTTCAGGGCCCGAAAAGCATTTTGACAGCATGTTGTCACTTAGGCTGTTACTTTTCACCAGAAGCACTCAGAAACAAGTTTCCAAGCCAGAAACATGTGGTTTGGTGAAGTCTATAGTAGCAAGGCAGTTTCTTCTGGTTTTCATCACTAGTTGGTCAGAAAACAGCAACATGTCACTTTTAGTGTTTTCAGGGCCCGAAAAGCATTTTGACAGCATGTTGTCACTTAGGCTGTTGCTTTTGTCCAGAAGCACTCAGAAACGAGTTTCCAAGCCAGAAACATGTACTTTGGTGAAGTCTATAGTAGCAAGGCAGTTTCTTCTGGTTTTCATCACTAGTTGGTCAGAAAACAGCAACATGTCACTTTTAGTGTTTTCAGGGCCCGAAAAGCATTTTGACAGCATGTTGTCACTTAGGCTGTTGCTTTTGTCCAGAAGCACTCAGAAACAAGTTTCCAAGCCAGAAACATGTACTTTGGTGAAGTCTATAGTAGCAAGGCAGTTTCTTCTGGTTTTCATCACTAGTTGGTCAGAAAACAGCAACATGTCACTTTTAGTGTTTTCAGGGCCCGAAAAGCATTTTGACAGCATGTTGTCACTTAGGCTGTTACTTTTCACCAGAAACACTCAGAAACACGTTTCCAAGCCAGAAACATGTGGTTTGGTGAATTCTATAGTAGCAAGGCAGTTTCTTCTGGTTTTCATTGCTAGTTGGTCAGAAAACAGCAACATGTCACTTTTAGTGTTTTCAGGGCCCGAAAAGCATTTTGACAGCATGTTGTCACTTAGGCTGTTACTTTTGTCCAGAAGCACTCAGAAACGAGTTTCCAAGCCAGAAACATGTACTTTGGTGAAGTCTATAGTAGCAAGGCAGTTTCTTCTGGTTTTCATCACTAGTTGGTCAGAAAACAGCAACATGTCACTTTTAGTGTTTTCAGGGCCCGAAAAGCATTTTGACAGCATGTTGTCACTTAGGCTGTTACTTTTGTCCAGAAGCACTCAGAAACGAGTTTCCAAGCCAGAAACATGTACTTTGGTGAAGTCTATAGTAGCAAGGCAGTTTCTTCTGGTTTTCATCACTAGTTGGTCAGAAAACAGCAACATGTCACCTTTAGTGTTTTCAGGGCCCGAAAAGCATTTTGACAGCATGTTGTCACTTAGGCTGTTACTTTTCACCAGAAACACTCAGAAACACGTTTCCAAACCAGAAACATGTGGTTTGGTGAATTCTATAGTAGCAAGGCAGTTTCTTCTGGTTTTCATCACTAGTTGGTCAGAAAACAGCAACATGTCACTTTTAGTGTTTTCAGGCACCAAAAAGCATTTTGAGAGCATGTTGTCACTTAGGCTGTTACTTTTCACCAGAAGCACTCAGAAACAAGTTTCCACGCCAGAAACATGTGGTTTGGTGAATTCTATAGTAGCAAAGCAGTGTCTTCTGTTTTTCATTACTGGTTGGTCAGAAAACAGCAACATGTCACTTTTAGTGTTTTCAGGACCCGAAAAGCATTTTGAGAGCATGTTGTCACTTAGGCTGTTACTTTTCATCAGAAACACGTTTCCAAGCCAGAAACATGTGGTTTGGTGAATTCTATAGTAGCAAGGCAGTTTCTTCTGGTTTTCATCACTAGTTGGTCAGAAAACAGCAACATGTCACTTTTAGTGTTTTCAGGGCCCGAAAAGCATTTTGACAGCATGTTGTCACTTAGGCTGTTACTTTTCACCAGAAGCACTCAGAAACAAGTTTCCAAGCCAGAAACATGTGGTTTGGTGAAGTCTATAGTAGCAAGGCAGTTTCTTCTGGTTTTCATCACTAGTTGGTCAGAAAAAAGCAACATGTCACTTTTAGTGTTTTCAGGGCCCGAAAAGCATTTTGACAGCATGTTGTCACTTAGGCTGTTACTTTTCACCACAAGCACTCAGAAACAAGTTTCCAAGCCAGAAACATGTGGTTTGGTGAAGTCTATAGTAGCAAGGCAGTTTCTTCTGGTTTTCATCACTAGTTGGTCAGAAAACAGCAACATGTCACTTTTAGTGTTTTCAGGGCCCGAAAAGCATTTTGACAGCATGTTGTCACTTAGGCTGTTGCTTTTGTCCAGAAGCACTCAGAAACGAGTTTCCAAGCCAGAAACATGTACTTTGGTGAAGTCTATGGTAGCAAGGCAGTTTCTTCTGGTTTTCATCACTAGTTGGTCAGAAAACAGCAACATGTCACTTTTAGTGTTTTCAGGGCCCGAAAAGCATTTTGACAGCATGTTGTCACTTAGGCTGTTACTTTTGTCCAGAAGCACTCAGAAACAAGTTTCCAAGCCAGAAACATGTACTTTGGTGAAGTCTATAGTAGCAAGGCAGTTTCTTCTGGTTTTCATCACTAGTTGGTCAGAAAACAGCAACATGTCACTTTTAGTGTTTTCAGGGCCCGAAAAGCATTTTGACAGCATGTTGTCACTTAGGCTGTTACTTTTGTCCAGAAGCACTCAGAAACGAGTTTCCAAGCCAGAAACATGTACTTTGGTGAATTCTATAGTAGCAAGGCAGTTTCTTCTGGTTTTCATCGCTAGTTGGTCAGAAATCAGCAACATGTCACTTTTAGTGTTTTCAGGGCCCGAAAAGCATTTTGACAGCATGTTGTCACTTAGGCTGTTACTTTTGTCCAGAAGCACTCAGAAACGAGTTTCCAAGCCAGAAACATGTACTTTGGTGAAGTCTATAGTAGCAAGGCAGTTTCTTCTGGTTTTCATCACTAGTTGGTCAGAAAACAGCAACATGTCACTTTTAGTGTTTTCAGGGCCCGAAAAGCATTTTGACAGCATGTTGTCACTTAGGCTGTTGCTTTTGTCCAGAAGCACTCAGAAAAGAGTTTCCAAGCCAGAAACATGTACTTTGGTGAAGTCTATAGTAGCAAGGCAGTTTCTTCTGGTTTTCATCACTAGTTGGTCAGAAAACAGCAACATGTCACTTTTAGTGTTTTCAGGGCCCGAAAAGCATTTTGACAGCATGTTGTCACTTAGGCTGTTACTTTTCACCAGAAACACTCAGAAACACGTTTCCAAGCCAGAAACATGTGGTTTGGTGAATTCTATAGTAGCAAGGCAGTTTCTTCTGGTTTTCATTGCTAGTTGGTCAGAAAACAGCAACATGTCACTTTTAGTGTTTTCAGGGCCCGAAAAGCATTTTGACAGCATGTTGTCACTTAGGCTGTTACTTTTCACCAGAAGCACTCAGAAACAAGTTTCCAAGCCAGAAACATGTACTTTGGTGAAGTCTATAGTAGCAAAGCAGTTTCCTATGGTTTCTCTCATTAGTTGTTCGGAAAACAGCATCATGTCATTTTTAGTGTTTTCAGGGGCCGAACAGCATTTTGACAGCATGTTGTCACTTAGGCTGTTACTTTTCACCAGAAGCACTCAGAAACAACTTTCCAAGCCAGAAAAATGTACTTTGATGAAGTCTATAGTAGCAAGGCAGTTTCTTCTGGTTTTCATCACTAGTTGGTCAGAAAACAGCAACATGTCACTTTTAGTGTTTTCAGGGCCCGAAAAGCATTTTGACAGCATGTTGTCACTTAGGCTGTTACTTTTCACCAGAAGCACTCAGAAACGAGTTTCCAAGCCAGAAACATGTACTTTGGTGAAGTCTATAGTAGCAAGGCAGTTTCTTCTGGTTTTCATCACTAGTTGGTCAGAAAACAGCAACATGTCACTTTTAGTGTTTTCAGGGCCCGAAAAGCATTTTGACAGCATGTTGTCACTTAGGCTGTTGCTTTTGTCCAGAAGCACTCAGAAAAGAGTTTCCAAGCCAGAAACATGTACTTTGGTGAAGTCTATAGTAGCAAGGCAGTTTCTTCTGGTTTTCATCACTAGTTGGTCAGAAAACAGCAACATGTCACTTTTAGTGTTTTCAGGGCCCGAAAAGCATTTTGACAGCATGTTGTCACTTAGGCTGTTACTTTTCACCAGAAACACTCAGAAACACGTTTCCAAGCCAGAAACATGTGGTTTGGTGAATTCTATAGTAGCAAGGCAGTTTCTTCTGGTTTTCATTGCTAGTTGGTCAGAAAACAGCAACATGTCACTTTTAGTGTTTTCAGGGCCCGAAAAGCATTTTGACAGCATGTTGTCACTTAGGCTGTTACTTTTCACCAGAAGCACTCAGAAACAAGTTTCCAAGCCAGAAACATGTACTTTGGTGAAGTCTATAGTAGCAAAGCAGTTTCCTATGGTTTCTCTCATTAGTTGTTCGGAAAACAGCATCATGTCATTTTTAGTGTTTTCAGGGGCCGAACAGCATTTTGACAGCATGTTGTCACTTAGGCTGTTACTTTTCACCAGAAGCACTCAGAAACAAGTTTCCAAGCCAGAAAAATGTACTTTGATGAAGTCTATAGTAGCAAGGCAGTTTCTTCTGGTTTTCATCACTAGTTGGTCAGAAAACAGCAACATGTCACTTTTAGTGTTTTCAGGGCCCGAAAAGCATTTTGACAGCATGTTGTCACTTAGGCTGTTACTTTTCACCAGAAGCACTCAGAAACGAGTTTCCAAGCCAGAAACATGTACTTTGGTGAAGTCTATAGTAGCAAGGCAGTTTCTTCTGGTTTTCATCACTAGTTGGTCAGAAAACAGCAACATGTCACTTTTAGTGTTTTCAGGGCCCGAAAAGCATTTTGACAGCATGTTGTCACTTAGGCTGTTACTTTTCACCAGAAGCACTCAGAAACAAGTTTCCAAGCCAGAAACATGTGGTTTGGTGAAGTCTATAGTAGCAAGGCAGTTTCTTCTGGTTTTCATCACTAGTTGGTCAGAAAACAGCAACATGTCACTTTTAGTGTTTTCAGGGCCCGAAAAGCATTTTGACAGCATGTTGTCACTTAGGCTGTTACTTTGGTCCAGAAGCACTCAGAAACGAGTTTCCAAGCCAGAAACATGTACTTTGGTGAAGTCTATAGTAGCAAGGCAGTTTCTTCTGGTTTTCATCACTAGTTGGTCAGAAAACAGCAACATGTCACTTTTAGTGTTTTCAGGGCCCGAAAAGCATTTTGACAGCATGTTGTCACTTAGGCTGTTACTTTTCACCAGAAACACTCAGAAACACGTTTCCAAGCCAGAAACATGTGGTTTGGTGAATTCTATAGTAGCAAGGCAGTTTCTTCTGGTTTTCATTGCTAGTTGGTCAGAAAACAGCAACATGTCACTTTTAGTGTTTTCAGGGCCCGAAAAGCATTTTGACAGCATGTTGTCACTTAGGCTGTTACTTTTCACCAGAAGCACTCAGAAACAAGTTTCCAAGCCAGAAACATGTACTTTGGTGAAGTCTATAGTAGCAAAGCAGTTTCCTATGGTTTCTCTCATTAGTTGTTCGGAAAACAGCATCATGTCATTTTTAGTGTTTTCAGGGGCCGAACAGCATTTTGACAGCATGTTGTCACTTAGGCTGTTACTTTTCACCAGAAGCACTCAGAAACAACTTTCCAAGCCAGAAAAATGTACTTTGATGAAGTCTATAGTAGCAAGGCAGTTTCTTCTGGTTTTCATCACTAGTTGGTCAGAAAACAGCAACATGTCACTTTTAGTGTTTTCAGGGCCCGAAAAGCATTTTGACAGCATGTTGTCACTTAGGCTGTTACTTTTCACCAGAAGCACTCAGAAACGAGTTTCCAAGCCAGAAACATGTACTTTGGTGAAGTCTATAGTAGCAAGGCAGTTTCTTCTGGTTTTCATCACTAGTTGGTCAGAAAACAGCAACATGTCACTTTTAGTGTTTTCAGGGCCCGAAAAGCATTTTGACAGCATGTTGTCACTTAGGCTGTTGCTTTTGTCCAGAAGCACTCAGAAAAGAGTTTCCAAGCCAGAAACATGTACTTTGGTGAAGTCTATAGTAGCAAGGCAGTTTCTTCTGGTTTTCATCACTAGTTGGTCAGAAAAAAGCAACATGTCACTTTTAGTGTTTTCAGGGCCCGAAAAGCATTTTGACAGCATGTTGTCACTTAGGCTGTTACTTTTCACCAGAAGCACTCAGAAACAAGTTTCCAAGCCAGAAACATGTGGTTTGGTGAAGTCTATAGTAGCAAGGCAGTTTCTTCTGGTTTTCATCACTAGTTGGTCAGAAAACAGCAACATGTCACTTTTAGTGTTTTCAGGGCCCGAAAAGCATTTTGACAGCATGTTGTCACTTAGGCTGTTGCTTTTGTCCAGAAGCACTCAGAAACGAGTTTCCAAGCCAGAAACATGTACTTTGGTGAAGTCTATGGTAGCAAGGCAGTTTCTTCTGGTTTTCATCACTAGTTGGTCAGAAAACAGCAACATGTCACTTTTAGTGTTTTCAGGGCCCGAAAAGCATTTTGACAGCATGTTGTCACTTAGGCTGTTACTTTTGTCCAGAAGCACTCAGAAACAAGTTTCCAAGCCAGAAACATGTACTTTGGTGAAGTCTATAGTAGCAAGGCAGTTTCTTCTGGTTTTCATCACTAGTTGGTCAGAAAACAGCAACATGTCACTTTTAGTGTTTTCAGGGCCCGAAAAGCATTTTGACAGCATGTTGTCACTTAGGCTGTTACTTTTCACCAGAAGCACTCAGAAACGAGTTTCCAAGCCAGAAACATGTACTTTGGTGAAGTCTATAGTAGCAAGGCAGTTTCTTCCGGTTTTCATCACTAGTTGGTCAGAAAACAGCAACATGTCACTTTTAGTGTTTTCAGGGCCCGAAAAGCATTTTGACAGCATGTTGTCACTTAGGCTGTTACTTTTCACCACAAGCACTCAGAAACAAGTTTCCAAGCCAGAAACATGTGGTTTGGTGAAGTCTATAGTAGCAAGGCAGTTTCTTCTGGTTTTCATCACTAGTTGGTCAGAAAAAAGCAACATGTCACTTTTAGTGTTTTCAGGGCCCGAAAAGCATTTTGACAGCATGTTGTCACTTAGGCTGTTACTTTTCACCAGAAGCACTCAGAAACAAGTTTCCAAGCCAGAAACATGTGGTTTGGTGAAGTCTATGGCAGTTTCTTCTGGTTTTCATCACTAGTTGGTCAGAAAACAGCAACATGTCACTTTTAGTGTTTTCAGGGCCCGAAAAGCATTTTGACAGCATGTTGTCACTTAGGCTGTTACTTTTCACCAGAAGCACTCAGAAACGAGTTTCCAAGCCAGAAACATGTACTTTGGTGAAGTCTATAGTAGCAAGGCAGTTTCTTCTGGTTTTCATCACTAGTTGGTCAGAAAACAGCAACATGTCACTTTTAGTGTTTTCAGGGCCCGAAAAGCATTTTGACAGCATGTTGTCACTTAGGCTGTTGCTTTTGTCCAGAAGCACTCAGAAAAGAGTTTCCAAGCCAGAAACATGTACTTTGGTGAAGTCTATAGTAGCAAGGCAGTTTCTTCTGGTTTTCATCACTAGTTGGTCAGAAAACAGCAACATGTCACTTTTAGTGTTTTCAGGGCCCGAAAAGCATTTTGACAGCATGTTGTCACTTAGGCTGTTACTTTTCACCAGAAACACTCAGAAACACGTTTCCAAGCCAGAAACATGTGGTTTGGTGAATTCTATAGTAGCAAGGCAGTTTCTTCTGGTTTTCATTGCTAGTTGGTCAGAAAACAGCAACATGTCACTTTTAGTGTTTTCAGGGCCCGAAAAGCATTTTGACAGCATGTTGTCACTTAGGCTGTTACTTTTCACCAGAAGCACTCAGAAACAAGTTTCCAAGCCAGAAACATGTACTTTGGTGAAGTCTATAGTAGCAAAGCAGTTTCCTATGGTTTCTCTCATTAGTTGTTCGGAAAACAGCATCATGTCATTTTTAGTGTTTTCAGGGGCCGAACAGCATTTTGACAGCATGTTGTCACTTAGGCTGTTACTTTTCACCAGAAGCACTCAGAAACAAGTTTCCAAGCCAGAAAAATGTACTTTGATGAAGTCTATAGTAGCAAGGCAGTTTCTTCTGGTTTTCATCACTAGTTGGTCAGAAAACAGCAACATGTCACTTTTAGTGTTTTCAGGGCCCGAAAAGCATTTTGACAGCATGTTGTCACTTAGGCTGTTACTTTTCACCAGAAGCACTCAGAAACGAGTTTCCAAGCCAGAAACATGTACTTTGGTGAAGTCTATAGTAGCAAGGCAGTTTCTTCTGGTTTTCATCACTAGTTGGTCAGAAAACAGCAACATGTCACTTTTAGTGTTTTCAGGGCCCGAAAAGCATTTTGACAGCATGTTGTCACTTAGGCTGTTACTTTTCACCAGAAGCACTCAGAAACAAGTTTCCAAGCCAGAAACATGTGGTTTGGTGAAGTCTATAGTAGCAAGGCAGTTTCTTCTGGTTTTCATCACTAGTTGGTCAGAAAACAGCAACATGTCACTTTTAGTGTTTTCAGGGCCCGAAAAGCATTTTGACAGCATGTTGTCACTTAGGCTGTTACTTTGGTCCAGAAGCACTCAGAAACGAGTTTCCAAGCCAGAAACATGTACTTTGGTGAAGTCTATAGTAGCAAGGCAGTTTCTTCTGGTTTTCATCACTAGTTGGTCAGAAAACAGCAACATGTCACTTTTAGTGTTTTCAGGGCCCGAAAAGCATTTTGACAGCATGTTGTCACTTAGGCTGTTACTTTTCACCAGAAACACTCAGAAACACGTTTCCAAGCCAGAAACATGTGGTTTGGTGAATTCTATAGTAGCAAGGCAGTTTCTTCTGGTTTTCATTGCTAGTTGGTCAGAAAACAGCAACATGTCACTTTTAGTGTTTTCAGGGCCCGAAAAGCATTTTGACAGCATGTTGTCACTTAGGCTGTTACTTTTCACCAGAAGCACTCAGAAACAAGTTTCCAAGCCAGAAACATGTACTTTGGTGAAGTCTATAGTAGCAAAGCAGTTTCCTATGGTTTCTCTCATTAGTTGTTCGGAAAACAGCATCATGTCATTTTTAGTGTTTTCAGGGGCCGAACAGCATTTTGACAGCATGTTGTCACTTAGGCTGTTACTTTTCACCAGAAGCACTCAGAAACAACTTTCCAAGCCAGAAAAATGTACTTTGATGAAGTCTATAGTAGCAAGGCAGTTTCTTCTGGTTTTCATCACTAGTTGGTCAGAAAACAGCAACATGTCACTTTTAGTGTTTTCAGGGCCCGAAAAGCATTTTGACAGCATGTTGTCACTTAGGCTGTTACTTTTCACCAGAAGCACTCAGAAACGAGTTTCCAAGCCAGAAACATGTACTTTGGTGAAGTCTATAGTAGCAAGGCAGTTTCTTCTGGTTTTCATCACTAGTTGGTCAGAAAACAGCAACATGTCACTTTTAGTGTTTTCAGGGCCCGAAAAGCATTTTGACAGCATGTTGTCACTTAGGCTGTTGCTTTTGTCCAGAAGCACTCAGAAAAGAGTTTCCAAGCCAGAAACATGTACTTTGGTGAAGTCTATAGTAGCAAGGCAGTTTCTTCTGGTTTTCATCACTAGTTGGTCAGAAAACAGCAACATGTCACTTTTAGTGTTTTCAGGGCCCGAAAAGCATTTTGACAGCATGTTGTCACTTAGGCTGTTACTTTTCACCAGAAACACTCAGAAACACGTTTCCAAGCCAGAAACATGTGGTTTGGTGAATTCTATAGTAGCAAGGCAGTTTCTTCTGGTTTTCATTGCTAGTTGGTCAGAAAACAGCAACATGTCACTTTTAGTGTTTTCAGGGCCCGAAAAGCATTTTGACAGCATGTTGTCACTTAGGCTGTTACTTTTCACCAGAAGCACTCAGAAACAAGTTTCCAAGCCAGAAACATGTACTTTGGTGAAGTCTATAGTAGCAAAGCAGTTTCCTATGGTTTCTCTCATTAGTTGTTCGGAAAACAGCATCATGTCATTTTTAGTGTTTTCAGGGGCCGAACAGCATTTTGACAGCATGTTGTCACTTAGGCTGTTACTTTTCACCAGAAGCACTCAGAAACAAGTTTCCAAGCCAGAAAAATGTACTTTGATGAAGTCTATAGTAGCAAGGCAGTTTCTTCTGGTTTTCATCACTAGTTGGTCAGAAAACAGCAACATGTCACTTTTAGTGTTTTCAGGGCCCGAAAAGCATTTTGACAGCATGTTGTCACTTAGGCTGTTACTTTTCACCAGAAGCACTCAGAAACGAGTTTCCAAGCCAGAAACATGTACTTTGGTGAAGTCTATAGTAGCAAGGCAGTTTCTTCTGGTTTTCATCACTAGTTGGTCAGAAAACAGCAACATGTCACTTTTAGTGTTTTCAGGGCCCGAAAAGCATTTTGACAGCATGTTGTCACTTAGGCTGTTACTTTTCACCAGAAGCACTCAGAAACAAGTTTCCAAGCCAGAAACATGTGGTTTGGTGAAGTCTATAGTAGCAAGGCAGTTTCTTCTGGTTTTCATCACTAGTTGGTCAGAAAACAGCAACATGTCACTTTTAGTGTTTTCAGGGCCCGAAAAGCATTTTGACAGCATGTTGTCACTTAGGCTGTTACTTTGGTCCAGAAGCACTCAGAAACGAGTTTCCAAGCCAGAAACATGTACTTTGGTGAAGTCTATAGTAGCAAGGCAGTTTCTTCTGGTTTTCATCACTAGTTGGTCAGAAAACAGCAACATGTCACTTTTAGTGTTTTCAGGGCCCGAAAAGCATTTTGACAGCATGTTGTCACTTAGGCTGTTACTTTTCACCAGAAACACTCAGAAACACGTTTCCAAGCCAGAAACATGTGGTTTGGTGAATTCTATAGTAGCAAGGCAGTTTCTTCTGGTTTTCATTGCTAGTTGGTCAGAAAACAGCAACATGTCACTTTTAGTGTTTTCAGGGCCCGAAAAGCATTTTGACAGCATGTTGTCACTTAGGCTGTTACTTTTCACCAGAAGCACTCAGAAACAAGTTTCCAAGCCAGAAACATGTACTTTGGTGAAGTCTATAGTAGCAAAGCAGTTTCCTATGGTTTCTCTCATTAGTTGTTCGGAAAACAGCATCATGTCATTTTTAGTGTTTTCAGGGGCCGAACAGCATTTTGACAGCATGTTGTCACTTAGGCTGTTACTTTTCACCAGAAGCACTCAGAAACAACTTTCCAAGCCAGAAAAATGTACTTTGATGAAGTCTATAGTAGCAAGGCAGTTTCTTCTGGTTTTCATCACTAGTTGGTCAGAAAACAGCAACATGTCACTTTTAGTGTTTTCAGGGCCCGAAAAGCATTTTGACAGCATGTTGTCACTTAGGCTGTTACTTTTCACCAGAAGCACTCAGAAACGAGTTTCCAAGCCAGAAACATGTACTTTGGTGAAGTCTATAGTAGCAAGGCAGTTTCTTCTGGTTTTCATCACTAGTTGGTCAGAAAACAGCAACATGTCACTTTTAGTGTTTTCAGGGCCCGAAAAGCATTTTGACAGCATGTTGTCACTTAGGCTGTTGCTTTTGTCCAGAAGCACTCAGAAAAGAGTTTCCAAGCCAGAAACATGTACTTTGGTGAAGTCTATAGTAGCAAGGCAGTTTCTTCTGGTTTTCATCACTAGTTGGTCAGAAAACAGCAACATGTCACTTTTAGTGTTTTCAGGGCCCGAAAAGCATTTTGACAGCATGTTGTCACTTAGGCTGTTACTTTTCACCAGAAACACTCAGAAACACGTTTCCAAGCCAGAAACATGTGGTTTGGTGAATTCTATAGTAGCAAGGCAGTTTCTTCTGGTTTTCATTGCTAGTTGGTCAGAAAACAGCAACATGTCACTTTTAGTGTTTTCAGGGCCCGAAAAGCATTTTGACAGCATGTTGTCACTTAGGCTGTTACTTTTCACCAGAAGCACTCAGAAACAAGTTTCCAAGCCAGAAACATGTACTTTGGTGAAGTCTATAGTAGCAAAGCAGTTTCCTATGGTTTCTCTCATTAGTTGTTCGGAAAACAGCATCATGTCATTTTTAGTGTTTTCAGGGGCCGAACAGCATTTTGACAGCATGTTGTCACTTAGGCTGTTACTTTTCACCAGAAGCACTCAGAAACAACTTTCCAAGCCAGAAAAATGTACTTTGGTGAAGTCTATAGTAGCAAGGCAGTTTCTTCTGGTTTTCATCACTAGTTGGTCAGAAAACAGCAACATGTCACTTTTAGTGTTTTCAGGGCCCGAAAAGCATTTTGACAGCATGTTGTCACTTAGGCTGTTACTTTTCACCAGAAGCACTCAGAAACAAGTTTCCAAGCCAGAAACATGTGGTTTGGTGAAGTCTATAGTAGCAAGGCAGTTTCTTCTGGTTTTCATCACTAGTTGGTCAGAAAAAAGCAACATGTCACTTTTAGTGTTTTCAGGGCCCGAAAAGCATTTTGACAGCATGTTGTCACTTAGGCTGTTACTTTTCACCACAAGCACTCAGAAACAAGTTTCCAAGCCAGAAACATGTGGTTTGGTGAAGTCTATAGTAGCAAGGCAGTTTCTTCTGGTTTTCATCACTAGTTGGTCAGAAAACAGCAACATGTCACTTTTAGTGTTTTCAGGGCCCGAAAAGCATTTTGACAGCATGTTGTCACTTAGGCTGTTGCTTTTGTCCAGAAGCACTCAGAAACGAGTTTCCAAGCCAGAAACATGTACTTTGGTGAAGTCTATGGTAGCAAGGCAGTTTCTTCTGGTTTTCATCACTAGTTGGTCAGAAAACAGCAACATGTCACTTTTAGTGTTTTCAGGGCCCGAAAAGCATTTTGACAGCATGTTGTCACTTAGGCTGTTACTTTTCACCAGAAACACTCAGAAACACGTTTCCAAGCCAGAAACATGTACTTTGGTGAATTCTATAGTAGCAAGGCAGTTTCTTCTGGTTTTCATCGCTAGTTGGTCAGAAATCAGCAACATGTCACTTTTAGTGTTTTCAGGGCCCGAAAAGCATTTTGACAGCATGTTGTCACTTAGGCTGTTACTTTTGTCCAGAAGCACTCAGAAACGAGTTTCCAAGCCAGAAACATGTACTTTGGTGAAGTCTATAGTAGCAAGGCAGTTTCTTCTGGTTTTCATCACTAGTTGGTCAGAAAACAGCAACATGTCACTTTTAGTGTTTTCAGGGCCCGAAAAGCATTTTGACAGCATGTTGTCACTTAGGCTGTTGCTTTTGTCCAGAAGCACTCAGAAAAGAGTTTCCAAGCCAGAAACATGTACTTTGGTGAAGTCTATAGTAGCAAGGCAGTTTCTTCTGGTTTTCATCACTAGTTGGTCAGAAAACAGCAACATGTCACTTTTAGTGTTTTCAGGGCCCGAAAAGCATTTTGACAGCATGTTGTCACTTAGGCTGTTACTTTTCACCAGAAACACTCAGAAACACGTTTCCAAGCCAGAAACATGTGGTTTGGTGAATTCTATAGTAGCAAGGCAGTTTCTTCTGGTTTTCATTGCTAGTTGGTCAGAAAACAGCAACATGTCACTTTTAGTGTTTTCAGGGCCCGAAAAGCATTTTGACAGCATGTTGTCACTTAGGCTGTTACTTTTCACCAGAAGCACTCAGAAACAAGTTTCCAAGCCAGAAACATGTACTTTGGTGAAGTCTATAGTAGCAAAGCAGTTTCCTATGGTTTCTCTCATTAGTTGTTCGGAAAACAGCATCATGTCATTTTTAGTGTTTTCAGGGGCCGAACAGCATTTTGACAGCATGTTGTCACTTAGGCTGTTACTTTTCACCAGAAGCACTCAGAAACAACTTTCCAAGCCAGAAAAATGTACTTTGATGAAGTCTATAGTAGCAAGGCAGTTTCTTCTGGTTTTCATCACTAGTTGGTCAGAAAACAGCAACATGTCACTTTTAGTGTTTTCAGGGCCCGAAAAGCATTTTGACAGCATGTTGTCACTTAGGCTGTTACTTTTCACCAGAAGCACTCAGAAACGAGTTTCCAAGCCAGAAACATGTACTTTGGTGAAGTCTATAGTAGCAAGGCAGTTTCTTCTGGTTTTCATCACTAGTTGGTCAGAAAACAGCAACATGTCACTTTTAGTGTTTTCAGGGCCCGAAAAGCATTTTGACAGCATGTTGTCACTTAGGCTGTTGCTTTTGTCCAGAAGCACTCAGAAAAGAGTTTCCAAGCCAGAAACATGTACTTTGGTGAAGTCTATAGTAGCAAGGCAGTTTCTTCTGGTTTTCATCACTAGTTGGTCAGAAAACAGCAACATGTCACTTTTAGTGTTTTCAGGGCCCGAAAAGCATTTTGACAGCATGTTGTCACTTAGGCTGTTACTTTTCACCAGAAACACTCAGAAACACGTTTCCAAGCCAGAAACATGTGGTTTGGTGAATTCTATAGTAGCAAGGCAGTTTCTTCTGGTTTTCATTGCTAGTTGGTCAGAAAACAGCAACATGTCACTTTTAGTGTTTTCAGGGCCCGAAAAGCATTTTGACAGCATGTTGTCACTTAGGCTGTTACTTTTCACCAGAAGCACTCAGAAACAAGTTTCCAAGCCAGAAACATGTACTTTGGTGAAGTCTATAGTAGCAAAGCAGTTTCCTATGGTTTCTCTCATTAGTTGTTCGGAAAACAGCATCATGTCATTTTTAGTGTTTTCAGGGGCCGAACAGCATTTTGACAGCATGTTGTCACTTAGGCTGTTACTTTTCACCAGAAGCACTCAGAAACAAGTTTCCAAGCCAGAAAAATGTACTTTGATGAAGTCTATAGTAGCAAGGCAGTTTCTTCTGGTTTTCATCACTAGTTGGTCAGAAAACAGCAACATGTCACTTTTAGTGTTTTCAGGGCCCGAAAAGCATTTTGACAGCATGTTGTCACTTAGGCTGTTACTTTTCACCAGAAGCACTCAGAAACGAGTTTCCAAGCCAGAAACATGTACTTTGGTGAAGTCTATAGTAGCAAGGCAGTTTCTTCTGGTTTTCATCACTAGTTGGTCAGAAAACAGCAACATGTCACTTTTAGTGTTTTCAGGGCCCGAAAAGCATTTTGACAGCATGTTGTCACTTAGGCTGTTACTTTTCACCAGAAGCACTCAGAAACAAGTTTCCAAGCCAGAAACATGTGGTTTGGTGAAGTCTATAGTAGCAAGGCAGTTTCTTCTGGTTTTCATCACTAGTTGGTCAGAAAACAGCAACATGTCACTTTTAGTGTTTTCAGGGCCCGAAAAGCATTTTGACAGCATGTTGTCACTTAGGCTGTTACTTTGGTCCAGAAGCACTCAGAAACGAGTTTCCAAGCCAGAAACATGTACTTTGGTGAAGTCTATAGTAGCAAGGCAGTTTCTTCTGGTTTTCATCACTAGTTGGTCAGAAAACAGCAACATGTCACTTTTAGTGTTTTCAGGGCCCGAAAAGCATTTTGACAGCATGTTGTCACTTAGGCTGTTACTTTTCACCAGAAACACTCAGAAACACGTTTCCAAGCCAGAAACATGTGGTTTGGTGAATTCTATAGTAGCAAGGCAGTTTCTTCTGGTTTTCATTGCTAGTTGGTCAGAAAACAGCAACATGTCACTTTTAGTGTTTTCAGGGCCCGAAAAGCATTTTGACAGCATGTTGTCACTTAGGCTGTTACTTTTCACCAGAAGCACTCAGAAACAAGTTTCCAAGCCAGAAACATGTACTTTGGTGAAGTCTATAGTAGCAAAGCAGTTTCCTATGGTTTCTCTCATTAGTTGTTCGGAAAACAGCATCATGTCATTTTTAGTGTTTTCAGGGGCCGAACAGCATTTTGACAGCATGTTGTCACTTAGGCTGTTACTTTTCACCAGAAGCACTCAGAAACAACTTTCCAAGCCAGAAAAATGTACTTTGATGAAGTCTATAGTAGCAAGGCAGTTTCTTCTGGTTTTCATCACTAGTTGGTCAGAAAACAGCAACATGTCACTTTTAGTGTTTTCAGGGCCCGAAAAGCATTTTGACAGCATGTTGTCACTTAGGCTGTTACTTTTCACCAGAAGCACTCAGAAACGAGTTTCCAAGCCAGAAACATGTACTTTGGTGAAGTCTATAGTAGCAAGGCAGTTTCTTCTGGTTTTCATCACTAGTTGGTCAGAAAACAGCAACATGTCACTTTTAGTGTTTTCAGGGCCCGAAAAGCATTTTGACAGCATGTTGTCACTTAGGCTGTTGCTTTTGTCCAGAAGCACTCAGAAAAGAGTTTCCAAGCCAGAAACATGTACTTTGGTGAAGTCTATAGTAGCAAGGCAGTTTCTTCTGGTTTTCATCACTAGTTGGTCAGAAAACAGCAACATGTCACTTTTAGTGTTTTCAGGGCCCGAAAAGCATTTTGACAGCATGTTGTCACTTAGGCTGTTACTTTTCACCAGAAACACTCAGAAACACGTTTCCAAGCCAGAAACATGTGGTTTGGTGAATTCTATAGTAGCAAGGCAGTTTCTTCTGGTTTTCATTGCTAGTTGGTCAGAAAACAGCAACATGTCACTTTTAGTGTTTTCAGGGCCCGAAAAGCATTTTGACAGCATGTTGTCACTTAGGCTGTTACTTTTCACCAGAAGCACTCAGAAACAAGTTTCCAAGCCAGAAACATGTACTTTGGTGAAGTCTATAGTAGCAAAGCAGTTTCCTATGGTTTCTCTCATTAGTTGTTCGGAAAACAGCATCATGTCATTTTTAGTGTTTTCAGGGGCCGAACAGCATTTTGACAGCATGTTGTCACTTAGGCTGTTACTTTTCACCAGAAGCACTCAGAAACAACTTTCCAAGCCAGAAAAATGTACTTTGGTGAAGTCTATAGTAGCAAGGCAGTTTCTTCTGGTTTTCATCACTAGTTGGTCAGAAAACAGCAACATGTCACTTTTAGTGTTTTCAGGGCCCGAAAAGCATTTTGACAGCATGTTGTCACTTAGGCTGTTACTTTTCACCAGAAGCACTCAGAAACAAGTTTCCAAGCCAGAAACATGTGGTTTGGTGAAGTCTATAGTAGCAAGGCAGTTTCTTCTGGTTTTCATCACTAGTTGGTCAGAAAAAAGCAACATGTCACTTTTAGTGTTTTCAGGGCCCGAAAAGCATTTTGACAGCATGTTGTCACTTAGGCTGTTACTTTTCACCACAAGCACTCAGAAACAAGTTTCCAAGCCAGAAACATGTGGTTTGGTGAAGTCTATAGTAGCAAGGCAGTTTCTTCTGGTTTTCATCACTAGTTGGTCAGAAAACAGCAACATGTCACTTTTAGTGTTTTCAGGGCCCGAAAAGCATTTTGACAGCATGTTGTCACTTAGGCTGTTGCTTTTGTCCAGAAGCACTCAGAAACGAGTTTCCAAGCCAGAAACATGTACTTTGGTGAAGTCTATGGTAGCAAGGCAGTTTCTTCTGGTTTTCATCACTAGTTGGTCAGAAAACAGCAACATGTCACTTTTAGTGTTTTCAGGGCCCGAAAAGCATTTTGACAGCATGTTGTCACTTAGGCTGTTACTTTTGTCCAGAAGCACTCAGAAACAAGTTTCCAAGCCAGAAACATGTACTTTGGTGAAGTCTATAGTAGCAAGGCAGTTTCTTCTGGTTTTCATCACTAGTTGGTCAGAAAACAGCAACATGTCACTTTTAGTGTTTTCAGGGCCCGAAAAGCATTTTGACAGCATGTTGTCACTTAGGCTGTTACTTTTGTCCAGAAGCACTCAGAAACGAGTTTCCAAGCCAGAAACATGTACTTTGGTGAAGTCTATAGTAGCAAGGCAGTTTCTTCTGGTTTTCATCACTAGTTGGTCAGAAAACAGCAACATGTCACTTTTAGTGTTTTCAGGGCCCGAAAAGCATTTTGACAGCATGTTGTCACTTAGGCTGTTGCTTTTGTCCAGAAGCACTCAGAAAAGAGTTTCCAAGCCAGAAACATGTACTTTGGTGAAGTCTATAGTAGCAAGGCAGTTTCTTCTGGTTTTCATCACTAGTTGGTCAGAAAACAGCAACATGTCACTTTTAGTGTTTTCAGGGCCCGAAAAGCATTTTGACAGCATGTTGTCACTTAGGCTGTTGCTTTTGTCCAGAAGCACTCAGAAACGAGTTTCCAAGCCAGAAACATGTACTTTGGTGAAGTCTATGGTAGCAAGGCAGTTTCTTCTGGTTTTCATCACTAGTTGGTCAGAAAACAGCAACATGTCACTTTTAGTGTTTTCAGGGCCCGAAAAGCATTTTGACAGCATGTTGTCACTTAGGCTGTTACTTTTGTCCAGAAGCACTCAGAAACAAGTTTCCAAGCCAGAAACATGTACTTTGGTGAAGTCTATAGTAGCAAGGCAGTTTCTTCTGGTTTTCATCACTAGTTGGTCAGAAAACAGCAACATGTCACTTTTAGTGTTTTCAGGGCCCGAAAAGCATTTTGACAGCATGTTGTCACTTAGGCTGTTACTTTTGTCCAGAAGCACTCAGAAACGAGTTTCCAAGCCAGAAACATGTACTTTGGTGAATTCTATAGTAGCAAGGCAGTTTCTTCTGGTTTTCATCGCTAGTTGGTCAGAAATCAGCAACATGTCACTTTTAGTGTTTTCAGGGCCCGAAAAGCATTTTGACAGCATGTTGTCACTTAGGCTGTTACTTTTGTCCAGAAGCACTCAGAAACGAGTTTCCAAGCCAGAAACATTTACTTTGGTGAAGTCTATAGTAGCAAGGCAGTTTCTTCTGGTTTTCATCACTAGTTGGTCAGAAAACAGCAACATGTCACTTTTAGTGTTTTCAGGGCCCGAAAAGCATTTTGACAGCATGTTGTCACTTAGGCTGTTGCTTTTGTCCAGAAGCACTCAGAAAAGAGTTTCCAAGCCAGAAACATGTACTTTGGTGAAGTCTATAGTAGCAAGGCAGTTTCTTCTGGTTTTCATCACTAGTTGGTCAGAAAACAGCAACATGTCACTTTTAGTGTTTTCAGGGCCCGAAAAGCATTTTGACAGCATGTTGTCACTTAGGCTGTTACTTTTCACCAGAAACACTCAGAAACACGTTTCCAAGCCAGAAACATGTGGTTTGGTGAATTCTATAGTAGCAAGGCAGTTTCTTCTGGTTTTCATTGCTAGTTGGTCAGAAAACAGCAACATGTCACTTTTAGTGTTTTCAGGGCCCGAAAAGCATTTTGACAGCATGTTGTCACTTAGGCTGTTACTTTTGTCCAGAAGCACTCAGAAACGAGTTTCCAAGCCAGAAACATGTACTTTGGTGAAGTCTATAGTAGCAAGGCAGTTTCTTCTGGTTTTCATCACTAGTTGGTCAGAAAACAGCAACATGTCACTTTTAGTGTTTTCAGGGCCCGAAAAGCATTTTGACAGCATGTTGTCACTTAGGCTGTTACTTTTGTCCAGAAGCACTCAGAAACAAGTTTCCAAGCCAGAAACATGTACTTTGGTGAAGTCTATAGTAGCAAAGCAGTTTCCTATGGTTTCTCTCATTAGTTGTTCGGAAAACAGCATCATGTCATTTTTAGTATTTTTAGGCCCCGAAAAGCATTTTGAGATTTCCAAGGCAGAAACATGTGGTTTGGTGAATTCTATAGTAGCAAGGCAGTTTCTTCTGGTTTTCATCACTAGTTGGTCAGAAAACAGCTTCATGTCACTTTTAGTGTTTTCAGGCTGCGAAAAGCATTTTGAGAGCATGTTGTCACTTAGGCTGTTACTTTTCACCAGAAACACTCAGAAAAAAGTCTCCAAGCTTGAAACTTTTTTTTTGGTGAATTCTATAGCAGCAAAGAAGTTTCTTCTGGTTTTCATCACTAGTTGGTCAGAAAACAGCAACATGTCACTTTTAGTGTTTTCAGGGCCCGAAAAGCATTTTGACAGCATGTTGTCACTTAGGCTGTTACTTTTGTCCAGAAGCACTCAGGAACAAATATCCAAGCCAGAAACATGTACTTTGGTGAATTCTATAGTAGCAAGGCAGTTTCTTCTGGTTTTCATCACTAGTTGGTCAGAAAACAGCAACATGTCACTTTTAGTGTTTTCAGGGCCCGAAAAGCATTTTGACAGCATGTTGTCACTTAGGCTGTTACTTTTGTCCAGAAGCACTCAGAAACGAGTTTCCAAGCCAGAAACATGTACTTTGGTGAAGTCTATAGTAGCAAGGCAGTTTCTTCTGGTTTTCATCACTAGTTGGTCAGAAAACAGCAACATGTCACTTTTAGTGTTTTCAGGGCCCGAAAAGCATTTTGACAGCATGTTGTCACTTAGGCTGTTACTTTGGTCCAGAAGCACTCAGAAACGAGTTTCCAAGCCAGAAACATGTACTTTGGTGAAGTCTATAGTAGCAAGGCAGTTTCTTCTGGTTTTCATCACTAGTTGGTCAGAAAACAGCAACATGTCACTTTTAGTGTTTTCAGGGCCCGAAAAGCATTTTGACAGCATGTTGTCACTTAGGCTGTTACTTTTGTCCAGAAGCACTCAGGAACAAATATCCAAGCCAGAAACATGTACTTTGGTGAATTCTATAGTAGCAAGGCAGTTTCTTGTGGTTTTCATCACTAGTTGGTCAGAAAACAGCAACATGTCACTTTTAGTGTTTTCAGGGCCCGAAAAGCATTTTGACAGCATGTTGTCACTTAGGCTGTTACTTTTCACCAGAAGCACTCAGAAACGAGTTTCCAAGCCAGAAACATGTACTTTGGTGAAGTCTATAGTAGCAAGGCAGTTTCTTCCGGTTTTCATCACTAGTTGGTCAGAAAACAGCAACATGTCACTTTTAGTGTTTTCAGGGCCCGAAAAGCATTTTGACAGCATGTTGTCACTTAGGCTGTTACTTTTCACCACAAGCACTCAGAAACAAGTTTCCAAGCCAGAAACATGTGGTTTGGTGAAGTCTATAGTAGCAAGGCAGTTTCTTCTGGTTTTCATCACTAGTTGGTCAGAAAACAGCAACATGTCACTTTTAGTGTTTTCAGGGCCCGAAAAGCATTTTGACAGCATGTTGTCACTTAGGCTGTTGCTTTTGTCCAGAAGCACTCAGAAACGAGTTTCCAAGCCAGAAACATGTACTTTGGTGAAGTCTATGGTAGTAAGGCAGTTTCTTCTGGTTTTCATCACTAGTTGGTCAGAAAACAGCAACATGTCACTTTTAGTGTTTTCAGGGCCCGAAAAGCATTTTGACGGCATGTTGTCACTTAGGCTGTTACTTTTCACCAGAAGCACTCAGAAACAAGTTTCCAAGCCAGAAACATGTGGTTTGGTGAAGTCTATAGTAGCAAGGCAGTTTCTTGTGGTTTTCATCACTAGTTGGTCAGAAAACAGCAACATGTCACTTTTAGTGTTTTCAGGGCCCGAAAAGCATTTTGACAGCATGTTGTCACTTAGGCTGTTACTTTTCACCAGAAGCACTCAGAAACAAGTTTCCAAGCCAGAAACATGTGGTTTGGTGAAGTCTATAGTAGCAAGGCAGTTTCTTCTGGTTTTCATCACTAGTTGGTCAGAAAACAGCAACATGTCACTTTTAGTGTTTTCAGGGCCCGAAAAGCATTTTGACAGCATGTTGTCACTTAGGCTGTTGCTTTTGTCCAGAAGCACTCAGAAACGAGTTTCCAAGCCAGAAACATGTACTTTGGTGAAGTCTATGGTAGCAAGGCAGTTTCTTCTGGTTTTCATCACTAGTTGGTCAGAAAACAGCAACATGTCACTTTTAGTGTTTTCAGGGCCCGAAAAGCATTTTGACAGCATGTTGTCACTTAGGCTGTTGCTTTTGTCCAGAAGCACTCAGAAAAGAGTTTCCAAGCCAGAAACATGTACTTTGGTGAAGTCTATAGTAGCAAGGCAGTTTCTTCTGGTTTTCATCACTAGTTGGTCAGAAAACAGCAACATGTCACTTTTAGTGTTTTCAGGGCCCGAAAAGCATTTTGACAGCATGTTGTCACTTAGGCTGTTACTTTTCACCAGAAACACTCAGAAACACGTTTCCAAGCCAGAAACATGTGGTTTGGTGAATTCTATAGTAGCAAGGCAGTTTCTTCTGGTTTTCATTGCTAG
The DNA here is from genome assembly GCF_041903045.1 of Epinephelus lanceolatus. Taxonomy (NCBI): domain Eukaryota; kingdom Metazoa; phylum Chordata; class Actinopteri; order Perciformes; family Serranidae; genus Epinephelus; species Epinephelus lanceolatus. The sequence goes on from NC_135746.1 coordinate 45,305,911, forward strand.
TTGGTCAGAAAACAGCAACATGTCACTTTTAGTGTTTTCAGGGCCCGAAAAGCATTTTGACAGCATGTTGTCACTTAGGCTGTTACTTTTGTCCAGAAGCACTCAGAAACGAGTTTCCAAGCCAGAAACATGTACTTTGGTGAAGTCTATAGTAGCAAGGCAGTTTCTTCTGGTTTTCATCACTAGTTGGTCAGAAAACAGCAACATGTCACTTTTAGTGTTTTCAGGGCCCGAAAAGCATTTTGACAGCATGTTGTCACTTAGGCTGTTACTTTTGTCCAGAAGCACTCAGAAACGAGTTTCCAAGCCAGAAACATGTACTTTGGTGAAGTCTATAGTAGCAAGGCAGTTTCTTCTGGTTTTCATCACTAGTTGGTCAGAAAACAGCAACATGTCACTTTTAGTGTTTTCAGGGCCCGAAAAGCATTTTGACAGCATGTTGTCACTTAGGCTGTTACTTTTCACCAGAAACACTCAGAAACACGTTTCCAAACCAGAAACATGTGGTTTGGTGAATTCTATAGTAGCAAGGCAGTTTCTTCTGGTTTTCATCACTAGTTGGTCAGAAAACAGCAACATGTCACTTTTAGTGTTTTCAGGCACCAAAAAGCATTTTGAGAGCATGTTGTCACTTAGGCTGTTACTTTTCACCAGAAGCACTCAGAAACAAGTTTCCACGCCAGAAACATGTGGTTTGGTGAATTCTATAGTAGCAAAGCAGTGTCTTCTGTTTTTCATTACTGGTTGGTCAGAAAACAGCAACATGTCACTTTTAGTGTTTTCAGGACCCGAAAAGCATTTTGAGAGCATGTTGTCACTTAGGCTGTTACTTTTCATCAGAAACACGTTTCCAAGCCAGAAACATGTGGTTTGGTGAATTCTATAGTAGCAAGGCAGTTTCTTCTGGTTTTCATCACTAGTTGGTCAGAAAACAGCAACATGTCACTTTTAGTGTTTTCAGGGCCCGAAAAGCATTTTGACAGCATGTTGTCACTTAGGCTGTTACTTTTGTCCAGAAGCACTCAGAAACGAGTTTCCAAGCCAGAAACATGTACTTTGGTGAAGTCTATAGTAGCAAGGCAGTTTCTTCTGGTTTTCATCACTAGTTGGTCAGAAAACAGCAACATGTCACTTTTAGTGTTTTCAGGGCCCGAAAAGCATTTTGACAGCATGTTGTCACTTAGGCTGTTACTTTTGTCCAGAAGCACTCAGAAACGAGTTTCCAAGCCAGAAACATGTACTTTGGTGAAGTCTATAGTAGCAAGGCAGTTTCTTCTGGTTTTCATCACTAGTTGGTCAGAAAACAGCAACATGTCACTTTTAGTGTTTTCAGGGCCCGAAAAGCATTTTGACAGCATGTTGTCACTTAGGCTGTTGCTTTTGTCCAGAAGCACTCAGAAAAGAGTTTCCAAGCCAGAAACATGTACTTTGGTGAAGTCTATAGTAGCAAGGCAGTTTCTTCTGGTTTTCATCACTAGTTGGTCAGAAAAAAGCAACATGTCACTTTTAGTGTTTTCAGGGCCCGAAAAGCATTTTGACAGCATGTTGTCACTTAGGCTGTTACTTTTCACCAGAAGCACTCAGAAACAAGTTTCCAAGCCAGAAACATGTGGTTTGGTGAAGTCTATAGTAGCAAGGCAGTTTCTTCTGGTTTTCATCACTAGTTGGTCAGAAAACAGCAACATGTCACTTTTAGTGTTTTCAGGGCCCGAAAAGCATTTTGACAGCATGTTGTCACTTAGGCTGTTGCTTTTGTCCAGAAGCACTCAGAAACGAGTTTCCAAGCCAGAAACATGTACTTTGGTGAAGTCTATGGTAGCAAGGCAGTTTCTTCTGGTTTTCATCACTAGTTGGTCAGAAAACAGCAACATGTCACTTTTAGTGTTTTCAGGGCCCGAAAAGCATTTTGACAGCATGTTGTCACTTAGGCTGTTACTTTTGTCCAGAAGCACTCAGAAACAAGTTTCCAAGCCAGAAACATGTACTTTGGTGAAGTCTATAGTAGCAAGGCAGTTTCTTCTGGTTTTCATCACTAGTTGGTCAGAAAACAGCAACATGTCACTTTTAGTGTTTTCAGGGCCCGAAAAGCATTTTGACAGCATGTTGTCACTTAGGCTGTTACTTTTCACCAGAAGCACTCAGAAACGAGTTTCCAAGCCAGAAACATGTACTTTGGTGAAGTCTATAGTAGCAAGGCAGTTTCTTCCGGTTTTCATCACTAGTTGGTCAGAAAACAGCAACATGTCACTTTTAGTGTTTTCAGGGCCCGAAAAGCATTTTGACAGCATGTTGTCACTTAGGCTGTTACTTTTCACCACAAGCACTCAGAAACAAGTTTCCAAGCCAGAAACATGTGGTTTGGTGAAGTCTATAGTAGCAAGGCAGTTTCTTCTGGTTTTCATCACTAGTTGGTCAGAAAAAAGCAACATGTCACTTTTAGTGTTTTCAGGGCCCGAAAAGCATTTTGACAGCATGTTGTCACTTAGGCTGTTACTTTTCACCAGAAGCACTCAGAAACAAGTTTCCAAGCCAGAAACATGTGGTTTGGTGAAGTCTATAGTAGCAAGGCAGTTTCTTCTGGTTTTCATCACTAGTTGGTCAGAAAACAGCAACATGTCACTTTTAGTGTTTTCAGGGCCCGAAAAGCATTTTGACAGCATGTTGTCACTTAGGCTGTTGCTTTTGTCCAGAAGCACTCAGAAACGAGTTTCCAAGCCAGAAACATGTACTTTGGTGAAGTCTATAGTAGCAAGGCAGTTTCTTCTGGTTTTCATCACTAGTTGGTCAGAAAACAGCAACATGTCACTTTTAGTGTTTTCAGGGCCCGAAAAGCATTTTGACAGCATGTTGTCACTTAGGCTGTTGCTTTTGTCCAGAAGCACTCAGAAACAAGTTTCCAAGCCAGAAACATGTACTTTGGTGAAGTCTATAGTAGCAAGGCAGTTTCTTCTGGTTTTCATCACTAGTTGGTCAGAAAACAGCAACATGTCACTTTTAGTGTTTTCAGGGCCCGAAAAGCATTTTGACAGCGTGTTGTCACTTAGGCTGTTACTTTTCACCAGAAACACTCAGAAACACGTTTCCAAGCCAGAAACATGTGGTTTGGTGAATTCTATAGTAGCAAGGCAGTTTCTTCTGGTTTTCATTGCTAGTTGGTCAGAAAACAGCAACATGTCACTTTTAGTGTTTTCAGGGCCCGAAAAGCATTTTGACAGCATGTTGTCACTTAGGCTGTTACTTTTGTCCAGAAGCACTCAGAAACGAGTTTCCAAGCCAGAAACATGTACTTTGGTGAAGTCTATAGTAGCAAGGCAGTTTCTTCTGGTTTTCATCACTAGTTGGTCAGAAAACAGCAACATGTCACTTTTAGTGTTTTCAGGGCCCGAAAAGCATTTTGACAGCATGTTGTCACTTAGGCTGTTACTTTTGTCCAGAAGCACTCAGAAACGAGTTTCCAAGCCAGAAACATGTACTTTGGTGAAGTCTATAGTAGCAAGGCAGTTTCTTCTGGTTTTCATCACTAGTTGGTCAGAAAACAGCAACATGTCACCTTTAGTGTTTTCAGGGCCCGAAAAGCATTTTGACAGCATGTTGTCACTTAGGCTGTTACTTTTCACCAGAAACACTCAGAAACACGTTTCCAAACCAGAAACATGTGGTTTGGTGAATTCTATAGTAGCAAGGCAGTTTCTTCTGGTTTTCATCACTAGTTGGTCAGAAAACAGCAACATGTCACTTTTAGTGTTTTCAGGCACCAAAAAGCATTTTGAGAGCATGTTGTCACTTAGGCTGTTACTTTTCACCAGAAGCACTCAGAAACAAGTTTCCACGCCAGAAACATGTGGTTTGGTGAATTCTATAGTAGCAAAGCAGTGTCTTCTGTTTTTCATTACTGGTTGGTCAGAAAACAGCAACATGTCACTTTTAGTGTTTTCAGGACCCGAAAAGCATTTTGAGAGCATGTTGTCACTTAGGCTGTTACTTTTCATCAGAAACACGTTTCCAAGCCAGAAACATGTGGTTTGGTGAATTCTATAGTAGCAAGGCAGTTTCTTCTGGTTTTCATCACTAGTTGGTCAGAAAACAGCAACATGTCACTTTTAGTGTTTTCAGGGCCCGAAAAGCATTTTGACAGCATGTTGTCACTTAGGCTGTTACTTTTCACCAGAAGCACTCAGAAACAAGTTTCCAAGCCAGAAACATGTGGTTTGGTGAAGTCTATAGTAGCAAGGCAGTTTCTTCTGGTTTTCATCACTAGTTGGTCAGAAAAAAGCAACATGTCACTTTTAGTGTTTTCAGGGCCCGAAAAGCATTTTGACAGCATGTTGTCACTTAGGCTGTTACTTTTCACCACAAGCACTCAGAAACAAGTTTCCAAGCCAGAAACATGTGGTTTGGTGAAGTCTATAGTAGCAAGGCAGTTTCTTCTGGTTTTCATCACTAGTTGGTCAGAAAACAGCAACATGTCACTTTTAGTGTTTTCAGGGCCCGAAAAGCATTTTGACAGCATGTTGTCACTTAGGCTGTTGCTTTTGTCCAGAAGCACTCAGAAACGAGTTTCCAAGCCAGAAACATGTACTTTGGTGAAGTCTATGGTAGCAAGGCAGTTTCTTCTGGTTTTCATCACTAGTTGGTCAGAAAACAGCAACATGTCACTTTTAGTGTTTTCAGGGCCCGAAAAGCATTTTGACAGCATGTTGTCACTTAGGCTGTTACTTTTGTCCAGAAGCACTCAGAAACAAGTTTCCAAGCCAGAAACATGTACTTTGGTGAAGTCTATAGTAGCAAGGCAGTTTCTTCTGGTTTTCATCACTAGTTGGTCAGAAAACAGCAACATGTCACTTTTAGTGTTTTCAGGGCCCGAAAAGCATTTTGACAGCATGTTGTCACTTAGGCTGTTACTTTTGTCCAGAAGCACTCAGAAACGAGTTTCCAAGCCAGAAACATGTACTTTGGTGAATTCTATAGTAGCAAGGCAGTTTCTTCTGGTTTTCATCGCTAGTTGGTCAGAAATCAGCAACATGTCACTTTTAGTGTTTTCAGGGCCCGAAAAGCATTTTGACAGCATGTTGTCACTTAGGCTGTTACTTTTGTCCAGAAGCACTCAGAAACGAGTTTCCAAGCCAGAAACATGTACTTTGGTGAAGTCTATAGTAGCAAGGCAGTTTCTTCTGGTTTTCATCACTAGTTGGTCAGAAAACAGCAACATGTCACTTTTAGTGTTTTCAGGGCCCGAAAAGCATTTTGACAGCATGTTGTCACTTAGGCTGTTGCTTTTGTCCAGAAGCACTCAGAAAAGAGTTTCCAAGCCAGAAACATGTACTTTGGTGAAGTCTATAGTAGCAAGGCAGTTTCTTCTGGTTTTCATCACTAGTTGGTCAGAAAACAGCAACATGTCACTTTTAGTGTTTTCAGGGCCCGAAAAGCATTTTGACAGCATGTTGTCACTTAGGCTGTTACTTTTCACCAGAAACACTCAGAAACACGTTTCCAAGCCAGAAACATGTGGTTTGGTGAATTCTATAGTAGCAAGGCAGTTTCTTCTGGTTTTCATTGCTAGTTGGTCAGAAAACAGCAACATGTCACTTTTAGTGTTTTCAGGGCCCGAAAAGCATTTTGACAGCATGTTGTCACTTAGGCTGTTACTTTTCACCAGAAGCACTCAGAAACAAGTTTCCAAGCCAGAAACATGTACTTTGGTGAAGTCTATAGTAGCAAAGCAGTTTCCTATGGTTTCTCTCATTAGTTGTTCGGAAAACAGCATCATGTCATTTTTAGTGTTTTCAGGGGCCGAACAGCATTTTGACAGCATGTTGTCACTTAGGCTGTTACTTTTCACCAGAAGCACTCAGAAACAACTTTCCAAGCCAGAAAAATGTACTTTGATGAAGTCTATAGTAGCAAGGCAGTTTCTTCTGGTTTTCATCACTAGTTGGTCAGAAAACAGCAACATGTCACTTTTAGTGTTTTCAGGGCCCGAAAAGCATTTTGACAGCATGTTGTCACTTAGGCTGTTACTTTTCACCAGAAGCACTCAGAAACGAGTTTCCAAGCCAGAAACATGTACTTTGGTGAAGTCTATAGTAGCAAGGCAGTTTCTTCTGGTTTTCATCACTAGTTGGTCAGAAAACAGCAACATGTCACTTTTAGTGTTTTCAGGGCCCGAAAAGCATTTTGACAGCATGTTGTCACTTAGGCTGTTACTTTTCACCAGAAGCACTCAGAAACAAGTTTCCAAGCCAGAAACATGTGGTTTGGTGAAGTCTATAGTAGCAAGGCAGTTTCTTCTGGTTTTCATCACTAGTTGGTCAGAAAACAGCAACATGTCACTTTTAGTGTTTTCAGGGCCCGAAAAGCATTTTGACAGCATGTTGTCACTTAGGCTGTTACTTTGGTCCAGAAGCACTCAGAAACGAGTTTCCAAGCCAGAAACATGTACTTTGGTGAAGTCTATAGTAGCAAGGCAGTTTCTTCTGGTTTTCATCACTAGTTGGTCAGAAAACAGCAACATGTCACTTTTAGTGTTTTCAGGGCCCGAAAAGCATTTTGACAGCATGTTGTCACTTAGGCTGTTACTTTTCACCAGAAGCACTCAGAAACAAGTTTCCAAGCCAGAAACATGTGGTTTGGTGAAGTCTATAGTAGCAAGGCAGTTTCTTCTGGTTTTCATCACTAGTTGGTCAGAAAAAAGCAACATGTCACTTTTAGTGTTTTCAGGGCCCGAAAAGCATTTTGACAGCATGTTGTCACTTAGGCTGTTACTTTTCACCACAAGCACTCAGAAACAAGTTTCCAAGCCAGAAACATGTGGTTTGGTGAAGTCTATAGTAGCAAGGCAGTTTCTTCTGGTTTTCATCACTAGTTGGTCAGAAAACAGCAACATGTCACTTTTAGTGTTTTCAGGGCCCGAAAAGCATTTTGACAGCATGTTGTCACTTAGGCTGTTGCTTTTGTCCAGAAGCACTCAGAAACGAGTTTCCAAGCCAGAAACATGTACTTTGGTGAAGTCTATGGTAGCAAGGCAGTTTCTTCTGGTTTTCATCACTAGTTGGTCAGAAAACAGCAACATGTCACTTTTAGTGTTTTCAGGGCCCGAAAAGCATTTTGACAGCATGTTGTCACTTAGGCTGTTACTTTTGTCCAGAAGCACTCAGAAACGAGTTTCCAAGCCAGAAACATGTACTTTGGTGAATTCTATAGTAGCAAGGCAGTTTCTTCTGGTTTTCATCGCTAGTTGGTCAGAAATCAGCAACATGTCACTTTTAGTGTTTTCAGGGCCCGAAAAGCATTTTGACAGCATGTTGTCACTTAGGCTGTTACTTTTGTCCAGAAGCACTCAGAAACGAGTTTCCAAGCCAGAAACATGTACTTTGGTGAAGTCTATAGTAGCAAGGCAGTTTCTTCTGGTTTTCATCACTAGTTGGTCAGAAAACAGCAACATGTCACTTTTAGTGTTTTCAGGGCCCGAAAAGCATTTTGACAGCATGTTGTCACTTAGGCTGTTGCTTTTGTCCAGAAGCACTCAGAAAAGAGTTTCCAAGCCAGAAACATGTACTTTGGTGAAGTCTATAGTAGCAAGGCAGTTTCTTCTGGTTTTCATCACTAGTTGGTCAGAAAACAGCAACATGTCACTTTTAGTGTTTTCAGGGCCCGAAAAGCATTTTGACAGCATGTTGTCACTTAGGCTGTTACTTTTCACCAGAAACACTCAGAAACACGTTTCCAAGCCAGAAACATGTGGTTTGGTGAATTCTATAGTAGCAAGGCAGTTTCTTCTGGTTTTCATTGCTAGTTGGTCAGAAAACAGCAACATGTCACTTTTAGTGTTTTCAGGGCCCGAAAAGCATTTTGACAGCATGTTGTCACTTAGGCTGTTACTTTTGTCCAGAAGCACTCAGAAACGAGTTTCCAAGCCAGAAACATGTACTTTGGTGAAGTCTATAGTAGCAAGGCAGTTTCTTCTGGTTTTCATCACTAGTTGGTCAGAAAACAGCAACATGTCACTTTTAGTGTTTTCAGGGCCCGAAAAGCATTTTGACAGCATGTTGTCACTTAGGCTGTTACTTTTGTCCAGAAGCACTCAGAAACGAGTTTCCAAGCCAGAAACATGTACTTTGGTGAAGTCTATAGTAGCAAGGCAGTTTCTTCTGGTTTTCATCACTAGTTGGTCAGAAAACAGCAACATGTCACTTTTAGTGTTTTCAGGGCCCGAAAAGCATTTTGACAGCATGTTGTCACTTAGGCTGTTACTTTTGTCCAGAAGCACTCAGAAACGAGTTTCCAAGCCAGAAACATGTACTTTGGTGAAGTCTATAGTAGCAAGGCAGTTTCTTCTGGTTTTCATCACTAGTTGGTCAGAAAACAGCAACATGTCACTTTTAGTGTTTTCAGGGCCCGAAAAGCATTTTGACAGCATGTTGTCACTTAGGCTGTTGCTTTTGTCCAGAAGCACTCAGAAAAGAGTTTCCAAGCCAGAAACATGTACTTTGGTGAAGTCTATAGTAGCAAGGCAGTTTCTTCTGGTTTTCATCACTAGTTGGTCAGAAAACAGCAACATGTCACTTTTAGTGTTTTCAGGGCCCGAAAAGCATTTTGACAGCATGTTGTCACTTAGGCTGTTGCTTTTGTCCAGAAGCACTCAGAAACGAGTTTCCAAGCCAGAAACATGTACTTTGGTGAAGTCTATGGTAGCAAGGCAGTTTCTTCTGGTTTTCATCACTAGTTGGTCAGAAAACAGCAACATGTCACTTTTAGTGTTTTCAGGGCCCGAAAAGCATTTTGACAGCATGTTGTCACTTAGGCTGTTACTTTTGTCCAGAAGCACTCAGAAACAAGTTTCCAAGCCAGAAACATGTACTTTGGTGAAGTCTATAGTAGCAAGGCAGTTTCTTCTGGTTTTCATCACTAGTTGGTCAGAAAACAGCAACATGTCACTTTTAGTGTTTTCAGGGCCCGAAAAGCATTTTGACAGCATGTTGTCACTTAGGCTGTTACTTTTGTCCAGAAGCACTCAGAAACGAGTTTCCAAGCCAGAAACATGTACTTTGGTGAATTCTATAGTAGCAAGGCAGTTTCTTCTGGTTTTCATCGCTAGTTGGTCAGAAATCAGCAACATGTCACTTTTAGTGTTTTCAGGGCCCGAAAAGCATTTTGACAGCATGTTGTCACTTAGGCTGTTACTTTTGTCCAGAAGCACTCAGAAACGAGTTTCCAAGCCAGAAACATGTACTTTGGTGAAGTCTATAGTAGCAAGGCAGTTTCTTCTGGTTTTCATCACTAGTTGGTCAGAAAACAGCAACATGTCACTTTTAGTGTTTTCAGGGCCCGAAAAGCATTTTGACAGCATGTTGTCACTTAGGCTGTTGCTTTTGTCCAGAAGCACTCAGAAAAGAGTTTCCAAGCCAGAAACATGTACTTTGGTGAAGTCTATAGTAGCAAGGCAGTTTCTTCTGGTTTTCATCACTAGTTGGTCAGAAAACAGCAACATGTCACTTTTAGTGTTTTCAGGGCCCGAAAAGCATTTTGACAGCATGTTGTCACTTAGGCTGTTACTTTTCACCAGAAACACTCAGAAACACGTTTCCAAGCCAGAAACATGTGGTTTGGTGAATTCTATAGTAGCAAGGCAGTTTCTTCTGGTTTTCATTGCTAGTTGGTCAGAAAACAGCAACATGTCACTTTTAGTGTTTTCAGGGCCCGAAAAGCATTTTGACAGCATGTTGTCACTTAGGCTGTTACTTTTCACCAGAAGCACTCAGAAACAAGTTTCCAAGCCAGAAACATGTACTTTGGTGAAGTCTATAGTAGCAAAGCAGTTTCCTATGGTTTCTCTCATTAGTTGTTCGGAAAACAGCATCATGTCATTTTTAGTGTTTTCAGGGGCCGAACAGCATTTTGACAGCATGTTGTCACTTAGGCTGTTACTTTTCACCAGAAGCACTCAGAAACAACTTTCCAAGCCAGAAAAATGTACTTTGATGAAGTCTATAGTAGCAAGGCAGTTTCTTCTGGTTTTCATCACTAGTTGGTCAGAAAACAGCAACATGTCACTTTTAGTGTTTTCAGGGCCCGAAAAGCATTTTGACAGCATGTTGTCACTTAGGCTGTTACTTTTCACCAGAAGCACTCAGAAACGAGTTTCCAAGCCAGAAACATGTACTTTGGTGAAGTCTATAGTAGCAAGGCAGTTTCTTCTGGTTTTCATCACTAGTTGGTCAGAAAACAGCAACATGTCACTTTTAGTGTTTTCAGGGCCCGAAAAGCATTTTGACAGCATGTTGTCACTTAGGCTGTTGCTTTTGTCCAGAAGCACTCAGAAAAGAGTTTCCAAGCCAGAAACATGTACTTTGGTGAAGTCTATAGTAGCAAGGCAGTTTCTTCTGGTTTTCATCACTAGTTGGTCAGAAAACAGCAACATGTCACTTTTAGTGTTTTCAGGGCCCGAAAAGCATTTTGACAGCATGTTGTCACTTAGGCTGTTACTTTTCACCAGAAACACTCAGAAACACGTTTCCAAGCCAGAAACATGTGGTTTGGTGAATTCTATAGTAGCAAGGCAGTTTCTTCTGGTTTTCATTGCTAGTTGGTCAGAAAACAGCAACATGTCACTTTTAGTGTTTTCAGGGCCCGAAAAGCATTTTGACAGCATGTTGTCACTTAGGCTGTTACTTTTCACCAGAAGCACTCAGAAACAAGTTTCCAAGCCAGAAACATGTACTTTGGTGAAGTCTATAGTAGCAAAGCAGTTTCCTATGGTTTCTCTCATTAGTTGTTCGGAAAACAGCATCATGTCATTTTTAGTGTTTTCAGGGGCCGAACAGCATTTTGACAGCATGTTGTCACTTAGGCTGTTACTTTTCACCAGAAGCACTCAGAAACAACTTTCCAAGCCAGAAAAATGTACTTTGATGAAGTCTATAGTAGCAAGGCAGTTTCTTCTGGTTTTCATCACTAGTTGGTCAGAAAACAGCAACATGTCACTTTTAGTGTTTTCAGGGCCCGAAAAGCATTTTGACAGCATGTTGTCACTTAGGCTGTTACTTTTCACCAGAAGCACTCAGAAACGAGTTTCCAAGCCAGAAACATGTACTTTGGTGAAGTCTATAGTAGCAAGGCAGTTTCTTCCGGTTTTCATCACTAGTTGGTCAGAAAACAGCAACATGTCACTTTTAGTGTTTTCAGGGCCCGAAAAGCATTTTGACAGCATGTTGTCACTTAGGCTGTTACTTTTCACCAGAAGCACTCAGAAACAAGTTTCCAAGCCAGAAACATGTGGTTTGGTGAAGTCTATAGTAGCAAGGCAGTTTCTTCTGGTTTTCATCACTAGTTGGTCAGAAAAAAGCAACATGTCACTTTTAGTGTTTTCAGGGCCCGAAAAGCATTTTGACAGCATGTTGTCACTTAGGCTGTTACTTTTCACCAGAAGCACTCAGAAACAAGTTTCCAAGCCAGAAACATGTGGTTTGGTGAAGTCTATAGTAGCAAGGCAGTTTCTTCTGGTTTTCATCACTAGTTGGTCAGAAAACAGCAACATGTCACTTTTAGTGTTTTCAGGGCCCGAAAAGCATTTTGACAGCATGTTGTCACTTAGGCTGTTGCTTTTGTCCAGAAGCACTCAGAAACGAGTTTCCAAGCCAGAAACATGTACTTTGGTGAAGTCTATGGTAGCAAGGCAGTTTCTTCTGGTTTTCATCACTAGTTGGTCAGAAAACAGCAACATGTCACTTTTAGTGTTTTCAGGGCCCGAAAAGCATTTTGACAGCATGTTGTCACTTAGGCTGTTACTTTTCACCAGAAGCACTCAGAAACAAGTTTCCAAGCCAGAAACATGTGGTTTGGTGAAGTCTATAGTAGCAAGGCAGTTTCTTCTGGTTTTCATCACTAGTTGGTCAGAAAAAAGCAACATGTCACTTTTAGTGTTTTCAGGGCCCGAAAAGCATTTTGACAGCATGTTGTCACTTAGGCTGTTACTTTTCACCAGAAGCACTCAGAAACAAGTTTCCAAGCCAGAAACATGTGGTTTGGTGAAGTCTATAGTAGCAAGGCAGTTTCTTCTGGTTTTCATCACTAGTTGGTCAGAAAACAGCAACATGTCACTTTTAGTGTTTTCAGGGCCCGAAAAGCATTTTGACAGCATGTTGTCACTTAGGCTGTTGCTTTTGTCCAGAAGCACTCAGAAAAGAGTTTCCAAGCCAGAAACATGTACTTTGGTGAAGTCTATGGTAGCAAGGCAGTTTCTTCTGGTTTTCATCACTAGTTGGTCAGAAAACAGCAACATGTCACTTTTAGTGTTTTCAGGGCCCGAAAAGCATTTTGACAGCATGTTGTCACTTAGGCTGTTGCTTTTGTCCAGAAGCACTCAGAAAAGAGTTTCCAAGCCAGAAACATGTACTTTGGTGAAGTCTATAGTAGCAAGGCAGTTTCTTCTGGTTTTCATCACTAGTTGGTCAGAAAACAGCAACATGTCACTTTTAGTGTTTTCAGGGCCCGAAAAGCATTTTGACAGCATGTTGTCACTTAGGCTGTTACTTTTCACCAGAAGCACTCAGAAACAAGTTTCCAAGCCAGAAACATGTGGTTTGGTGAAGTCTATAGTAGCAAGGCAGTTTCTTCTGGTTTTCATCACTAGTTGGTCAGAAAAAAGCAACATGTCACTTTTAGTGTTTTCAGGGCCCGAAAAGCATTTTGACAGCATGTTGTCACTTAGGCTGTTACTTTTCACCAGAAGCACTCAGAAACAAGTTTCCAAGCCAGAAACATGTGGTTTGGTGAAGTCTATAGTAGCAAGGCAGTTTCTTCTGGTTTTCATCACTAGTTGGTCAGAAAACAGCAACATGTCACTTTTAGTGTTTTCAGGGCCCGAAAAGCATTTTGACAGCATGTTGTCACTTAGGCTGTTGCTTTTGTCCAGAAGCACTCAGAAACGAGTTTCCAAGCCAGAAACATGTACTTTGGTGAAGTCTATGGTAGCAAGGCAGTTTCTTCTGGTTTTCATCACTAGTTGGTCAGAAAACAGCAACATGTCACTTTTAGTGTTTTCAGGGCCCGAAAAGCATTTTGACAGCATGTTGTCACTTAGGCTGTTGCTTTTGTCCAGAAGCACTCAGAAAAGAGTTTCCAAGCCAGAAACATGTACTTTGGTGAAGTCTATAGTAGCAAGGCAGTTTCTTCTGGTTTTCATCACTAGTTGGTCAGAAAACAGCAACATGTCACTTTTAGTGTTTTCAGGGCCCGAAAAGCATTTTGACAGCATGTTGTCACTTAGGCTGTTACTTTTCACCAGAAACACTCAGAAACACGTTTCCAAGCCAGAAACATGTGGTTTGGTGAATTATATAGTAGCAAGGCAGTTTCTTCTGGTTTTCATTGCTAGTTGGTCAGAAAACAGCAACATGTCACTTTTAGTGTTTTCAGGGCCCGAAAAGCATTTTGACAGCATGTTGTCACTTAGGCTGTTACTTTTGTCCAGAAGCACTCAGAAACGAGTTTCCAAGCCAGAAACATGTACTTTGGTGAAGTCTATAGTAGCAAGGCAGTTTCTTCTGGTTTTCATATCACTAGTTGGTCAGAAAACAGCAACATGTCACTTTTAGTGTTTTCAGGGCCCGAAAAGCATTTTGACAGCATGTTGTCACTTAGGCTGTTACTTTTGTCCAGAAGCACTCAGAAACGAGTTTCCAAGCAGAAACATGTACTTTGGTGAAGTCTATAGTAGCAAGGCAGTTTCTTCTGGTTTTCATCACTAGTTGGTCAGAAAACAGCAACATGTCACTTTTAGTGTTTTCAGGGCCCGAAAAGCATTTTGACAGCATGTTGTCACTTAGGCTGTTACTTTTCACCAGAAGCACTCAGAAACAAGTTTCCAAGCCAGAAACATGTGGTTTGGTGAAGTCTATAGTAGCAAGGCAGTTTCTTCTGGTTTTCATCACTAGTTGGTCAGAAAACAGCAACATGTCACTTTTAGTGTTTTCAGGGCCGAAAAGCATTTTGACAGCATGTTGTCACTTAGGCTGTTACTTTGGTCCAGAAGCACTCAGAAACGAGTTTCCAAGCCAGAAACATGTACTTTGGTGAAGTCTATAGTAGCAAGG